>NC_081828.1:39252857-39555892 GCF_030867095.1 Alligator mississippiensis
ACCCCATCCCTCTCCCTTGCCTGGGGCTCCCCAGCACTGACTCCAGCTCCCCTACCTGTGGGCAGACAGACGGCTCCGGGGGGCTTGGGCTGTGCAGAGTTGCTATCTCCTCTGACAGGGTCTTTATTATGGGGTAACCAGATACCGTATCCCCTTGGTCCAGTATGATTGGCCAAATCAGGTATGACACGGGTGGTGTTGACAGCATCTTCCAGTGGGGGATATTCGTATTAATAGGCATAGAGGGAGATGGTTGGACAGATGAAGTCAAGGGGGGGCAGTGCTGCAAGCTTTCCCTACAGCAGTGTCCCCAGACTGAGGACTCCCTCAACACTGAGCTTCCTCCACAGCAATGCCCCCAGCCAGGGATTCCCCTAACTTTGCAAACCTCCCCCTACTAGTACCCCCATCTGGAATCCCATGTGTGCTGTGAGCTATCCCAAAGCAGTGCCCCCAGCCCTGTAACACTGGGACTTTCCCCATAAGAGTGCTTCTAATCTGACATCCGTAACAGGGATGGTAGGAAGTGGAATGCAGGCAGGGAGAAAGAATAGATACTGCCGGGCTCAGATCCCATTGTTCCTGGGATGCCTGGCCTGAAATGTCAGAGAAACCAGACACTCTGCAGCTGTTGGAGGGGAGATAAACATAGCCCAGGGGGTCAGGAGTGAGGGGCACCCTGAGAGCGGTGGGGAGCCCAGGACTGGGCTGGCAGGGGACACTTTTCTAGCAAGACTCCATTATTGCCAGGGACAGCATGAACTAGGACTCCTGGGTTCCACCCCAGCTCTGGAAAGGAGCAGGATCTGGTGGTTTAGAGCAGGGGGCAGAGTGTGAGCCAGGACACCTAGGTTTTATCCCCAGCTTCAGGAGGCAAGTCAGGTCTGGTGGGTGAAAAAGGCGGGGGGGGGGGGTAGGACTTATTCCTGGGTCCCTGATGTCACCCCTGCCCCTAGGAAAGGAGCCAGTCCCTGCCCCAACCTCCAGGCCACCTGTTGCAGCAGTGGGAACATTCCTGCGCTTTGTTCTAAGCTGAGAAGGGTGACAGCACATCTCAGGTTGGGGAAGTACAGCTGGTGGGGAGGAGGAGGCCCAGGGGACACAGGGAGAAGCAAGAGCTAAAACATTAATTAGACCTGGACCTGTCCCTTCAGGGGCAGCCTAGCTTAGGAGAGTCACTCTTCAAAGCTCTGAGAGCTGCATCAAAGTTGTGGCCTTCCCCATCACTGCTGACAGACTCTGATTCTTCAAGGAGGACTGGGCTGACTGACTATGTTCAGCCATGACAGACACTGTTGAGGGTCTTCCTGTTGTGCTAATAACAATCTGACCTTGATCTGTTAACAGGCCTTCACTGGTAACTCTCACAAGCTTGGTCTTGACCCCAAACTCCAGAGAGAAGCTGGCTCTTGACCAGTGGTTCTCAACTGGGGTGACTACAGCACCCTGTCAGGGGTGCCACAGCATTGGCACTGCCCCTGCAGCCTGATAAAACTGCCCTGGGCACCTTATAAACAGCCAGACTGGGATGGGCTGAGATATGCCCATGCTGCTGCCTGTATTAGGGTTAAGTGACAAACCAGAAGCAGTTAGGAGTACCTGCTCTTGCCACAGCCCTTCCTTGTGCAGTCCCCCCATGTTCTTCCCAGAAATAGAAGCACACAGGATAGGTCCACCTGTCCACTGCATCCCCTGGCAGAGAGCTACTGTGGTATGCTGAGACAACACAACAGTGGTTCTCAACCAGGGTGCACCCCTGCCTTGGAAGTGACCTGCTTCCCCCCACCTTCTCCAAATCTCTCTCCTTTCCCCCCAAAACGTGGAGATTTTAGAGCGGATGACAGAAAACATGACTAATGTCAGACAAAGGAAGTGTAGCTTTTTGCTGGAAGAGCAGAAGAGAACATGGCTGAAGGCCTCAGTTCTCGCTATGAGCCTTTGGGATCTATGTAACACATGATATAGTTTCTCTTCCCATTGAATCATCACAGAATCATCACAGGGAAGCAGGGCTGGAAGGGACCTCCAGAGGTCATCTAGCCCACTGGCCGGATACAATCTGCAGATGAACCTGGCACTACCCATGGGGTGAAAAGGGTGGGCACCACCTTAGGGCACAGAAAGAGGTGAGAGTTTGTCACATGATCAGGCCCCTGAAGCACTCTACAGCCCTACCCTGACAAAAGAGGATGGCTCCAGAGAACTTTAAAAGTGCCCAATCATGTAACAATCTGAACCCCCATTGCATGAGGGTTCAGATGAAGGTGCTACAAAGCAGAGTGCCTTCATTAACATCTGTCAGTGCATGCTGGGTACAGGGCTGAGCTGATACAACCCAGCCATTCCCCTGGTGCTACCTTCAGAATGGAAGGGAGACAAGGAAGGGGAAAGAGTTTTGTCTGGGGTTTGCCCAGCCTGCGCTGGAGATGGGCAAACCCCAAACCAAGCTCTCTCCACTCCCTCCCTCACCTCCCAGTCTGAAGACATCACCAGAGCTGAGAGGGTGAGGCAGGGGGCTAGGGGAGAGTGACTGCAGACAGGCAGTTGCTCCAAACTGGAGTTCAATCCTCCACCTGCCATGGACCCAACAGTGAATGTCCATTGGGTCCAGGGGATTGCAGTAACTCATGGCACTTCCTGCGAAGTGCCATGAGTTACAGAAGGGAGTGCACGTCTGTCACCACCCTTAGACAAACAGTACAGTCAATCCTGACACAACACAAGACATCATACCCGAACCTGCCACAGATAAAGCAGGGAGACCACGGCAGCTGATGTCCTGCTGCTGAAAAAGGTTGTTACTATATACTCAAGAGATCCTAGATAGAGGCCATGCCCCCACTACAGAGGAAGGCAAACCCCCCACAGTCTGCACCAATCTGACCAGAGGATAAAATTCCTTCTTGACCCTAGCTATGGCAAGCAAGAATGAAGAACAATGCAAGAAAAAACAAAGGGGCAGAACCAAGATTCCAAAACACAGAAAATAAGGTTGGAAACTGTACCTCAAGAAGCCATCTTGCCCCTCCTTACGCCTCAAGGCTGGATCGATGCCACAAAAGCCCTCCCTGAAGGATACATCCCAGATCATAAACTCTAGCTCAGGGTTTGCAGAAAGATTACAGCTGGTCCCATTAAACACCTGCATTCCAATAACAACATATCAATGAATTACAAGCTACTGCCTAAACAAAAGCTTGGGTGTAAATTGAAACCATAATGAGTTCTCCCAGCTACTTCTTTGCCTGAATGCTCTTGTTCCACATAGAAGGCCACCCTGGGTGGTTTGGCATAATGAACTGGAAATGACACTCGTTCTTTGTGAAACCTTGTGTGCAGAGAGAGGTGTGGAGTACATGCCCTGTTTCCCCATAATGTCCCTCTGTCCTCACCTCCACCCAATTTCTTTTCTCCTGAAGTGCATGAGGCTGTTCTGGCTTTGCAGGTAAGGCAATACTATAATCTCATGCAAGTCAGCCGTGTCCAGGAGTTTCACCAAGGAATCAGGTTTCACCATAACAGGGAATCCTGCAGCCTCCACAGGAAAGTTATGGCATGGGCACTTTTACCTCACGGGATGCCTTGACTCTGTTTCACCACCACTATGTTAGTAATTCATGACTAGGCTCCAGCAAGCCCTCATCTGGGTTACTATAGGCAGCTTTGGTCCCCTGTGGTTGAAGAAGACAACCCTAACAGGAGCAGATTCAGCCCTGGTTATGAGGCTAAGGTGATCATGTGCTACAAAAGCAGATCCATTAACACAGTGAGGCTTGACCCTTTGGTGCTGCAGGTCTGACAAGGGGCGTGGGGCTAATCCACAGATTGGATCAGCCCCTCCCCCAAACCAAGCCTCTTGCAGCCTTGGCTGGCCCCTGTGCTACTCCTTCCTCCATGCCAGGAATAGGCCTTGGCTGGCTCCCACACTACTCCTGTATACTGGGATCAGGCCCTACATCAGGATTGAGCCCTGGGGTCCACACATAGCCTTGCATGCCAGGATTGGGCCCCATGTGCTGGGATTAGGCCCTGGGGTCCCACCAGGATCATGTGTCAGGATCAGGCCCCCCACTGCCTCCATCCAGCCCTGCACTCTGGGATCAGGTCCTGGGGCCCTGCACTGTCCACACCTAGCCCTACATACCAGGATCAGGCCCGACAGCACAGTCCAGTGCACAGGGCCACACTATCTGGCCCAGAGAGCTCCCCATGACCCCAGAAATTTGGCAGTAGGATAGCAGTGCCACCACTCCCCTGTCACCAAATTTTCAGACCTGTGAGCTGGATCTGGCCCATGGGCCAGGCATTAAGCACCCCTGGATTAACAGATACTGAAGGACCCAAAGGGGGTGGAATAGGATAGCCCTTAGATGCCCATATCTATTTAGGTACCTAACAGGTGGACTAAGGTTTACCCTCTGGCTTTAGTTCTGAGTCTTTGTCTTTCCAAGGTAGTGAGAGTATGAACCAGTACCCTGGAGTTATGCACAAAACTCAGGGCTATTTACTTTAGGTCAGAAGTATTGCAGAGAAAACACATCACAAAGCAATAAAATTTCCAGAATTGCTCAATTACCAGGTGTTGCCCACCTCGCTTGGAATGATGGTCTCCATGTGTGTCCTCCTTATCAGTTCTCTTGGAACCTGCTCATGTCTCATTTGCTTGTTCTGGTTCAAAAGTCCCCATAAACCAGAATGTCCAATTGCTTCTCAGGGAAAGAAAGAAGCTTTCAGACTCACTTTTCTGACAGGGGGGTTGTACCAATTACTTCTCCAGCTAGGACCTAGTAGCACATTGGCATGGATACAACAGACGTTTTGGATTATCCCATTGGCCTGTTATGTCCAGCATGCATCTTTAACAATTCCAGGCTTTCAGACTTGCATCCAGTGCAAAGAACTCACAAAACAACTGATTTCAGATGCTGGATCTAACTGCCAACACCCATGATGTTCTAACAAGTTCAAAGGAGCCACCTCAAAGCCATAATGTCCAACCTGATGTTAAGAACATAAAAACATAAGAATTGCTGTTTACTGGTGTTGTGTCTTATTGTGTATTCCTAGTACTGTCCCTTTAAGGCCAAAGCCCTTGTGCTCAGCACTGCAGGTTCAGTTGCTTGTGGCAGTTTTGCCACTCTGGGGACTCCCTGCTCTCTGCCATGAGAAGCCAGAGGCTTTCTTGGTTCCTCTCCCTCCACAGGACTGGACTGGGTCAAGTAAGAGGCAGAACAGGTATAAGATCTGCATACATCTACTGATGCAACTGTTAAGATCCACCCTGGCTATGATTCCAGAGAGTTATAATAATAAATGATTGTTAATTCAACACAGCAGTGTCCAGAGTATTGTTGCTGAACTCGCACCATATCAACTGGGTCAGACTATACATTTTGCCCAGTCTCCTGTGTCTCAGGGGGCAAACAGCAGATACTGGAAGGGAGAGTGAGCCGAGTATGACCAGGGTTTTTTCCACTGTTCCTCTCTTATCTGCAGTCTCCAGCTTTTAAGGTCTAGATATTGGAGGCTGCAAGTTGGGCATCTGATCTGCTACGATGAAGGCAGAGAAGACCTTTTTGGTGATTTCTCAACTCTTCTCCTGTATATTAGGAAATCCGCATCCTTGTCTGTACGGCTTGAAAAAAATACTGCCCTTCAGGACATGGGGTGATGTTTGTGGAGCAGATGTGGGTTTCTGAAATACAGGTCCCTCCGGAGGGTGGGAGAACAGCTCTTCAAGAGTTCAGAAGGTTCCACTGATGTTGGGTTTTCTTGCAGAGAGCTAGGGCTCAAATCAGCTTTGGGATTGTTCCCAGGTTCATCTCCCTTGCTCACTATTCACCGCAGCTAATCACTGCCCCGGTGGGGAAGTCATCATGGGAAGCATTATTAAGAGGAACACAAGCATCTATGTTTTGCCATGCTTGAAATGTCCACTGCAATACCTGATGTAGCAACTGTCAATCCTCCTGGATTAGGGTGTATGCATGAGGGCCACCCAGACCTTCACTGCATATGCCTGGGGATGAATTTTTGGAGGAGTGGAGGCTGCCCAGACCTTCCATCCTCCCTTTAGGGCACTGAGACAGAATCCAGAGACCAGACTGACTTCAGATGTTTGGTGCCTCCATGGCTTTAGTTGTATGTATATGTGTGTAACCTAGGCAGTACTCCAAGAGGCACCCCTCTCCAACTGAAGGGAATCCCAAGTCCTCCAATCATCTTTTGCCCTTTCAAAACCCCTGGGCTAAGTCACTACCAGCTAGCCCATCACACATGTCTGGGAATCAAACCCAGGTCTCCTATAGATTCATAGATGTTAGGGTCGGAAGGGACCTCAATAGATCATCGAGTCCAACCCCCTGCATAGGCAGGAAAGAGTGCTGGGTCTAGATGACTCCAGCTAGATGCTTATCTAACCTCCTCTTGAAGACCCCCAGGATAGGGGAGAGCACCACCTCCCTTTGGCCACTCTAACTGTGAAGAAGTTCTTCCTAATGTCCAATCTAAATCTGCTCTCTGCTAGCTTGTGGCCATTATTTCTTGTAACCCCCGGGGGCGCCTTAGTGAATAAAAACTCACCAATTCCCTTCTGTGCCCCTGTGATGAACTTATAGGCAGCCACAAGGTCGCCTCTCAACCTTCTCTTGCGGAGGCTGAAAAGGTCCAGTTTCTCTAGTCTCTCCTCGTAGGGCTTGGTCTGCAGGCCTTTAACCATATGAGTGGCCCTTCTCTGGACCCTCTCCAGGTTATCCACATCCCTCTTGAAGTGCGGTGCCCAGAATTGCACGCAGTACTCCAACTGTGGTCTGACCAGTGCCCGATAGAGGGGAAGTATCACCTCCTTGGATCTATTCGTCATGCATCTGCTGATGCATGATAAAGTGCCATTAGCTTTTCTGATGGCTTCGTCACCCTGATGACTCATGTTCATCTTGGAGTCCACTAGGACTCCAAGATCCCTTTCCACTTCTGTGCCACCCAGCAAGTCATTCCCTAGGCAGTAGGTGTGCTGGACATTTTTCCTCCCTAGGTGCAGCACTTTGCATTTCTCCTTGTTGAACTGCATTCTGTTGTTTTCTGCCCACTTGTCCAACCTGTCCAGGTCTGCCTGCAGCTGTTCCCTGCCCTCCGGTGTGTCCACTTCTCCCCATAGCTTTGTGTCATCCGCAAACTTGGATAGAGTACATTTCACTCCCTCGTCCAAGTCGCTGATGAAGACATTAAAGAGTATCGGTCCAAGGACCGAGCTCTGCGGGACCCCACTTGCCACACCCTTCCAGGTCGAAACCGACCCATCCACCACGACTCTCTGGGTGCGACCCTCCAGCCAATTCGCCACCCACCAGACTGTGTAGTCATCCAAGTCACAGCCTCTTAACTTGTGGTAGACAAGGAGTCTACTACTGAACCACAAGGGACTCCTACTGCAACACCTACAGGCAGAGGCTCTGCAAGGGGACTCTGCAGCAGCTCAAGTTGGGACAGGGACTCAAAGGGATGTGTGTTGGTTTCATAGCTTCATAGTTGTTAGGGGCTGGAAGGGACCTAACAGATCATTGGGTCCAGCATCAGTTGCAAAGCAATACCCAGTTTGCTGTACAGGGGTCAGACTCTCCAGCCTTCAAGCCACAAACCAGTGTCTTGGAATGACCAAGAGCCACAGGACGGTGAAACTCCCCAGATTGACATGCCCTGCTGCTGCCCATGGGGAGCCCCCAGCCCTGCATACTTAATCAGGGGCCCGATCCCAGGGCATGGAGCTGGGTGAGAGTGGCCCCAGAGCCCAATCCTTGTGCATGGAGCTAGAAGGGAGAAGTGCAAGGCCCCGGGGCCAAATCCTGTCATATGGGGCTGGGCAGGACCAGTGCCAGGCCCCAGTGCCTGATCCCAGCACGTGGGGGCCAGCCGAAGCTCCACAAGACTCAATCCAAGTGCACAGGGCCCAATCCAGCCCACAAACTAGCCTGGCATCACTCATCTGCCCACAGGGGCAAAAGCTTGGGTACCATTGGTTTAGATCCTGAGCTACTCTGGCTAAGCTCTTCTGGTTACAAAGAGTAACAGCCTTCTACTGGCATTGACTATAGAGATTTGTACTCCTACTCACTTTCCCTTTGAGAAGTTGATTTTTTAAATCCGTATATTTCAATCCAAAGCCAACCATGTGCTAAATCCAAAACATACCATGGGCAACTGAATTCCAGAACCAAAATATGTAAAGTCAATATCCATATAGATCAACATCCAAGTTCAATACAGGCAGTCCTCGACTTACAATGTTTCGAGTTACAATGTTTTGCACTTACAACAAACAACATTTATAAACTGTTTCAACTTTCTGATATCAGTTTCAACTTTACAATGCTTGATCTGATGCCAGGCCAGCGAACAAATTTGCTGCGTTGCCCATCTCCCTGGAAACCATCTGTCCAAACTTTCTTGAACACTTTCTTTAAGAAAGCAGACAAGACTCCAGAAAAAAACTGCAACCAGGACTCCTGAGAACACTCTAGCCAAGAACCCTTCAAAAAGTCCAACCAAGAGCCCTTCAAAAAGTCCAGCAAAGTCACCTCAAAGAAGTCCTTCCAAATCAATATGATTGCTATTTGCAACATAGATACATTAATGTAGCTATACTACTCATCTATAATTGATGGCATACAAAATTCTGGGTTATTTTTGGTGAAAATAGGGTATTGGGCCTTGGTTCAGGAACCATTCCCCCATTTATAACATCGTTTCCTATGGGAAAATTGGTTCCAAGTTACAACATTTCAACTTAAGAGGCGGTTTCCAGGAACCACTTGTGTCATAAGTCTGAGGACTGCCTGTATATGTCCTCCTAGGCTGGAGTCCTATATTCAAGTCCCAAGTTCACACATGGGTGGATCTAGGATTTTGGAAAGATGGGTGAAGATGGTGGGCACATGGTCACATATAAGGCAACACATTTTTCTCCTGTTAAAGAGAAACTAGAAATTTTACAAATAGGCTAGCAGGGCTACCACTATATTATCCAGTTTAAGATCAAAACAAAAAAAGCCAATATATTGGAATGTGCACTAATTTGCTAGAGTATATGTGTGTATATCTAACACAACAAACTAGGCAAAAATAGTCAAAGGATATTATATCACAAGTCCTGTCATCATTATAGTTAAACTAGCAAATTGCCCATCAAGAATGATTGGGGTGGGTGGGGTGGGCAGGGACAGTCCATGTCTGCCCCCTCCCCCCGCTCATCGGGACCCTGTCGTCCCCCCCTGCCGCCGTCATTTGGAGTTTGGCCTTGCTCCCCCCTTCCCCTGTCACATTGGGCCCGGGCCCAGTCCTCCCTTCCCCCCCACCCCACCGCATCAAGCCTAGGGCCACTCCCCCACTACCCTCTGCCATGACTTGGGGTCTGGGCCCTCTCCACCTGCCGTCACCGCCACCTCCAGGGTTCAGGGCTGGGGAGGGCAAAACCAGTCCCCACCATCAAGGTGGTGCTCTGCCGCTACCTCCTGTCTGGAATGCTCTTGGAGCACTCTGATTGGTTGTTTCAGACAACCAATCAGAGTGCAAATAAAGCATTATGGACAAACTAATGCTTTTTATAATCATAGGTGACATATAGGGGGGGCCACCCCCTGCCATCCCTGCTGCTGCCACTGCTGCTGGCGTCTGCGGGCGGTTCCTGCTCTCCACCCCTATCCCCCGCTGCCGACACCACCGCCAGCGTCTGCAGGCAGTCCCTGTTCACCACTGATGATGCCGCCAACAAATGGTGCCCCCAGTCTCAGGAGGCATCAGTCGTTTATGTTTATAATATTAGAACATATGTCTCTTATTCAAATTCATAAAACAAAACCTAGTCTTCTTGAGCATCTTGACCATGCCTCCAATACTTCACTGTCAGTCTTTTCTACACCGGAGTTAATATGATCACACCTGAGTTAAGGTTTTAGCTAAAGCTAAGAAGTAGTCTGCAGAGCTGTAAAACAGAGAGACATTGCCATTCCTGGCTAACAGATAACAAAACTGGAGAAAGGATCATTCCTGGTAGTGGAACCTCAAGAGTATTAAAAAGAAAAGAGGGTTGTTAACACCTGTGAAGTAGAAAGATAAGCAAGACCCAGAGAGATGATAATAAACCATGAAATCAATTGACTCCCTCAGTGCTGCCTGAATACAAATGCCATTTCCCCTCCCAAGCAAACAGTTTTAAAGCTTGGGTAGAAAAGGAATCAAAGAGGAATGCAACTGCACCACTGAACCCCCCTGGATCTGCCCCTGGGCTCACAGGCCTGGAAATTCACAGGCCATGCCATGATGCTTGATCTTAGTTAAGAGTTGATGACCTCATCTGGAGTCTCATATTCTTCACACATGTCTATCCCTGTGCTAGAACTGAAGGCCACCCCACTGCTCACTGACCTTTTTGCCCCTTTCAAGTCACACCCAGTTGCATGCCTAAACACTTCCATTTTGGAAAGGAGAGTCTGTGTACACACAGCTACAATCCACCTGCCCATTGTATTGCATATTTTATGTACAAACAAGAAAAGCAGGCACTAAACCTCCAAACATGCATACTAATGAGGGCACGTAGAGAAAGAATCTAGTTACCACAGAATATAATCCTCACCAAACAAACATAAACCAGGTTACACCTATAGCAGGGGTTCTCAACTTCTTTAGATTAATTTCACCCATCGTTAGACTCAAGGTCCCCTTAGACAATGCCATTTCTTAGCTTTCACTCATTTTTTGACTACAGAAAAATACTAGAGAAGTTCTTTTACAAAGAACTCAGAAAGGCCAGGACAAGGGAGAATGTTTTTGACACTGTGGATTCCCGATTTAAATCTCTGAGTTTAACTTGTGAATCATATTTGCATACCTGATAGGGCTAACATTGCCCAGAAAAAGACTGTTATGGGGACCAGATCAAAGGGCTCAAGGACCGATTTGAGCCGGAAAGAGCTGGGCTATCTGGCCACCTGCTACATCAAGAAGTACAGGGCAGAGAGTACAGGGCAGGTAGCAGAAAGCAGAGCAGTTTGTGCAAGGAGCACAGGGCAGAGAAGAGAAAGTGCAGCAGTCAAATGGACAAGGAGCACAGGGCACAGAGCAGAAAGCAGAGCAGCCATTTGGGCAGGGAGTGCAGGGTAGAGAGCAGAAAGCAGGGCAGCAGACACGACAAGAGAGAGGGCAGGGAGCCAACACAGAGATTCAGGCACCTACAGCAGTTAACATTGCTGCCACTCACTCTACCACCACAGTTGGCTTTAGATCTGGCCTGTGAGGAGCCCTGCAATCACTCTGGATCTAACTGGAGGGGCAGAAGGGGGTGGAGGTGCAAACAAGGTTGACATCCTTGCTGTACAACAAACCTGATGCCTAGTAAACTGGGCATCTTCTCACAAGCCCCTTTTGATTGTCAATCAAGAAACTCACAAAATTGTCCCACCCATGGTCAGCAATCCCCACTGAAGCAAGACCCATTGGTACCCACAGAATCTTTGGAACCCAGCTCTGAAATGAAAAACCCTGGATCCCTCCTGGTGACATATGCCTCTTTTCTTGGCTCATATACGAGTGGAAGTAGAAGGAGGGGTATTCAGGCTTCCCCCTGAAAGAAGGATGGGAAAACCCCAGCTCCAAATCTATTTGTATGCTGTCCCAGCCCCCCTGATTTAGCAGTTAATCGCTTCACCACTTACTCTGCCTATAGCGAGTACCATTAAAGACCGCACCGGGAAATCTCTAAGGGGCTACTGGCAGAGTGACAATTCCATCCTGGTAAACTTCCTAGTTGAAAAAATAAAAATTGATGTTTGGAGTGTTGCCAGCCTTGGCCATTTTCAAGAAGCCTAGGTCAAGCTGCAAAAATGCGGCGAAGCAGAACCTTTCCTAGGGTTGCCAACCCTCTGTGTGTATACCTTTAAGAGTGTTAAGTATAAACCTGTTACATTTGCCCAGGAATTGCAGGAGGGAACTGAAGGGAACAGCAGACCTGTAGGCTGAGCACTGCTCTCTGAAAAAAAAAAAAACTTTATTGTTCTATAAGCTTAACTCCTTGGTCTTTTGAGAGCAACACATGGTACCAGGAGCAGGGTGTGAAGAAAGACAAAAAAAGGAGCATCTCAGAATTCCAGAGGAGTTTAAGCTGTCCAGCAACACTGCAGAAAACTGGAAGGAATTTAAGCAGAGCTTCATCATATATATGACACCCAGTGGAGCTACAGAGAAGGAACAGATTGTTGCAAACTTAGCTACGTCAGGATGTGGTTTAGTTTGCAATAATGCAAACTCATTTAAAACCCCCAAAACTCCTGGATGTGTACCGTGTGATGCCATTAGGCCACACAAAGTGACATTTTCATCGTGTGTGCATGGTAATGGCATCATGTGTACAAGCGCACTTAGGGCCAAAAAGTCAATGCAAAGACTAATAGAGACCTGTTAAAATGTGCTTTAATTATAGGTTGAACTAAACTTCCAGTGTTAGTATTACATGGAGTTGTTATTAAATATTTGGTATAAGCTGGAGGAAAATTTGGAGAACTCAGAAAATTCAAGAAAACCTGCTGCCAATCTGCATGCCACCCTCCTCCCCTCTTGACTCTCCCCAGCCAGTATAAGTGAAAATCAATGTTGTGCTGTCATAAGTGGCTAGGTAGACTTTGGGATAAATGTTTGGTTTTAGGTTTTAAAGTGCAAGCAAATTAAAGGTTAGACTGTAAACCTGTATCTGCCTCTTTTATCAATTACCCATACCTATCATCTAGGTAACAGAAGCTTGCTTACTACACAGCTCAACAATCACCTTTCCCAGTGTATTTCTTGTGGCAGAGCTTGGCCTGAAGGGAGTTGTAGTCAGGAAAGGCCTCTGCTACTTCCTATGGTCCAACCCCTCTGGGTGAACTACCTCTCCTATCATGGGCGACTGGTGCCGCCTGAGTCTGGGGGGGCACCCACAGAAGCCGCCAGTGACATTGGTGGTGGGGATGGAGCTGGCGAGCACCTGCAGAAACCACCGGCAGCATCGATGGCAGGGGATGGCCCTGTCATGGGGGGCACATGCCCCCTCTCCCCCCGTGCCCCTCCTACCAGTCGCCTATGTCTCCCATGATACAGTGCAGCATCCTTCTCCCCCGCCCCCAAGTGGTCAGGTGTGTCATGGTTGCCATGGAGTTTCTGCAATTCCATAGCTGCTGTGAGAAAATCGTAACCTGGTGAAGTTGTCAGGAGTGAGAGCAACAATCAAGCTACTTCGCCCCAAGCTCCCTGGCGAGCCTGAATAATCATTAGGACACCAATAGCCTGATCCCAAATTCATAGATTCATAGATTCTAGGGTCGGAAGGGACCTCAATAGATCATCGGGTCCGACCCCCTGCATAGGCAGGAAAGAGTGCTGGGTCTAGATGACCCCAGCTAGATACTCATCTAACCTCCTCTTGAAGACCCCCAGGGTAGGGGAGAGCACCACCTCCCTTGGGAGCCCGTTCCAGACCTTGGCCACTCTAACTGTGAAGAAGTTCTTCCTAATGTCCAGTCTAAATCTGCTCTCTGCTAGCTTGTGGCCATTATTTCTTGTAACCCCCGGGGGCGCCTTGGTGAATAAAACCTCACCAATTCCCTTCTGTGCCCCCGTGATGAACTTATAGGCAGCCACAAGGTCGCGTCTCAACCTTCTCTTGTGGAGGCTGAAGAGGTCCAGGTGCCCCAGTCTCTCCTCGTAGGGCTTGGCCTGCAAGCCCTTAACCATACGAGTGGCCCTTCTCTGGACCCTCTCCAGGTTATCCACATCCCTCTTGAAATGCGGTGCCCAAAACTGCACGCAGTACTCCAACTACGGTCTGACCAGCGCCCGATAGAGGGGAAGTATCACCTCCTTGGTTCTGTTCGTCATGCATCTGCTCATGCACGATAAAGTGCCATTAGCTTTTCTGATGGCTTCGTCACCCTGATGACTCATGTTCATCTTGGAGTCCACTAGGACTCCAAGATCCCTTTCCACTTCCGTTGCACCAAGCAGGTCATTCACTAGGCAGTAGGTGTGCTGGACATTTTTCCTCCCTAGGTGCAGCACTTTGCATTTCTCCTTGTTGAATTGCATTCTGTTGTTTTCTTCCCATATGTCCAACCTGTCCAGGTCTGCTTGTAGTTGTTCCCTGCCCTCCAGTGTGTCCACGTCTCCCCACAGTTTTGTGTCATCCACAAACTTGGAGAGAGTACGCTTCACTCCCTCGTCCAAGTCGCTGATGAAGACATTGAAGAGTATCAGTCCAAGGACTGAGTCCTGCAGGACCCCACTGCCCACACCCTTCCAGGTCGATACCGACCCATCCACCATGACTCTCTGGGTGCGACCCTCTAGCCAATTCGCCACCCACTGGACTGTGTAGTCATCCAAGTCACAGCCTCTTAACTTGTTCACATGACTGCATGCTTATAGGCAGTTCTTTCAGTGCCTGAAAGGCTACTCAGTAAGACAGAGGCCTCTTTGTCTAGCCTAGGACTACTGATGCCTTGATCCTGGTTCCTTGTTCCAGTTCCTTGTTCCCTGTTCCTTGGGTCCTGTTTATTGGTTTCCGGCCGTATCCTGGTTCCTCATTTCTGCCTGTTGGTTTATGATTTCTTATCTCTTTGCTTCTCGGCTGGGTGCTATCCCTTGACCCCTGGTTATTAACCTGTAAACTTTGTTCCCTTTCCTGCTTTGTCTTGTGTTGGTCTTGCAACATTAGTCACTGTGCACTTAGTGGCCTCCCTCCAGGCATTGAGGGCGGTTTCTGGTAGGCTTAAACCCACTGTCATGGCACGATATGTAGTCCTGACCCCTTTGCGCCTCACTTGCTGGCTGAAGCCCTCCATCCATGGAGCATCCAGACACTTGCCCCCAACCCCATGTGCTGGGGGTGTCTCAGGAGCCCATGTGGCCTTAGTTATTACCCCACTCTTCTTTGGCGGGAGCAATGGACATAAGAACTGCCATTTATTGGGTCAACCCATAGGTCAGTGGTTCCCAATCTTTTTTTTCCATGCTCTGCTGCTGGGAGCGGAGTACAGCGGCAGCAGCAGCCCAGGGGCAGGGGAGGTCCTGGCACACAGATCGGCTTGTCTTTTCTGTGTGGTGCCGCTAGCATCACCCCCACAACCCTCATTTGGGTCGCAACCTGGGGTTGGGAACCGTTGCCATAGGTCCATTGTGCCCAGTCTCCTGCATCACACAGGGGTAGAGAGCAGACAGGGTGTGACCAGGGTTTTTCTCATTCCCACTGTTCCTCTCTTACTTGCAGCCTCCAGCATTTAAGGTCTAGGAAGTTCTGATTCAGAGACCGTGCCCCTCACTCCCATGCTCAATCACTATCAATGCCCCTTTGTCCAAGAATTTGTCTAATCCCTTTTCTGGATCTGGCTAAACAGTCAGCTTCCACAGCATCTGGTGGCAATGAGTTCCACACTTTAATGAATAAATAAAAAGTTCCACAATTTAATTTTTAAAAAATCCAGTCAGACCCTGTGTTTTCACAGCCAGCTCCTGGCCCATGGCTTTGGATCTCTAACAGCTATAGCAGTCTGCTCTGGACCCCCTAACTAGCCTGCTGTCTTGGTGCTCAAAGATTTGTGTGTGGCTGCACTGGATATTTAGGAAGGAGCTGAGATACCACCTAGGACAACTTTAACCCTGCATGAATGCCTTTTTTAAATCCTAAATGTATTTTCTGCCTTGCATATGTAAACTAGAAGCAGCTGTACCCCACCACCGGGGTCCTTTTCTATGTTCCTCCACCAGAGACCAGAGTTGTTACACCAAGTACAGAATCTTAAGTCCAACCTGTGTGTCTCAATTATTTAGCTCCACTGGTGCATATACATCCATGTGTGAACACATACACAGAGTCCATTGTGTGACACATGCATTGAGCCCATTTCTCCCAAGCCCCACCCTGAGTTTGGCCCTCCCATGCAGGTGAGCCGAGTTTCTCCAGCTCTGTACCAGCCAACTCAAAGAAGTCAACCTGCCTGTCCTGCTCCCCCTACATCGCATCCCACCTCTGGGCCATACATGCCCTGCTGCCTCACTGCCTGTGGATGAAAAGCACTGGGTGACAGGGAATTACATTTCTGGGGATGGCAGGGAAGCAGAGTTGCCAGGGTCCTTGGGAACAGTAGATTTCCTTCACAGTTATTTAGGGGGGGCATTCTGTATCCTCTCTCCCTCTCTCTCTCTCCCTGAGGAGCCTGTACTCTTTGAGGTTCCTTTCCAGTTTTGCTAATGTTGAACAGTTACAAATGTCCAACTCGGGTTCCTTAAAATTCTAGTTTATTAGGCGGATTGAAACACTGTAATCATAAACCTTGGGGCTGGTCCACACACACACATGCACACATGCACACACATACACACACACAGTAGCAGGCTACAGAGTCAGGTATACCTATCCTACAAGTGCTGGAGTCTGTCGTTGAGGCTTCTTTCAGTGTGGTGTTATCTTCCAGAAGGGGGTCGCCTGCTGGTCCTTCTGGCTGGACAGGCCTGGTCGAGTTGGAGATCAAGAGGGTGCCACTGAGGGTCACTTTTCACTGCCTTTTATCTGTCCTTGGCAGACTTTGGTGACTCCCCAGCTTTCTGGTTTGCCCAATCCAGGGCTCATTGACCCTTGTGGGACTTCCCCCCCTCGGTGGCTACTGGACAGCATCTGTCAGCCCCAGGGGTCGTCCGCATGTACATGCAAGTTTGGGAGTCCGTTGATGAATTTAGAATAGGGCTCTGGGAGTGGTCGATCTGGAGATATTCAGTCCAAAAGTTGGTCTCTGGTGTTGATTAAGTCAGGCCAGGGCTTCTAGCCCTTGATCAGTGAGGTTTAGAGATTTCCCGGTTGTTACATTGTCTTCTATTGAGTTCAGCTTCCAGGTGATAATTGCTGCCTGCTTCCATGTTACACATTCAATCACCGATTCACTCACTCTTTCAGAGGCCAGCCTGATACAGGGAAGGGCAGTTTGATTCCTGACTTCGTTAACAATGTTACAATGTATAACTTACTAAAACACATTTAGTTGAAAGGTGAGGAGTATAAAATATAAGCTACAAATGCCATGGCACACAAATAGATAAAAATACCAAACTACAAGGGGAGATATAAAATGCACACATACACATTTTAAAATACAACTCCTTATCTTAAAGAGGAAGGAAGAAAAGGTAGAAAAAGAGAAACATATCCAAAGAGGGGAGAGCAAATGCACGCAAGAGGAAAAGGGGGCTTTCTGCTACATTAGAGGAAAAGGGGGCTTTCTGCTACACTAAGAAAAATTCTCTGTGCCCCAGGCTGCAAAGGCAGATCTGATGTGTTGGGGGCATTTCAGCCCACCAGTGCTGAGGGGCTGCCTCCCCTAGTGGGGCTTTCCTGTCCCTATGACCCCAGAATCTGACCTTCTTTCTGTGAACCTGGGCTGTCCTTGACACGGACAGAAAAATCAGCTATGAACTAGGAGAGAGTCCCCAGGTAATGAAGCAGAGCTGGAAAAAGGACAGGGTGGCTTGAGGAAACCTTGCATCTCCTTAGGGGAGTGGTTCTTGACCTTTCTAGGCTCATGCCTCCCTCCCCCCCCACCTTGGAAAATGCCAGCTCTGAGCTGCTACTCATATGTTGTCGGTTGAAAAACAACAGAGCAGTTCTTCTGTGTTGAACTAAGCCCACAGCAGAGCAGCATGCTTTGACTAGCATGGATTCCTATTGGAAATCTCTAAGTTTACCTTGTGTAGGGTAGCACATCTAATAGTGCTGATATTGTGCAACACCCTTAAAAGGATCTCATGGCACCCCTAGCTGAGAATCACTGTCCTAAAGTGAATACTTCACATAGGCACCAGTGCTCAATGATTTGGCCCCATGGGCCAGATGGAGCCCTGTGCACCAGGATCTGGCCCTGGGGCCCCTCCACACCCTGAGTGCCAGGATTTGGCCCCAGGAGCCTGGCACTGCCTCCTCCTGCCCCTGCACCCTCCCACCCCAGCACTGCCCCCTCCCCCTGGGATAAGGCACCGAGAGCCCAGTGCTGCCTCCTCCTACTAGAATTGGGCCCCCAGGCTTGGTGCCACTCTCTCCCAGCTGTGTGTGCTGGAGTTGGGTGCTCCATCCAGTGCTCAGGGCTTGGGCTTCCCCATTGGTCTGGAAACTTGGAAGCTGGGGGCAGACCCTGGGGAATCCAATGGACTGGATGACATGGTGCTGCGGGCCAGATCTAGTCTGCGGGCTGGGGGTTGAGCACCCCTGTCCTAGAGCCATTGCACTCAGCCCCCTGCTGCCCCCAGTCCCCATCAGCTAATCACCATTCAGGAGCAAAATCCATCTTCCAGTCAGTCTGGGCTGGTTGGATTCGAAGGCTGCTCCCAATGGGTGGACCTCAGTCTTATTCCCAGGCTCAGTGTACTCTTGCTCATTTATCCCCAAGCTGATGTCATCCTTGAGCTCCAGCCCCTCTTCTCCCCTTCAGTGGGGTGTTTCTAGGTGGCCTCAGAGCCCTTCTCTGCCTGCCCCTTACCAGGCTCACCCAGCCCCGCTTCTCCCAAAACATCAGCCTTTACTTTACACCAGTTCTAGGGGACCGGTACCAGGCTCTATCTTCCAGCTCTCACCAGTGCCAACCCACCAACACCCACCCCAACTCCGTTCCATTAGGGATGTTGACTGAGTTCAAGAATCATGGAGAAGTAGAGCTGGAAGTCAACAGACTCAGTTGATCAAACTGACTGACCAAATGTGGTTGATCTTCAGATTGGGACACTCCCAATCAGTGATGTATGGCAAGGGTTTGCAATATATGGCCTGTGGGCCCTGTTCAGAGCCACTGGCTCCATCCTGTGGAGCTGAGAGACTTCAGCAGCTTGTTGACAGTGGCAGGGGTGTGGGGAGGAGACTCTTGGTGTTCTGGCAATGGGGGACTTTGCCTATGCCCACACAGCATGATAGGGAGCTGTACCCATGCCACAACCAGGGGAGTAGGGAGAACACCAACCCACCTCAGACCCAGGGTCATTCCAGCCCATGGCCCCAGAACATTGCCAACCACTGACATATGGTGTTTGTTACCAGTCCTGGGCCTGCTGGGGTGCAGGTCACACAGAGCAAGGTCAGGACACGTACCTAGTACTTATAACTCATTGGTTCCCAACAAACAAACTGACAGGCAGTGCCACCCTCCCTCCCCCCACCAAAAATTTGGGAGGGTAAATTCTTAAAGTCAGGATTTCTTCCTTCTGGAACAAACAGGTCCCTTTCTGGGGCAACTGAATTGAGGAGTATTGGGCCCTCTTTCTAGATTTCATAGAATCACAGAAAAGCTGGGCTGGAAGGGACCTCTGGAGGCAAGATCACCACTATCCAAACAATCCTGTACAAACCCATACTAACCTCCTAGCAAAAGTACACAATCAGCCCTGGCACAATGTAAGACAGGACACCTGAACCTGCCACCAATAAAGCAGAGGGACCACTGTAGTCAGTGTCCTGCTGCTGCAAGATTGTTAAAATATGCTTGAGAGATCCATTGTAGGGGCTATGCCCCCCACTATAGATGAAGGCAAAAACCCTCATGGTCCAT
Source organism: Alligator mississippiensis (assembly GCF_030867095.1). Classification (NCBI taxonomy): domain Eukaryota; kingdom Metazoa; phylum Chordata; order Crocodylia; family Alligatoridae; genus Alligator; species Alligator mississippiensis. Next base: position 39,272,459 of record NC_081828.1, read on the forward strand.
ACCAGTCTAAGGGGGAAAATTCACTCCTGACCCCAAATTTGGTGATCGGTCTGACCCTGAGCAGATCACCCTGCCCCACACAGCACAGTGCCCCTAGTGCCCACCACCCTGGCCCACACTGGACAGTGCCACTAGAGCCCCCCACCCTGCCCAAAACAGCACAGTGCCCCCTAGTGCCCACCACCCTGCCTCACACAGCATAGTGCCCACCACCCTGCCCCACACACAACAGATTCACCTACTGCCTGCCTCCCTGCTCCAGACAACACAGATCCACCTAGTGCCTGCTACTCTGCCCCACACAGCACAGAGACACCTAGTGCCCACCACCTTGCCCCACACAGCATAGCACCCGTAGTGCCCCCCACCCTGCCCCCACAGCACAGCGCCCCTTGTGCCCCCCACCCTGCTCCCCATGGTATGACAGCCCCTAGTGTCCCCATGGCACAACACCCCCCACCGTATGCCTCACAGCATGACCCCTCCCTCCCAGGCCCGCAAAAGGTACCAGTACCAGAGGGCAAGGCCTGCTGCCTCCAGGAAGTTCCTGCCCATCCAGGTGAGGCATAATGGAGCCCAGCCCTGAGGTGAGCAGGCAGCACCTTGCAGCACCTGCAATTAGCTGCTTTGTTAATGAGGCACAGCAGGTACATGGTTCTGGGTGGGGGGCCTGGCACCAGCTCCCGGACACCCTGACCTGCCTGGATCCCTGCTGATGTCCCTGGGGAGTGCTGTGCTGGGCTGGGGTGGAGGGGGCGGGGACACTGATGGGGTTGGGGCAGCAGGGTAGGAGACAAAAGCAGGGTGTCATGCTATGGGGGCAACAGGCCAGGGGGCACTGGGGGCCACTGTGCCCTGTCCTCTAGATACAGGAGGGAGGGAGCTGCCCTGTTGCCACCTTCTTGGTGTAAACGATATCTCTCACCCTCCAGGGAGAGGCTCCCACTTCCACACACCCCTGTAGGCAGAAGTTGCAGAGTGTCCCCAGCTGCCTGGGTTCCCACCCATGGTATTATATGCCTAAGGCATAAACTTTATAAAGAACAATAAGCAGAATCTTTTTCAGGGGGACAAGGCAATATGCCGTGTTTATTGATAACACAAACTATTAAGCCATTATATTTTTATTGTTTGAATTACTATACTTATGGACATACATTAACATACATATTCATACACACACACACACACCATGCTGCAGATATTTGGATGTTACCAGTCCTTAGGTGCTTGAGTCAGCTTGGTGGCCAACTAAGCTGAACACAAGGAAGAGGAGGCTGGGGTCTGTCGGATACATACCTATGCCTCATTGTTGTGCAGAAGTTGTCTCCCTCCCAGATCATTTCTTTCTCACTCATCTTTTATGGGAGCAGCTGCACATCTGTTGCTTATTTGTTAGACTGGGGGTGCTAGCTGCACGTCTGTGATGACTTGTTTTATTCCTGCTGGAGCATGGCTCAGCTTCTGTGGTTAGAGATGACCTTTGGATTTAGCTTCGTTCATTTTTCCGCAGGTGTGATATTTTTATCTTCCTTCTTGCTGTTTGCATCTTTAGTTTCCATTTTCTTTCTTACCTGATCACATGCATACCACATTCGTACAAATTGAGCATGAAGATGGATAAGTAAAACAAAATGGAAGATAAAATTATAAATGGATATAGATTAGTTAAAGGGAAATTAGTGTGAGATTACAGTGAGTCCAACGGTGGAGCCAGGTACAGCCCTAGGGATTGGGTGCAGGTGCCTGTGACTTCAGCAATAGGTGTGGTAGCTGGTGTCTGAGCCAGGTTTTCCTGACAGTCAGGCTACAGGACGGAGGGCAATCAGGTAGGGGACATGAAATTGGGCCCCTGCTGGGAGGTTCAGATGTGGGGTGTCGGGTGGAAGGTGTAAATGCAAAAGCTCAGGGTGCAGCTGTGGGTGGGGGTCAGGGTGGACAGGATTATGAATGACCAAGGAGCCTGGGGCATGGATCACAGCCCCTTAAAATCCCACTTGCCTCCCAGAGCTGGGAGAGAACCCAGGTGTCCTGGCTTCTGGGTCCCAGCCCCCCTTCCCTCCTCTGTCCCCCTTGAGATCCCGCTCCCCTCCATGAGGCTGAAGTTGGTTGCTTTTCCCAGTTCCATATTCTTTATTCCCAGTTCTTTATTCCTTATTCCTGGTTCCTGGTTCCTTTTTCAAAGCTTATCTGGACCCAATAAAAGCTTGTTATTAATGAATTACACATCCTAAAGAGAGAGAAATTCATTAGCTATGTATATGTGCTAATTAATATGTAATACAATATCCCACATCAAGTACAGAGCTCTAAATGAAGGTCAGATTAGGATGGGATTACAGGGGAAAATTCTTCTTGGGCCACCCCAAGCTTCCTGTCAATGCCACTGAGGGACTGTCCCAAAGAACCCTGACCACAGTCCTGCCCGGCCCAAAGCACGCTTTGGCCATGCCAGGCTGCCAACTACAGCCCCCATGCCCACTGTACTAAGTATAATGGTTTGAATAAGGAACGGGCATTTGGGCTGGGACTACGGCTAGAAATGTTGTTTGGGCCACCCATCAGAATCTCTCTGCACAACCGAGGGACTCTACCAGACACATCTGACCGGAGTCCTGTCCGACCCAAAGCATGGTTTGGCTGTGCCAGGCTGCCAACTGACACCAACCACACCACTGTGCTAAATATATGGACTTGAATAAACAACTGGAATTTGGGCTGAGATTATACCTATAAATCCTTTTTAGGCCACCCTATGCCATGCCTTTGTGTCACTGGGGGACTCTCCTGCACATTTCTGACCAGAGACTTGCCCAGCCCAAAGTGCCCTTCGGCCATGCCAGCCTGCCAACAGACAGCACCCCAGCCACTGTGCTAAGTATATAGAGCCGAATAAGGAACTGGATTTTGGGCTGGGATTATACCCAGAAATCATTCTTGGGCCACCCCAGACCACATCTCTGTGCCATAAGGAAACACTCCTGGACATTTCTGACCGGAGACTTGCCTGGCGCAAAGTACGGTTTGGCTGTGCCAGGCTGCCAACAGACAGCAATTCAGCTCCTGTGCTAAACATATGGACCCAAAAAAGGAACTGGAGTTTGGGACAGGATTATAGCTAGAAATCCTTCTTAAACCACCCCAAACCATGCCTCTGTCACCCTGGGGGACTGTCCTGGATATGTCTGATGAAAGACTTGCTAGCTATAATCCCAGCTCAAAAGCCAATTCCTTATTCAGAAAGAGCACACACCAACTGCTGAAACTTCCTTAGCCTGACGAAGGGTTTTTGAACTCGAAAGCTTGCTTAATAACTATTCTCCAACTATTTGGGTTGGTCTAATAAAAGATATCAAATTCACCCAAGGAACCTTGTCTGCCTAGGCTTGAATAAGGCAGACAAGGTTCCTTGGGTGAATTTGATATCTTTTATTAGACCAACCCAAATGGTTGGAGAATAGTTATTAAGCAAGCTTTCGGGTTCAAAAACCCTTCGTCAGGCCAAGGAAGTTTCAGCAGTTGGTGCGTGCTCTCCCTGGAAGGAATGAAAAGTAAAGAAGCCAGGGGCTGGGCTGGGCTGGGCTGGGCTGGGGAGTCAGTTGCCAGGCAGATTATAATCATTATAATTATTGAAGCCTATGCATTTAGTACAGTGGTAATGGGTGGCTGTACATTGGCAGCCTGGCACAGCCAAACTGTGCTTTGGGATGACCAAATCTCTGGTCAGAGATGTCCAGGTCAGTCCCTCAGTGCCACAGAGGCATGGCATGGGGTGGCCCAAGAAGGATTTCTAGCTATAATCCCAGATCAAAATCCAGTTCCTAATTTGGGTCCAGATACTTAGCACAGTGCGGGGGGCTGCATGGGGGGGCTGTCAGTTGGCAGCTCAGCATGTCCAAGCCACACTTTGGGCCAGGCAAGTCTGTCCTCAGCATGTGCAGGAGAGTCCCCCAGTGCCACAGAGGCATGGCATGGGGTGGCCCACGAAGGCAGTGGCGACGCATAGGGGTACACAGGGGTGCATGTGCACCCCCTGACCGGCTGCGCTCGCTGCTTAGGCGATGGGCAGGAGGGCAGGTGGGAGTGCCGATGCCTCCCCCCGCAAGTGTCGACTGATCGCTGTGATCCCTGCAGCCGCTTCTGGGAGCGGCTGTAGTGATCAACTGGTGCTTGCTCCCGGAAACAGCTGCAGCCACTCCAGGAAATGGATGCAGCGATTGGCTGCAGCAATCAGCCCTTGCAGGATTGCCCAGGGTGGACACCCCCCCCCCCCCCCGGTCCACAGGATGGCCCATGGGGGACCTGACCCCCGGTCAGCAAGACTGGTCGCATGGGGGGCACATGCCCCCCCCGACTAAGGCAGCACCAGTCGCTCATGCAAGAAGGATTTCTGGCTATAATTCCAGCCCAAAATCCGGTCCTTTATTTGGGTCCATATACTTAGCATAGTGGCTGGGGTGCTGTCAGTTGGCAGCCTGGCATGGCCAAAACATGCCTTTATTAGGTTTAGATTAGCTTTGAAAAAGGAACTGGGAATAAGGAATAGGGAACTGGGAATAAGGAACCAACATCAGCCTCATCTCCCCTGTCAGGGTTAGGATAGAATCCAGGTGTTCTGCCTCCCTCCTTCCTCACACCAAGCCTGGCAGGGTAAGGACCTGAGGGAATCCTTGTCCCAGCAGCTCCCTTATCCCTCCCCCACTCCTGGGAGTCAGTCACCTGAGGCCTGGGGAGGATGTGAGGGAAGTTATGGAAAAGGGAGGCTCCTCCCTAATTTGCTCCTGCAGCGATATGGCTGAGGGCAGGCGAAACCTGGGGGCATCTGAACCCCAAGCCTCTGGGCTTGGGCCTGCACATAGGATGCTGGCCAAATAACTTTGGAAATATCTGAAGCTGTTGGTGGAGGTGGAGGATGTTTGCAGGTTGTAGGGCCACTTATGGTTCTGAACTGACTCTCAGATTTGGACTTGATTTGGCTTGGAACATGACAAATTTCATTAAAAAAAAAAAAAAAAGGGATGTGGAAGAAGGGCCAGAAAGCAACTTGACCAGGACCCAGGTGTGCTTCCACCCCGGATACTGCTTGCCTCCCAGTAACTATTTCCTTGCCAGAGGGGAGAAGCAATCTGTCCCCTGAGCTCCTGGGTTCTATCTCAGCTCTGGGAGGGGAGTGAGATCTGGTGGTTTAAAGCAGGGGGTGCTGGGAGCCCGGCTGACTGAGTTCTCTCTCAGCTTTGGGAGAAGAGTTGGGGCTGGTGGGTTAGAGCAGTGGAGCAATGTCCAGCCCCATGCATTGCCAGTGTGTACTCTGAATAACCCTCAGCTACTACCTCTTCTGTGATTTGGCCTGAACTTGTTCCCCAGCACCAGCTGCTGCCAGCTCTGACAGACCCTCACCGGGCTCGGGGTGCCTCTGGGGTACACAGGGGGCAAAGCAGCCAGGAACCTGGGCATGGAACCTCTCACCTGCCTGGCAGGAGACAGCTGATACCTGCAGCTGGTACTGAAGCCATGAGCACAGTCAGGGGGAGCCCAGGGTGGAGCTGGTAGGGGGCTGTGGGTTGGGAGCAAGGGGCACCAGTAGCCCAGATTGTGGCTGCAGATCTGAAGGGGGGGATACCAGCAATGCCAGGATGGGAGAGGGGGCCTGTTGCTCTCACTGGTCTACCCATGACCTATCCCCTGTGGTTGGTGCTTGGCTGAAGGGGCTGATCTGGGGATCAGGTTTTTAGGCCTTGTGGTAGAACCAGACTCCAGATTCATCCACACACCCTCTCCTCACCCTGGGTCCAGGCTCTTGTTTCCTATCACCCCCATTTCCCTCTTCCATCTTCTCTCCATTACCTTATTTCCTCCCCACAGACTGGGACCTCACTGCATCTGTCATACAGCATCATGAACTTCCTGCTCTCCCGCATCTCTGGCAAAGTCCATTACCTGTTGCTGATCATCACCACCACCTCCACCATCGTTCACTTCAACACCCGCACCAGCAGCCCAAAGCATCAGTTCCTGTCCCCCAACACCACCACCCAGCTGCTCCTCACGGCCACCCCTACCCCAAACGAGGGTATATGGACGGTCAACTCCATTGGGCGCCTGGGGAACCAGATGGGAGAGTACGCCACCCTCTATGCTCTGGCCAAAATGAATGGGCGCCAGGCCTGCATCCTCCCAGAGATGCACCAACATCTGGCACCCCTTTTCCGCATCACCCTGCCCGTGCTCCCTCCAGATGTGGTCCAAAAGGTCCCGTGGAGGAACTATTGGCTCCACGACTGGATGTCAGAAGAGTACAGGCACATCCCGGACAAGTATGTGCGGCTCACAGGCTACCCATGCTCCTGGACCTTCTACCACCACCTCCGGGATGAGATCTTACAGGAGTTCTCCTTTCATGACCACGTGCGGGACGAGGCCAACCAGTATCTAGCCAGGCTGCGTGGCCGGCGCCGCAATGTGACCTACGTGGGCATCCATGTGCGCAGGGGGGACTACGTCCATGTGATGCCCCAAGTGTGGAAGGGGGTGGTGGCTGACAGGGCTTACCTAGAGAAGGCCATGGGCTACTTCCGGGCCAAGTACGAGGAGCCAGTCTTCGTGGTGACCAGCAATGGGATGGACTGGTGCCAGAAAAACATCGATGCTTCAAGGGGGGATGTGCACTTCTCTGGGGACGGGAGGGAGTCATCCCCGGGCAGGGATTTCGCATTGCTGGCCCATTGCAACCACACAATCATGACCATTGGGACCTTTGGCATCTGGGCCGCCTACCTGGCCAGAGGGGAGACCATCTACTTGGCCAACTACACCCTGCCTGACTCCCCATTCCTCAAAATCTTCAAGCCCTCAGCCGCCTTCCTGCCTGAGTGGATCGGGATCAGTGCAGACCTCTCCCCCCTGATGAAGGGCCATTAGGACACACCTTACAGACCTGGCAAGGCCAAGGGCACTGGCTGGTCTTGACAGGATTTGGGGCTGGAGTCTCCTGCATGGGGTAGAGGATGTTCCATGTTATTAGCCTCTTGGGAGCGCCCATAGCAGCTTGCTCTCAGGCCTTGGGCACCCAAGGGTGAGGCTGGGCTAACTGGGACACAGGCCAAGTGAAGCAGACACATGGGCTCTCAAAACCTGGGGAGAGAGATGCCAGGGAAGGAACCAGCCACTACCCAAGAGCCTGGGTGAGGGATCAGTCTCTCGTCTCCTGGTACTACATAAACAAGGCAGATGCCAGCACAAGAGTCTCCAGAGGCTTTCTGGCTGCTTGGAGAAGCTGGGGAAGGGTTTTTTTTAGCTGTGAAGACCTGGTGAAACCCAACTTTGCCCCCACCATGGGCTTCACATGTGCCCCTGTGACAAGGGGTGGTGGTGGTGACATGGGGTCCCAATGGGCCAAGCTCTCTCCTCCATTAGATGGGAGCGATCAGGGGGGTGGGGAGACCTTGTTCTACCCATGCCAGATCTGGGAATCACCATAGACAGTCTACTTAAAACATCAACTCAGTGCTCTGCAGCTATCAAAAAAGCAAACAAAAGGCTTGGGATTATTAAGGGGATTGGAAAACAAAATTGAAAGCATCATCAGGCCCCTTTATAAAGCCACATGCGTCCCACCTTAAATATTGTGCCCAGTTCTGGTCCCTGCACCTAAAAAATGATCTAGAAGAGCTAGAGAAGGTCCAGAGAAGGGCAACAAGGATGATGGATGGTATGGAGGGGCTCCCATCTGAGACAAGGCTAAAGAGGCCAGGCCTATTTGGCTTAGAAAAAGAGATGCTTGAGGAGGGATATGGGAAGGGTTTACAAGTTACTAAATGGTGAAGAGAAAGTAAACAGAGATTTGTTATTTACTCATCAGACATGTCACAGAATGAAGCCACTGGGCTGCAAGTTTAAAACTAGCACAGGGAAGTTCTTTTCCAAACTTTACTCAGGTTTGGAACTTATTGCCACCAGAGGCTGCGGAAGCTGACAGCTCAGCCAGAATCAAAAAAAGGACTGGATGAACCTGTGGAGGAAAGGGGAAGGGGTAGCTATTGAGCACTGAAGTAAGGGGCACGACCTCTGAATCAGAACCTCCTGAAGTGCTGGAGGCTGCAAGCCAGAGGAAGTGGGAAAAACCCTGGTCATGCCCTGGTCACCCTTTGTTTCAGCATCTGCTCTCTGCCACTGTGCAACAGGAGACCTAGCACAATGGATCTATGGTCTGACCCACTAAATGGCAGCTCTTATGTTCACCAAAGAGCTGGGTAATAACCAAAGGCCACACAGGCTCTTGAGACACCCCCAGGACAGAGGTTGGGGGCAGGTGTCTGTATGCTCTGTGGATGGAGGGCTTCAGTTCCATGTCACTAAGGTGGGGTCCACAATGCCCAGGACACAGGAGGATCCTGGTTGATTCACTCCCGGGACAGGAAGCCCATCACAAGCTGTCTGCTCTCCCCCTACTCAGGCCCCTGGGCTGTGGGGTGAATGACCAGAGGCTGGGGGCTTTCAGATTAAAGCTGGGACAGGACACCTTGATTCTGTTCCATCTCTGGGAGAGGAGAGGGGAGTCCAATGAGTTACAGCAAGGATCTGGAATTCAGAACAGCCAGGGATACAGGTTGGGAGTGGGTTTCAGGCACATTAAGCCAGTCTGGGGTGGCAAGGGTTAAGGATAAACTGGCAGACAGAGTGATGGACACAGGAGCCAGCAGAGGCAATAGGCCCCAGCTAGGAGGGAGCAGGCCAAAGATAATGGCTTGATGAAGGGTGGAGGGACTTTCTCCTACCTACCTCCAGGATACAGGGCTGGATTTAAGGCATGATGGGGAAAGGGGACAGATAGGGGTCCCCGAGGCGATTGGGAGGCAGGGATACCATGCAGAAGCCTTCAGCGGAGTCTCTGGCACCCTCAGGGGTGTGTGAGGGCCTTAGAAACAGCACCACCTCCTCCCGCGAGGTAAGTACATGTGAAACCCATTGTACAGACATGGAAACTGAGGCACAAGAAGCCACTCAGCCCAGGCCAGAGGCAGGGAAAGGACTGAGGTATGCTGGGATCCTAGCTCTCCTACCACAGTACAACCCCACTCCCCTCTCGGGACTGGGGAGAAAACCCAGGTGACCAGGACCCAGCGCCCACACCACAAATCTGCTGCCCTTGTAACCCAGAGTAAAACAACAGGATGTGCCCTAGGGGGGCTGCAATGCAGGTAAGACCAAATAGGAAGGCAGATCAGAGACCCTCTTCTGCAATGAGGGAGACTTACTGGAAGGGCTGGCGTCGGCTCAGCAGGGTGGATAGGGTCATTGCAGGGGTGAGCGGTTCTGCTGAGCATCTTGTGGGGCTGGCCTGCCCCACCGCAGTCCACTTCCAGGCCCAGGACAGAACACCCTGCATGGGTCCTGACACACAGCATGGCTGCTCTAACCCACCAGCCTTATACCACCCACCCCCCACCAGCTCCAACCCACTCAGTGCTCCCAGCTCAAAAGCAACCCAGCTTCTCAGTTTAAAAAAAAAGGCTTTATTCCAATGTGAGACACTCAGAAGGGCTTCAGAGTCTGTCCGTCTTCATCCCTCCCTTCTCCCCCCACCCTGAAATCAGAGTTTGTGGGGCTCTGACTCCCCCCCCCCCGAGCTGGGCACATTCTTCATCCACAAGCTCCCAGTCTGCCTGCCATTCCCCACCCCCCACCCTTAGCACCGAGACCACCCCCCTCCCTGGCAGGGTCAAGTATGGGTCTAATCGGGGGGGGGGGGGGCGGGGGGATAACAGCTCCCCCCCATTCCAATCGATCAGATCCTGACAAAACCAGCAGACACTTCAGCACCTGGGAACCCAGGTGTCCGTCTGTACTGCACTTCTGTGGGCTCAAGGCAGCACCCTGGGGAAGGGCTGGGGAAGAGATTGGGGGGGGGGGTTGGGCATCTCTCCCCTCTGTCATTGCCTTGCCCTGTGATGGGGTCTTGGTTCTAGCCAGGCTGGGAAGCAAATGGTCGCTGCCTGCTGGGCCCTGAATTCAGCCAGGGCCTGGGGGTATGCACTGATTTGGGGATGCAGCCAGGTAGCAGCAGGGGATGAGGGGTGGCTGTACCCCCAGGGCTGTGTGGGGCCTTAGAAATAGCACCGCCTCCTCCTGTGAGGTAGGTACATATGAAACCCATCATACAGATGGGGAAACTGAGGCACAAGAGAGGAGAAGCAACTCAGCCCTGGACCAAAGGAAAGGCAGGGAAAGGACCAAGATGTACTGGTATGCTAGCTTCCCCCCACACCCTAGCCCACTATTGCCCTGCTTGCTTCCCAGGGAAGGACCCAGGTGTCCAGAGCTCCCAGCCCCCACTCCACAATTCTACTGCCTTTTTAACCCAGACTAAGACAGGGAAAGTACACACGAGGGCTGCAATGCACTGCAAACAGAGGCAGATCAGACATCCTCATCCTGTACCCCTCACCCCGCCCCTGCCTTCCCAGTGAGGAAGGGGGCTCAAGCCCTGGTGGAAGGGCTTGCTAGCAGGGGGGCAGGAGGAAGGAGACACCTGAACCACAGAAAAATCCCTTGGAGAAGTGAATTCTCTTCCCCTCCCTGTCCCTGGCCTCTGTAGAGCAACCTGCCCCTTCCTGGTGTACCTGGGAGAGCCCAGGGGCTGGAAAACCCCCCATGAAAACTGTAGTTCCCCTGCTCCCCCAGTCCCTGACTCTGAACACTAGAGAGATGGCAGTGAGCACCAGGTTCAGGATAAAGATACTGTGGTCAGAAAGTAGGAGACCCAGGAGAACCAGATCCTTGCCTGGTAGAAATCATATGCCCCCAGGGGGGATGGAGCACAGGTAGGGAACACAGGAGTCCTGTCACCAGGGAATACGTCTGTCCTGTGCTCCCCTGAAGGGAGGGGCTGGCTGTAGCTGCCATACCAAGGGTGGCTTCTCCTGGCCCTTCCTGCCCGGGCACAGGGGCTGCCCCATGGGAGGGAGGGGAGCAAGGATTGACAAGGACCCTACCTGTACCCATGACAGCCATGCCCCCGGCCATGACCCGAGCTTGGACACAGCGTGAGCCATGCACCTACAAGGCCCAGGCCTGGGGAAACGCAAGGGGAGACATTTCTACCAGGGATCACCAGGTGGCCCCAATCTGGACAACCCACCTAGAATAAGAAGCAGACATCACCTCAGCACAGCTGGGTTACTAAGGATATCCATGCACCTGGTGCTGGTGTGCCCAGTGCAGGTTGGGGACAGCAGCACAGAAATGCTGCGGGCATATTCATAGTTGGTAGGGTCAGAAGGGACCTGAGCAGATCATCAAGTCCGACCCCCTGCCGTGGCAGGAAAGGGTACTGGGTCAAATGACCGCAGTCAGGTGTTCACTTAGCCTTCTTTTAAATACCCCCAGGGTAGGAGCCAGCACCACTTCTCTTGGAAGTTGGTCTTTTTTGCTAGTTGAATAAAAGGACCACCCCCACCCTAGTAACTCCCCCCATCCCACCCCCAGACTCCACACAGGAGACTGCAAAGCCCACTCTGACCTATCTAAATTGCCCTGAGGGAAAGGCTCTGGCCCCATCTCCCCATCCCCGAGCCAGCCAGCACCCCATGGAGGGGAAATCCCTCCCCCCCAAATTTCCAACAGCACCCTATGGGCAACCAGCCATTCAGCTGCTGTGCCCTCAGATTTGCCTGTAGCATAAAAAAGTGCCCCGGTGAAACCAGATGCCTGGCAAAGATATGTATCAAAACACTCCAGCTGACCCAGGTCCCCCCACAACAGTCCTTCTGCCCCCCCCCATATGAATTCATCCCAAGACAAGAACCCCTGGAGTGGCGGGGGATCAAAGAGAGACCCCCGAAACAAAGGTAGTATGAAATAATAAGGGAGATACAGGGGTGACACACACACACACACAGAGGGAATTGGACTGATGACTTGCCAACCACACACACACACACACACACACACACACACACACACACACACACACACACACACACACACACACACACACACACACACACGGAATTGGACTGATGACTTGCCAACAGACTGGTGTTATATGGCTTGGCCTCAGGGCTCCAGTCTGGGGTGTGGCAGAGGGACTGTGTGGGTGTATTTGTGTTACCTAAAATACAGGTTGTGGGGCCCAGCCCCATATTAAAAATGGAGGCTCTGAGAGGCCAGTGAAGCAGAGGGGGAGCTGCTTCGTGAGTCTGGCCAGGGAAAAGGGGGTTCCACACCCCTCCAGAACTGGAGACACTGAGGGGAAACCAGAGGGGTGTGAAGGGGGCTGGGTGGTCTCCCCCTACCACACAGAACAGCACAGCAGTGGCCCAGCTGTTACCTGAGGCCCAGTCAGGCCGCCTCCTCGCTGGCTGCTGAGGCCAGGTCCAGGTCGATGGAGCCATGGCTCACCACCAGCCGCAGGCGCTTGGCAGGGGGAAAAGGTTGAAAGGTCACCGTCCGCTTGGGGTCTCCGCTGGGAGCTGAGGCTTCCTCTGGCTCTGTCCTGCTCATGGCTGGCTGGGGAGGCTGCTCCGTCTTCTCCAGCCTCACATGAGCATACAAGGACAGCTTAGGGTCTGGCAGGGGATGGGGGTTGGCCCTTCCTGCTGCAGCAAGTGCCTCCAGGGGCCAAGCAGGACAGGAGGCCACAGCTTTGACCATGCTTCGAGTACGGCAGAGAAGCTGAGGGGCTAATGGGCAGTGCCCCACAACACCCCCAGGCACAGCCCCTGGTGAAGCTTCCCCTGGGGTAGTGCTAACTCCCAGCATGGGGGGACCAATCCCAGGGCCCTGCCCTGGGTCCTGGGAGGCCAGAACCCTCGTGTCCCCCAACTCCACACAGAAGACGCGAGTCAAGCTGGGAGTCTTTAGCCTTAGGAGGTCCAGTGATCCAAGAGAGGAGGGGATGGAAGGCTCTGTGCTGCTGGGAGGATGCTGGTAGAGGGCAGGGTGATGCTCTAGGGCTTCAGAGCTCTGTGCCACAGCGGTCTCAGGGGCAGAGGCACCAGGAAGGCAGCGTACCAGAGAGACAGCCAGCTCCTTCCTCAGCCGGCAGCCCCTGCCTATACCCCTGCAAGCAACGCAGTTGTGCAGAGGGATCCGCAGATGCCTGAGTGCTTGAAGCTGTGGGAAGCAAGGCAAGGAGGGTGTCCAGCCAGGCTGGAGCTGACAGGCACGGAGAGCTGCAAGGGAAACCAAAAAAGAGGCATCAATCACCAGCCCAGTGCTCAACCCAGCTGGGATGCAACTGCCTCCAGGGTCAGGTGCAGTAGGGATGCTGCTACACGTTCAAATGAAAACTGAATAGAAACCAACTATAGAGTTGTTTCACGTTTTCAAGCAGCTGCTTTATAGCTGGTCAGCTTTTTGTATAGCTGGAAAGTAACTGTTACCATGCAACAATAACTTTGCACATGTGGCTGGTCTAAATTTATTGCACAATTCACCAGTTAACTGTGTTAATATATGTAATGTGTAACAGGGGCCTAGGGAACTGCTCTGACAGGCACCCCTTGCCCCAGCGGGGATGCAGCCACCTCTGGAGTGCGACATACTGGGAGATTGTTCATAGTAGAACCCCTAGCCTGGCACTACAATGGAGCCACCCCTTGGGTGGGGCATATTTGACAGCTGGTTATACAGGGATTCTACCTCAGCGCTGGGTTGCAGCTATCGCTGGGGCTGAATGAAGCAGCTGTTTGACAATCAAATAGATTAGGACAGGGAGGGCTCATTGGGCCCAGCTCAGCCCCAGTGGGTGCTGCTCAGGGACAGGGTCATTCCCTGCTTTACCTGTGACAGGTTCAGGTGTGATGTCTCCTGTTGTGTCAGGGCTGACAGCTGTTTTACCAAGAGGTTAGACAATGGCTTTTTACAGGATGGTTTGAACAGGGCTGGTCCTGCCTCAGGCAGGAGGTTAGACTAGATAACCTCCAGGGGTCCCTTCCAGCCCTGCTTCTCTGTGATTCTATGATATGTTGGTCATGAACAAAGACGCAAAGAAGACTAGAATAGGGGTGTCAAATTAATCCAGGCCCATGGGGTTGCTGGCCTGGTCTGTGGGCTGGACCAGAACTGCCCCCCTTCAGCAGTGCCTTTGATGCTAGATCCTGCCTGCACTGGCCCCAGGGCTGGCACCAGGCATGTGCTACTTACAGTGTGAAGACCCAGAACTGTAGATGGCACAGGGGACCCAAGGGCACACACTGCATGAGGTGCCCCACTAGACCAGCCCTGTGCACTGGCTGGGGGCATGGCCTGATCTGGACTGACCCTGGAGCCACATAGCATGCACCCCAAACCAACCCCCTGTGCTTGATTGCATGGTGCTGGGGCTGGGTCCAGCCCACACACCCCATGCAGGATGTGGGGCCAGGGCTGACATATAGGGTTGGGGCAGTGACCCACAGGCTGAATCACACAGCTCCATGGGCCACACATGGCTCACAAGCCATATATTTGACACCCCTGAACTAGACTGAGGCCCCTGGCACACATTACGCTTACGGTGCAATTAACTTGTTAACTGCATCTTAGGTAGTGACCTGGCCATATGATAAAACAAGGAACAAACTATAAAATCATCAATCAAAAAACATATCATAACTTCGTGGTTGATTCCTATCATGCCATTATGTGCACGTGTGGCCAGTCCAGGGCTCCCAGCCACAGGGAAGGCAACTGGGAGCCCCATAAGCTGATCCAGGCTCCCAGAGGTGGCCACATCACGTGCCCCAGAGGCCGGGAGCTGGCAGCTGTCTCACAAATGGTGTGGCCCTTTAGCCAGGAGCCTGAATCAGCTGATGGCTCCCAACCTCAACAGTACACAGTGTGCCCTTGTGGCTGGGAGCTCCATCAGCTGTGGGAGCTTGCTACTTGCCGGTGCAGGGTGAGCCCGAGATCATGATCCCAGGCTTCCTTTGCACCACCAATGAGGTGCAATAGGACTTGATGCCATGCATGTGTGGCAGGAGGATTGTGGGATGCCACATCAAACCCCATTGTGCCTTTAACTGTAGGGGGCCTACAAACCAGCCAGGACTCAAGAAAGGAGTTCTTTAGGACAGCCATGATGGAGTGAGAGCACCCCCTGGTGCCAGGCTGGGCACTGGCATGAGCACAGACACAGGCTGTTCCCCACAGCAACCACCTGAGGCTCCCTTGGTTCCCCCATATGAAGCCTTACCGCGGAGGCGGTCCCTCCGGCGCCGGGCCCTGCGCGCTGCCTTGGCACCAGGCTGCACCTTCTTGGAGACCCGGCCCTTCCAGCGCTGTAACCGTCCGTCCGTCTCACGGAGTTGGTATTTCTCTTGGGCTGAGGTAGCTTGAGAGGGGTCCTTCTGCTGCTGCCGGAAGGCGCCTTCCCCCTTCCTGTGGGAGCCAATGGAGAAAGAGTGAGAAGTAGAATGAGGGTCCCCAGGCCCCTCTGCTCTAACCCTGCTGGCTGGCCCACACTCCCTGCCCAGAGCTGCACTAGAACCCAGACATCCCAGCTCCCATGCTTTCATCCAGGGATGCTTGATCTCCAGCCCACAAGCTGAATGTAGCCCATGGAGCCAAAAGTATCCAGCGTGCGGGCTACCCAGGATTGGGAAACTTGATGGCAGGGGAGCTATGGCAATAAATATAGCCACCTTCCCCTGATGCCTAATTCCCAAACCCTGAGCCCTGCACAGCATATTGGGGCTGGGTCATACCCCTTCCACCCACCTCTGCAGCTGGATGGGGCCAAGTCACACCCCTGTTCCTCCTGGAGTTGGGTTAAGCCCCCTCCCCCCACTGTGGGGAATTCTCCTTCCTCCCCCCTCTGGGACTAGGTGGGGCAGAGCTGGGCCATGCCCCCACCCAGCAAGAGGCTGGGCTACTATGTTCCCCCCTTTCCCTCCCCACTCATATGGCCAGGATGGAGCCAAGATGCCCCCTGCCCCACTCTGCATGGCCAGATGGGACTCTGCCATGACTGCCCTGTACTGGATCCAGACCAGATGGATCTGGCCCGCAAACGGCCTGGCCACTGCCCATCCAGCCTGCTGGCCAAAAACATTGCGCACCACTGCTTTGATCAGACACCCTGCCCCCACACAGAGCTGGGACAGAACCCAGGAGTCCCAGCTCCCATGCTTTAACCCAGGGGTACTCAACCTCCAGCCCATAGGCCAAATGTAGCCCATGGAGCAATTAAACATAGCCTGTGGGACTCCACACGTGCTGAGGGAGCAGTGGCAATATCACCACCTTCCCCTGCTGACGAATTCCCAAGCTCTGCATGTTGGGTCAGAGCTGAGCCCCCTCCTCTCTGCACAGCCAGACTAGGGCTGGGCTATGCCCCCTTTCTCCTAAGGGGCTGAGCTATGATCCCTGTCCCCACGTAGCTGCATCAGAGCTAGGTCATACCTCCCATCTCTGCTGCAGGGCTGAGTTGGGACTAGGATAAGCCCTCTTCCCCCATGCAGCTGGATCAGGGCCAGGCTTCCCCCCCTCTCCTCCATGCAGCAGATGGGCCCCGTCATGCCCACCCTGGGCACTGGATCAAGACCACTGGCCAGATCCAGCCCAGGTGCTGTCCATCCAGACCACTGGGCAAAAAGGTTAAGCACCACTGCTTTAACCCAGACTCGACTCCCCCACCCTGAGCTGGGATAGAAGCCAGGAGTCCTGGCTCCTCCCAGGCTCTGCAGTCATCAGCAGGGTGCTCCTGGTGTCCATGGTGTCCAGAACATCCCAGCTCTTAGGCATCTGGGAGCTCCAAGCATGATCTGGTGGTTACTAAGCAGACAGAATAGAGCGTCTTCCCCCACATGCCCAGCCCAACCCTTGCCCTGTAACCCTGCCCATGCCCACCTCTCACAGGTGCAGCACTCGCACAGTTCATTGTTATCCCCAAAGAAACCATCACCATAGAAACAAGTGATCTCATCCTGGGGCTCGATGTCCCGTAGCACCTTCACACAGGCCGTGTTCCCCTCAGTCGGGACAAACTGACAAGGGATGGGAGAGATGGACACAAGCGTCACCAGGATGGCATGAAGCAGGCACTGGCCAAGGACTCCCCAACACACCTGGAGGGGGGTGGGTGTGCGTGTGTGTGTGTGGGTGGGTGGGTGTGGCTGGGGGAGGAGATGATCCGCTTCCCCCAGCCCCTGGGACTGGGAAGAGATACCCCACAGCTCTGGGAGATCAGTTAAATAGGCACCCACCCAATCTTCTCCTAGAGCTGGTTCACAGCACCTTCCCACCCTCCTCCGCACCCCCCGCCCCCAACCCACCAGATTCCTCTCCCAAAGCTGGGATAGGACCCAGGTGTCCTGGCTCTCAGCTCCCCTGATCTAACCCATCTGCCCCCACAGCAGAGCTGGACATACAGTCCAAGGTCACGTGACTTACCTTACAGTTTGGCCTGCAGTCTAGGAGGTTCCATAGGGGGATAACAGGGAGAAAGAGAGAAACAGAGACCAGATAAAGAGGTCAGATGGCTGCTTCACCCCAGTGTCTGGGTGAGATCATCTACCAGTGGGATTGCTGAGGCATTCAGTAAGCTGGATGGTACAGAGAAACAGGCCCAGCTACCTTGGAACAAAGCCCAGTGCTCTATACCTCTTCTCCTCCAGGGGGTACTGGCCCTGATCCAGCCCCAGGATCAGGGAAGGGGAACAATGGCTGAAGCAGGGGATGACACTCCCACTTTCACACTGGTGCCCTGTGGAACCCTAGGGGCGGAGGGGGATAGAACCACAAAGACCCCAAGCCCCGCTCAGCCCCCATGAGGGCATCTTCACACAGCAGAACAAGGAGCCTCTGTATGGGACTGTATCTCCAGAGTGATAATGGCAGGGAGCTACGGGTTGAGAGTGAGGGGCACCAGTACAGCTGGGGAGGGGGGCAAAGGCCAGGTGGGCAGGGGACTGTGGGTTGGGAGTGAAGAGCACCAGGCAGACTCTGCCCCACCCCCCGCACCATGGTTGATGAAGGCAGCAGGCCCCAGCCAGAGCTGGGCACAGCGCTTGCGTGTCGAGTACATGATGCTGAAGTCGTTCTCGCCTGCACGCAGTAGGCTCTCATCTGGCTCTGTCAGTTCTGCAATGCAGCCCACCAACAGCTCCAGCTTGTCGTTCTTCCTCCTGAGGGGATGGCGAGGTGTCAGCCAGGACCCCTGGCCCAGGGCTTACTGTCCCTTCCCCGCTTCAGAAAAGAAGGGATGCCCCTCCTGGAGCGGGAAGGTAACTGATTCCTTGCTCAGCTCCAAAATGCAGCTGCCTTGGAGGTAAGGGGAAGGGGCTGATTCTACAGGAACCTCCCCACCCAGCACTGAGATGCAGCCACTTCTAAGGTGGGAGCAGGGGCTGTTGATACAGGGACCCCCTCCCCCTTTCCCATGGCTGGGATGATGTAGCCACCTCAGGGAGGGGAAGGAGGGGGGAGTTCAGGCCTGGAAGTGACTTGTCTAGACCGAAGGCCTCACCATGACTTGGTGGAGACCACGCGGGCCCCATTGGTCTCCAGGGAGTAGCGGCTACAGGGCAGGATCGTGAAGCCACTCTCGGGCAGGAAGATGCGGAGGTAGCGGAATATCTGGGGGGAAGGATTGAGAGACTCCAAACACAGAACAAAATCCAGGCATCCCAACTCCCAACCCCCTGCCCTAATTCACCAGCCCCCACCACTCCCTCCCAGAGCTGCAACAGAACCCAGGCATCCAAGCTCCCAGCCCCCCCGCTGCTCAAACCCACTCCCTTCCCTAAGCTGGGATAGAGCCCAGACATGGAGAATTACATGAATCTTGAGTGCAGCCTCCTGCTGGCAGCTCCGGTTCTGGAAGTACTGACAGGACCAATCGCCCAGCATCAGGGCCCGGTACGCAGCCTCCAAGTCCCGGCGCCGGCGAAAGGCTTCTACTGCCTCCCGCAGGTGATGCTGCCTCCGGATAGCAGGGAGCGGGCTGCAGGGAAAGGAGACATGGGTACTTTGGGTACACTGACCTCCCAGCCTCAGCCAGCTCCACTCTAGGCACCCCCTAGCCCCAGCCAGTGCTCCTCCCTCCCATTCTGCAGCCCCCGGCTAGTCCTCCTCACCCTGGATCCATGGTCCCAGCCAGTGCCCTCCTCTCCACTCACCTGACATTCATCTTGTGGGTCTTGAAGCCGAGGTAGGAATCCAGCACCAGGCTGGTAGCGAGGTCATCATTTTCACACAGCTCCTTTGCTGTCACCCGGGTTGACCCCATGGTACCTCCAGGACCATGCTGCTCCCTGCTGCCTGGCCTGTGAGGAGGTCCCAAAATACAGATGGGTCAGCATTCACAGCCCTGAGTGGGCCTAGACTGACCTGAACCAAAGTCACGGCAGCTCCCAGGTTAACATAGACAAGGGGTGCTCAACCCCTGGTCCACAGGCCAAGCTGAGCCCACAAAGCCATAGTATCTGGCCTGTGGGGATCCCTACAGGTTGGGAAATTTGGTCACAGACCTGCTGCACTGCTAAATTTCCAAGCCCCGCACAGCCAGATCAGGGCCAGACCAGGCAACAACCCCTTACCCCTGTGCTGCTGGATGGGCTGGGATGCCCCCTGCCCTGCTCTAAATGGCTAGATCAAGCCCCACCATGCCCAGTCTGCGCATTGGATTGGGGCTGCTAGTGGGATCTGGCCCATGGATGGACTGGGCACTGCCTATCTAGCCCATGAGGCAAAAAGTTTGAGCAACATTGATGTCCATGCTCCTCTTTTCCCAGCAGC
Organism: Alligator mississippiensis; assembly: GCF_030867095.1. Classification (NCBI taxonomy): domain Eukaryota; kingdom Metazoa; phylum Chordata; order Crocodylia; family Alligatoridae; genus Alligator; species Alligator mississippiensis. The sequence continues at coordinate 39,292,178 of NC_081828.1, forward strand.
ATTTACCAGCTGAGGGTCCATTCAAAGCCCCTCCTCACCCAGCACACTATGCCTTGCTGAGATACAGCTGCCTCTGGGGTGAGACTAATTAGATGGGGACCTGATGGACAGGCCTGAGATGTGGCCACCTCTGGAGGATGATATGAGATAATATGAGCATCACACAATGTTCCCAGCAGCCTGGTATCCCCTGCTGAGCTCCTTGTTCCACCCCCAACGTGGCGCCCTCTCTGAGACCCCTGCCCCATAGTCCGGTGTCCCTCACTGGGCTCCCCCAGGCCCAGCCCTTTCCCGTGAAGCACTGGCCCGAGAAGTGTGAGTGGGCGGCAGGCAGGGGGAGGCAGCAAGGGATAACTACCTGCTCAGTGACCTGGTGGCAGGCTCTAGCACAGCAAAACCCCTCAGGGATTGCAGCTAAGCAGATTGGAATGGAGGGAAAACCAGATGTAACCCCCTTCCTTCTCCAGATATCCTTATCTGGCTGGTTCCTCAGCCATGCCATATCCCTTCCCAAGCTGAGAACCCTGGCACCCTGCTTCCAGCCCCCCACATTTATAAATAACCTCCAACAGCCATGCCCCCAACCATGACCTGAACTCACAGTACAACCCACGCACCTGCAAGTTTTCAGGCCTAAAGCACAGGTGCTGGCTGGGAATGGAGGGGAGGGAGTGAGAGGGATGTGATGGACACACATCCACCACCAACAGCAAACTTGGGAAGCCAGGAGCCCAGGTTCTATCCCAGCTCTGGGAGGGGAGTGGGCTCTGGAGATCTGAGGGGTTACAGCAGCACATGAGGCCTGTGAGTCAAGACTCCTGGGTTCTATCCCAGCTTTGGAAAATTAATTCATCTCAGATGGATTAGAGCAGCAGGTGGGGGCTGGGAACCAAGACTCCTGGGTTATGTCCCCAGCTCTAGGAAGGGAGTGGGGCCCACTGGGGAACTGACAAAATAACAAAAACAAGAATGGAGCCAGCAGAAACCAACAATTAAACAGTTTGCTGAAAGCATGGCCCCAAAGGTCATCCCCCTCTCCTCAACACTATTTGTAACATACAGCTCACCCTCCTTCACCCAGGTTAGGTTAAGACAGGCCTGATGCCCCCCCCCCCCCTTTCAAGCCCAGAGACCTGCACTGAAGGGTGCTAACTTTAATCCTGTGATCCTCAGTTGCTTCCAAACCATATCCCTGCTCCAAGGCGCAGTGTGGGAAGTGTGCAGGGTCACACCCCGCACAACCTGTATTGGCACCCATTAGCTTGTCCAGAATGGGAAGGGACTAACACTATAACAGTTCTTGGTATAGCTCTCCCACCCCCAAAGCAGGCTGAAACAGCTGTGCCACAGGGAAGGGTCTACCTGGCACAGACCAAGGGAGGAAGCCCAGGAGATCTTCCAGCAAGATATTTACCCAGACGCGCCAACCCCGAACTCTGAAGCTACCTTCCCTCCTGCTTCCAAATGGTCCTTGCTAAAGGCCTCTGAGGTCAGGAAGATGCCCACCCAGCCTCTGGGGCTGCAGAGGCAGGGCACACTCTGGTGATATAGGGAGATGTAGGTGATACAGGTGTTGAGATACAGCCACCTCTTGGGTGAGGCATGGTGAATGTTGACACGGGGGCCCTTCCCCTAGTGTTGAGACACAGCCACCACTGGGATTAGTTACAGAGATTACAGAGACCCAGCATTGAGATGCAGCTGCCTCTAAGGTGAGGCATAGAGCCAGTTATACAGGAACAGGGGATGGCACTGAGATGCAACCATCTCTGGGGTGGGGAGTGCTGGGGGGCCGTTTGTAAAGGACATAACCTCTGGCCCAGAGGCTCTGGGGGGCTGGTTTATATAGAGACCCTTCACGTGGTACTAAGATGGTCTGATTCTTACCCACACACCTGCAATAAATAGGATGATGCTACCACGTACCCGTCCACCCCCTATTAAGCCCTGCTGTAACAAAGACCTGTGGATGGCTGGGGACCCCCACACCCAACTGAACAGAGACCTCCATCTCTACAGCGCAGTCTGAGTATTCCCAGCCCTGTCTCAGGATCCACAGCACAACCTCCAGAGCCCCCACCTGCTTCCCCCAGGTCTCAGTTTGACTGGGGGCTTCACTGCCTCTTGCAATGAGACACCTAGCTGGGAGCCCTTGGGCAGACACATTTCAGCCTGGGAAAAGGGGCTGAGGTTCACTCTTTGTTAGACAGATCCTAAAAGCCAAAAAATGAACCCCACTATGTTCTGAAGAGGTCATGGGGTGCCCTGGGTACCAAAGTTGCATTGATAAAGCATGTGCAGTCTCTCTACATAGGTAACCCCAAGCTGTGTTTAGCCCTACTGTTATTAGGGCTGCACAAATCATGGCACTTAAAGGTATGTCAGAATAATGTTTACATTATGGGGGATCTCTTGACTGTATATTAATAAGCTTTTATAGAAGCAGGACATTGGCTGCTGTGGTCCCCCTGCTTCACTTGTGGCAGGTTCAGGTGTAATGTCTTGTATTGTGTCAGGGTTGATAGTAGTTTTGCTAAGTGCTTGGACAATGGATTTGTATAGGATGGTTTAGATGGGGAGGGCTCTGTCTCAGGTAGGGGCTTGAACTAGATGACCTCTGGAGCCCTTCCAATCCAATTTCTCTATGATTCTATTATTTTAGCTAAGACCATTTAGTGGGACAGTGATGAACTTAAGTGCTCATTGTCTACTGCACTTGAGAGAAGCAATCACTGAGAACGAGCATCAGACCAAGTTGTTTGCTCCAACAGGCCTTTCTAGTCAATGAGGTATTTCCATTTTAAAGGAAGAGACCTGTAACAATACCACCTGCAAGGACCTTTCTCAGCATGGGGAAATTAAGTGAGAGACCATATCTGTAGGAGACCAGATTAGTAACCTTCAGGTCTGAAAAGATGCAAATAGTCTCCTGTCTTAATTAGAACTGGAAAGACTAAGTCTGGTAAGCACACACCTTGGGGAAGAGGGGGTGGTGGCAAAGGGGGGCAGGAAGTTACATACATACTGTGGGATCCTTGACAATCCAATGGGAGATGTATATAACTAAGAGAATAAACCATTCTTAAGCTTTGCCTTAATAGCAAGCTTTTGTCTAAAGCTTCCTGAGCAGGAGATTCTTTGGTCCGTCAGCTAGTGGGACTTGAAGATACAGTCATGGATTTCAGTTGCAGGGGAACATCATATTACTATTTGGATATCATCTTCCCGGTGTTTATTCATATATCTGTTACTGATTTCTTCTGTCTGCTATTGCTTTCATAATAAAATTTTTTGTCATCTTTACTTATGGTCAAGGGAAGTGTAACTTCACAGTATTTGATCAGACAGGTGGGCCTCTTCTAAGGAATGGGGGGAACTTTATCTTTTCTGAGCACAAAACCAGACAAGGATGTGTTTCTTCTAGCTGCCAGAATCCCCTCTGCTAAGGGATGGGAAGACTTGGGCAAGACAAGGAAAGCTGAGGCATCCCAGGCCAAGGAGGTGGCCCCTGGCACATCTAAGTCTGTTCTTAAGGGTCAAGCAGCAGACAGCAGGGAGGGGTTTGGGAAGTGAAACGCACCAATTCACAGCCAAGTAATTCTCTGAGGGGAAGCTCATGCATCCAGTCTGGGAAGAAAGCCACAGCTCTTCCCACTTAGCCACACTGAGGGCACAGGGCACCTGGCTTTCCTAGCCCCCCAGCCTAACTGTATATGATTATCCAGCATTTCTGCACAGCCCCCAGCTGAGATCAGCCCGTACTTCCTTCTGTGTCATACAGGTTCCCCTGTCCGAGATCGGCTGCTGTACACAGCCCTCACCTGAGATCAGGAACACCCACCCCTGCCACCCTGCCAGGCATTAAGCAGACCCCAACCAAGAGAAACGCGCTACCTATATGTAGAAATTATAAATACCGCCCCCTGCAACCACACCAGGCACCGCACCCACACAGATGTGATCCCTGCTCCTAAGCTTGTAAAGAAAGGAAAGAGGGTATGGGGGAAACTGAGGTACACAAAGGTCACAGGGATTCAGCTGAAGTGACCCCTGGCAGAGCACCAAATAGAACCCAGGTATCCTGACCTCCCCCCCCCCTCCCCAATCAACCAGGCTATGCACCCAAGATGCATGTATGTAAAGTGCCTACCAAAACAGGGCCCTCAGCTTCATATGTGGCCACAGCTGTCCCAGAGCGGTTCTGAAGAGACCAGCATCAGCCCCGAGGCAGATGCAGGGGCTTTCTGATAAAGGTTCCTTGCAAGTCAGCATGGAGCTACTCACAATTAATCATTCCTGGAACAAGTTAGTTACAGTTAAAATTCCAGGAGTTAGCATATATTCAGTTCCAGCCTCTCCAACCTCCCAGCAAATCCCACAGTCCCATCAACACCCCACATCCCACTGTGACCAGGCTGTCCCCAAATGAAGCCAGCTCCTCCAGGCATTTCCCAGGAAGGCACCCAGGCAAACACTGAGCTCCTTCTGTAAGTGGTCTCCAGAAGCTTGCCATTTCTATGGATGCTCATCAGAAAATAAGTGCCCCCCCACATAAATGTAAATCACCAGTAGGGAATAGCTCCCTGTTTCAAGATGCAGGATAGGGTAGGAGAGAGGAGGGCTGGACCCAATGATCTCACAAAGGTCCCTTCCAGCCCTAAACTTCTGTGAACCTGTAAACAGAGGGGAAAAACTTTGCTCATGCTCTGCTCACTCTCAGCATCCACCCTCTGGCCCATGACATATGGCTATTTGATATGACACTGGGGAACTTGGGCCAATGCCCACCAAGGCAAACTATAAGCCCCTCTTAATATGGGGGCCAGTAAGGGCACATCAACAGATTAGTGGGGACAGCTAAAAGCAAAAACAGGTATGGGAGTGAGGTCACAGGTTAATAATGAGTGCTCCAAGGGGGGGGAGGGGGGGAACACCGATCAGAGCACTGCTGACAGTACCTACCGGCCCTCAAACAAATCCCAGGAGTCAGTGGATACTGCCCAGTGAAACTCTAGGTGACACAGACCTATTGTCAGACAAGGTTCTTTGGGTAAATCCAATCTCTTTTATTAGTCCAACTCAAATAGTTGGAAAAATTCTCCTTAGCAAGCTTTCAGGCACTAGCAAGCTTTTGGGCACAAACACCCTTCGTCAGGCTGAGGGTCTGCAGATGGTCTATGCTCGTCCTGGATGGAGTGGTAAAGCAGCCAGAGGACAGCATAGATGCAAGAAAGCCAGCCAGTTAAAATGTAAATTGAAGTGGTAAGTAGGTGAGAGACAGGTGGGGGGGCGGGAATGAGAATAGCTGGTAAAAAGTGTGGAGGGTTTACCTACAAACTTCACTTCATCAACCTACTGGATACAAAAAATCATGGACTTAAATATAGACATTGAATTTATGACACATTATAACCTGCCTAAAATCTGACTCCCCAGGTAAACCCTCTACTTCTTACCAGCTACTCTCATTCCCTTCCCACCACCTTCCTCTCTCATCCTTTGACTACAGTCACTTTCATTCCCCCTTTCCCACCTCTCACCTACTGACCACCTCAATTTACATCTTAACTGACTGACTTTCTTGTCTAAGTACTGGCCTCTGGCTGCTTTACCACTTCACCCAGAAAGAGCACACACCAACTGCAAATGCTTCCTCAGCCTGACAAAGGGTATTTATACCTTAAAGCTTGCTAAGAAGAATTTTTCCAACTATTTGAGTTGCTTTAATAAAAGATAATCACATTTACCCAAAGAACCATTCTGCCTATGTCCTTAGACCAACATGGCTACAACCTACACCCCTGAAACAGGCCTATTGGTTTTTTAAGGGCTCACGGGGCCACTGCCCTCCCAGCCAGAGCCTCCGTCCTGATAAGATATATTGCTAGCTGGGCTCGGACCTGGAGGAGGTTGAACAGGAGGTCCAGGAACTTCCTGGGGCCACTGAAGGGGAATATACAAATAAAAAGGTTCAGGGAAAAGTGCAGCCAGAACCTCAGCAGGAGGTTCTGGAGGAGGCAGCAAAGGAGCTGCAGCCTGGCACACTCAAGGCAGCCGCACACCAGCGTCTCCCTCTGCTTGCAGAAGGGCCAGGTGTTGGGGGTGTCCACGAACTGCGCCAGATAAACGCTCAGTGCAGGAGCCGCCAGATGACGTCCCGGGTGGCTCACGGGATCACGGTGGAATTCAGGCTTCACTGCTCAGACCTATTGATATACAGTAAAAGAGCATGGGCCTAAGTCCATCAGGGGAACTGTAAGCCTCCCTGTATAAGGGCAGCAACTGGGGACACATCAACTAATTGCTTGGGACAACAAAAAGAAGAAAAGAGGAAAGGGAGTGGGGTCATAGGTTAATAACTGGGGCATCAGGAGGGGACACTGAGCAGAGCACACTGGTTAGTGCCCACTGAGCCCCAAAGGAGTCGAGGGAGCCTGAGGACACCGACCAGTGAAATTATGTCCAAATACATGAGTGGAGAAGTGCCAGGAAAGCAACCCCACACTCACCTGGGCTCCTCCCAGCCAGAGCCTCCCCCCTTGTTTTATAGATGGCCAGCTTGGCCAAAGCCAGGGGGAGGAATACCAGGGGGTTCTGGGACTTGGTGAGGCGGCAGATGGGAAGTCCATAAAAGAAAACGTACAGGGAGAAGTGCAGCCAGAACGAGGTTCTGGAGGCGGCGGAAGAAGGGCTGCAGCCTGACGTACTCAAGGCAGCTGTGCACCAAGGTCTCCCTCTGCTTACAGAAGTGGCAGGTGTTGGGGTGGCTGTGAACCACTCGGTGCAGAACCCGCCAGCTGAGGTCCTGGGTGGCTCATGGAATCATGGTGGATTCAGGCTCCCTCGCTTTCACCTGAGCAACACAGGAGCCTGGACATGATGGAGAGGCTAACCCAGGCAGCAGCAGTTCTTATGTTCTTACATGGGTGCTTTTCCTGGGGCATGTGGTGGAGAGGGCTGCCTGCTCTAAGCCACTGTCAGGGCTCTGGCTGTGGAAGGGACTTTGGGAAAGCTTCGCCTGCCTGCCTGGCAGACAGCAGCGGCAGAGAATGCCTGGGCAGGCACAGGCTGAGGCTATTCGGGGTCATCTCCCCATGCCCAGTGTGGATGGTGAGAGCCCACAGTGGCCAGGCTGGGCTCCTGCCCAGGGGCATAGAAGAGGGGCACAGATCCCACCCCCCCCAGTTCTGGAGCCTGGGTCCTAACCACAGTCTGGGCTTGCAGATGCCACCACTGAGCATTTCGCAAACAATAGCGCTGGGCCAGCGGCTTCAGATGGCAACTCCCCCTCCCCCACTATCATTGTGGGAGCCCCCATCTGCTCCACCTGTGTCAGTTTCCCCACAAAGCTGGGAAAGGGGGTGGCACAGCCCTGACCTTGCACTGAGGGCAGGGGCAGAGGCAGGGGGGGGGGGGGGGCGCACCCAGAACAATAGAAGCCCCCAGTGCAAGCCAGGGCGGGGGAGGGAAGGGGTATAGTGCACCTAATATACAATCCTGCCCCCCAGTCCTTTCTAGGCACAGCCATAATGAACCTAATATACAACCCCGGCCCCCACAAGTCCTTTCCAGGCACAGCCATAATGCACCTAATAAACCACCCCCAATCCTTCACAGGTAAGGCCGTAATGCACCCAATATATGCCCCACCTTGTAATCATAATTCCCTGATTACCGTAATTTCTGTAATAGCCAAGCCTCAGTGTCGTTGAGAGGGGGGAGCGCGCGGGCGCAGCTGTGGCCGTAACGCACGTGTCCTCGAGGGCCCCGATGCCAGCGCACTGGGGCAGCCGGCGGTACCATAATCTACATAATAGAGACGGCACCCGTCTCCACCCCGGACGTAGCCCCGGTGCTACCGTAACGCATGTAATAGAAACGCAGACACCTCCGCATTCCCGCAGGGGTCCTCGCCCGCCCCGAAGGAGCAACGACACCCACAATCAAGAGGGAGGGAGACCCCCTACCATAACCTGTCCCCAGCCCCCACCGGCCCGGAACAGATGCAGGAGCTCACGGCTCACCCACTGCAGCCACCGCCGCTCGGTCTTTCTCCCTCTGCCGCTCCCCACCTCAGCGCCCTAGCCGCCGCTCTCCCCGCCCCCCAGCTCCCCATTGGGCCCAGCCCCGAGACCGATGATTCTCATTGGTTGTGCTGCGCATCCGTCATTGCTCGCTCCGCCCACTCAACTGCATCTGGGACCTGGCTCGGGCGCTCCTCAACTCCCATTGGTCAAGCCGCGGGTCTGTCCCGGCTCGTCCCGCCCCCGCACTCACGTCCCAGGCGTTCTATCCCTCCACCATTGGCTGCTCCAGGTGCCTGTCCACCGTTCGACCCGCCCTCCCATTCCTCATTGGTCGCTGTCCTGAGCCCGCCTCTCATTGGCAACGCTGGGTTCTGTCAAATTTCATCCCTCTTGCCCTCCTCCCGCGCCTTTGGGCCTCGCTGCCCGGCTTCGATACCATTCGCTCATCCATTGGACCCCTAGAAAGACTACCATTGAGTCCCCTAGCTGTCTGTCGCAATTTAGCCCGCCAACCTCCTTTGGGCGCCAGCCCCGCATTGTCCTCCTTTCATTGGTCGACTCATCTGTCAATTCATTGCCTCCCGGCCTTTTCTAAATCCCCATTGGTAGCCACTCAAACCATGCCGCCGTCGGTTGGCTCTCACTGGAGATGAACATGGTTTATCCCGCCTTCCATTCCGTTCCTTAGTGGCCCCTTTACTCTGCATCCTCCTTCTTCCATTGGTCAGGCCGAGTGTTTGTCACTGCTCATCCCGCCCTATTAGGCTCCCACTCCTCTCCCCTAACTATTGGCTTAGGCAGCTGCCAGTCACTTACTGTCACAGTATTCCCACCCACTCAGGAAACCAGCTGGGGTTCCCTTGTCCCCTCTCTGCTGGTGGAGGAGGAGGGTGCAACTCCTGTGTTATTGTAGGACCTACAGTAATTCCTCATTGCAGGCTCTTGTCACTGGGGCATCAGGACAGCCTGGGGCAAAAAGAAAGGCCTGCAAAGGGCAAATAAGGCCATAGGCTCAGACAAGGGTGGTCAGGCTTTATTGACCCCCACCCCAGGCGAAGGCAGGGCCAACATTTGTGTAGGGCCTACAGTAATCACCTCCTGCTGCCCATGATTTGCCATGGAAAGAAAGATAAAGCCAACAGAGGTGCCAGCAGGAAGGATCCATCGAGCGTGCACCAAGCAGCGGGTTTGTTTCACTGCACCTCTCCAGACAAAAACACCAAGGGTTTTGTTGGTCCTACAGTAAACACCTCAGGGTGTTTTTGCAAGCAATATGGAACCAAGCATGAGCTCCAGGGGATTTGAGTAGAAACAGAAGTGGCTGCGTGTTGATAGGACCCTGGGTCAACGTCCCCCTGGCGTGTGCCACCCCAGAGGCAGATGCATCTCAGAGCAGGGCATGTGTTCCCTACACACACAGCCCCTGCACAGTGGTGTCAATAGGCCAGTTCCTCTCCCCACCAGGCATCATTGACTGCAGAATTCCCCTGGCCGGGCTGCGGATATTACGCCTCTGAGCCAGGCCAAGGTCCCAGCACGTCAGTAGGCGTTTGGCCGTGAGAGAAGGAAGCAGCAGACAGGCAGGATGCTGATCAAACCCCACGAGGGCCGGCCACCATGGCCAAGGCACCCTGGGCTCAGGGACAGGGCCTGGCTGGGGCAGGGTGAGGCCGAGACCCAGGTATGGTGGAGGAGGGGGTGCTCTATGGGTGGGGTAGGCCTGGCCTCAGCGCTTAGGGCAATTGGGGGGGGGGGGCTTTTCCCCTCCAGGGGGTGCTAGAAACTAGTCCCCAGCAGGGAAAGAACCCGGGCATCCCGGCTTGCAACCCACTCTGTGCTTACCCATCAGACTCCACTGCCTTCCCAGAAATGGAAGAGGACCCAGGCATCCTGGTTCCCAGTCCTCACCTTCACTCCCTGCTCTTATGCACCAGATCCCATTTCCTTTCCAGAGCTTGGGTAGAACTCAGGCATCTGGTCTCCCTGCCCCTGAACTCTTATCTACCAGACCCCACTCACCTCCCAGAGCTTGGTCATCCTGGCTGCCAGCCCCTGAGCTCTTATCTACTAGACCCCACTCCCCTCCCGAAGCTGTGGTGCAACACAGACGTCTTGGCTTTCCCATTTCCTGAAGTGCCCCACGCCGTGCTGCTTGTCCTCCTACCCCTTGGCCCAGGGTTCAACCAGATGGGGGGAGAGGGGCCCCCTAGGGCCCTCCTGGAGTTTTGGAGGGCAAGGACTCAGCCCTGGGGAAAGTGCCTTCCTGTTTTAGCCCTCGTCATACTGCCCTTTGGCCCCAGCTGGCAACGGAACTGCTCTCTGATCAGGGTGGGGCATTGGCAGGGGCTAGGTGGAAGTGCCTGGATGCCCCTAGCCAGCCTGGCTGTACGGCAGACTTGTGGGTGGGGGGGCGGGCAGATTTCCCAGGGCAAGCTTAGGGGTTAGGACGGCACCAGAGACATCCCAGCATAGGAGAGCTGCCCCAAGCAGGTAAGCGAAGAACCAGATCTGGCTGCCATGGGGGTGGAGTGGGGTGGGGAAGGAGTCAGGGATGGCTTCTGGCATGGGACCCAGGAGTCCTGGCTTCCGCTCCCCATCCTAATCACTACAGCCCCTTCCTTCCTTCCAGGGCTGGGCTAGAGCCCAGGTGTCCTGGCTCCTGGCTCTTCTCACATTGGATCTCTCTCAGCAGAGATCAGTTGGTCCAAACTCATCCTGACTGAATGCCCTGATCCGACTTGCCTCCTACAGCCTGGCTGCCTTGGGAGATGCCCCTTGCTCCCTTTCTTTCAGGGGTGGCACATAGGTCCCCCGTCCCCATCAGGGGGAGGAGGACCCCCAAAGCTGACACCTGAGAGGCCCTGTGACTTTAAACTCTAAGGGATGGGGAGTATATGGGGTGCAGGACTAGGGCTGTCCCCCATGTATAACAACCCCCCCTACAGGACTGGAAACCCCCTGCTTAGTATGAAGGGATGGGGGCTGTCTAACTATCTTTCTTCTCCCTGCAACCCAGGTGACCTTGGCCATGTTGATCTGGGCCCTGCTCCCCGTGGTGCTAGCCGTGGGGGCTGCCATTGGCTTCTGGGTTGTGTGAGTAATGGAGGAGCTTCCTGCCCGCCCCCCCCCCACGCGCATTCGGTTGGGACCCAGGGTCCCGGCTTCCCCTCCCCATTCCAGTCATCACACCCTTCTTCCCCCTGGAGCTTGGATTAGGAACTTTCCCCTCCAGGGGGCCCTCCAGAGCAGACAGTCACTGGCTGTGAGTATAGGTGTAGGGTAGGGGTTGTGCCCATTAGACTCTGGCCTCCACCCCATAGCATGTGCCCTTAAGGCCTCTGCTCTGTCCCCCTCACAGGTATGCCATGGCCGTGGCCAACGGGTCCGTGAACATCACTGTCGTGTTCCCCTACATAAGGTAGGTGGGGGAGAACAGCCCTCAGCCCCCCTGGATCCCTCTGGGACCTCCCCACAGGCCTGGGGCCACATGCAGGGCATGGGGGCACATGTGGCTGATGGCCTCTTCCCTCTTCCCCCAGCACCTGTGGCTCCTTCCCACCCCAGAGCTGCATCTTTGGTCAAGTGCTCAACTTGGGGGCTTTTGTAGGTAAGTGATGTCAGCCTGGGGCAGGGGTGGTCACGGGGCAGAGGCCTATCCTCCGCTGCTGATCTGTGCACCTGCTCCCACCCCCTTACCCAGTGGTCTGGATCTCGGTCCTGAAGTACCAGCAGGTGCGGGAGTATGGCTGTCACAGCGCCCTAAACACCACTGGACTTGTGCTGGGGCTGCTGTGTGCACTGGGTGCCTCCATCGTGGGCAACTTCCAGGTGAGTGGCAGGAAGATGCAGTGCCCAGGGGGTGGGGGGCTGTGCAGGGATAGATGGGGAGGGGGACTTTGCAGGGGGGAGTCCTGGAATGGAGTGGAGGGGGAGACTGTGTTGGGGGGAGCAGGGTAGGGATAGAGGGGCTGGGCAGGGTGATGTGGGGTGATAGCTGGACAGGGGGCACCATGCTGGGAGCAGGGGCTGAGCATGGGCAGCTTTCCAAGCTCTTCCTGGCCTCTCTGCCCACCCCAGCAAAGTAACCAGCTGGAGACCCACCTAGTGGGTGCCTTCCTGGCTTTTGCGGTGGGTGTCGGGTACTTCTGGGTCCAGGCTATCCTGACTTATCGGGTGACCCCACGGCACGGTGGGAACTGGATCGGACCAATCAGGATCTTTCTCTGCGCAGGCAGCACCACTTTCCTCGTGGCCAGTATCCTTCTGAGCAAGGGGCACTGATAGGGCTGGGGAGCAGGGGGCTATGGGTTGTGAGAAAGGGCCACCAGCAGGGCTGGGGTGGTGTGGGGAGGGAGCCTGGGAACTGCGGGTTGGGAGAGAGGGGCACCAGCAGGGCTGGGGGGGCCCAGGGCTGGGGGACAGGGCAGGAGCACAGGGCTGGGGGCCCCCAGCGTGACGTTGGCACCTTGATGTTGGCACAGTGGTGACCCTGCACATGGTGGGCTTGCGGTCGGTGGCTGCGGGCTGCGAGTGGGCCTTGGCCATGACCCTCTTCCTGCTCTTCGGGCTTTTTGCTGTGGAGTTCCGGCATGTCACTGGCTGCTCCCTACGGCTGCAATGCCCCATGCCCACCCACACCCACGAGCTGGTGACAGCCTCCAACCCCACCCTGGCACTCTAGGCTCCTCCCCAGCTAGAGCCCCCTGCTGGGCAGAGAGCATGCCCCCCTTACACTCCTTCTCCAATGGATGGGGTGGGGGGTATGGCTTGGGGCCATTTTCATGTCATCCAGGCTGTACTGGGCCCAGCTTGACCCATGGCCAGGGTAGAGATGACAGCTCTCATTTCCCTCTCGAGCAGGGGAATCACCTCCCCCTCTCACCTTAGTCTGAGTCCCACTGCTTGGAGGGGAAAGACAAGGGCCTCCTGTGACCCTGCTGGGCTGGATCACCTCCCAACATAGGACTGGATCACCCTCCCACACAGGTTGGATCATGCCCCCCACACAGACTGGATTACTCCCACACATGGACTGGATCTCCCACCCCACAATAAGCATGGACTGAATCACTGCCACACAGGTTGGATCATGCCCCTGCCATGGACTGGGTCCCTCTCCACAAGCTGGATCACCCCGACATGAGTTCTATCACCTCCCCACCCCCAACAGGCTGGATCAATGCTTCTCATGTGGACTGGATTACCTGCCCCCCTCCCACAGACTGAACTACCCCCGAAACACAGACTGGACCCTCCAATACATGGACAGATTTCCAACTCCCCCAGCACTGCTGTGAGTTCTCCCCCCAGGATGAGGCTCTAATAAACATTTCTAACTACTGGCCCCTGCTGCCCTGGGATGGAGCACAGGCCAGGGAGTGGTAGTGGCATCCACAAGGTGCAGAGCTGGTGTGGGGAGGTGCCTAGCTGGGAAAGGCAGTGCCCTCACAAACACCTCCCCCCACCTGCAGGCCTGCAAGGAACCTGTTTCCCACCCACTCCCAACCTTCTAGGAGTAGCAGTGCCTGCCATGGGGCCCTTGGGTGCCCTCAGTTTGTAGGGGCAGCGTGGGGGCCAGAGCAGGGGTGGGGGTGGGATTGGAGGTCCAACAGAGGCAGGATCCTGAAGGGACTGACTGGTGGGGGGAGAACAGACTGAGCCAGGCCCCCATGAAGGGGGTGGGGGGCGGGAGATTGGTTTTATGTTCATTTTTTGTATTTTTTGTTGTTTTTAGAGCATATTGAGACCCCAGAGAGAGGCATGGGGGAGGTGGGGTGGATGGACAGATGGGGGCAGTCAGACAGATGGGAAGACAGACAGGAGGGAGGGGGTGGCAGCATAGGGAAGGGGAGTACAGTTCTCTCAGGATTGGGCACGCCAGCATGCGATCGAGCTCACCCCAAAACTAACCTGGGGGCAGGGGATGAGGGGTGAGGGGGAGCCTGGATGGATCCCTTCTGAGTTGTGTGCAGGTGCCCCTCACTCCCAACGTGCAGCCCCTGCTGGGGTCCCTCATTCCCAGTTCCTTAAGGGATCTGTGCTGTCCTCCTCCTCCCCTCCTCCCCCTGCCCGCAAGCCGTGGTGGGGTCCCATTGAATGTCTCATCCTAAACAGCCTCCCCTCAGTGCACCCCACCCCAGAGGCAGCTGCACCTCAGCACTGAGTGGGAGGTTTCGGCCTTTGCTTCCCTCCCCCCACATCTTCTCCCCCCTCCCAGGCTCAGAACTCCTGTGGGGGACTGGGACCCATTTTCCAGCACTCCCCATTCCACCCCCTGGTTCTGTCCCATGTCAGCTCCTGTCCTAGCTGAGGCCCCTGACCTAGCAAAGGAACTTAAGACCCAAGCAATTTGTCACACCAATTGGCAACAGGTCCTGGAGCCAGAGAAAGGCAGCACATGTGTGATCAATGAGGGTTTAAATGAGGTGGGGGTCAAACCCATTCCCTCCACCTCTTGCCTCATCCATGAGGTGCAAGACCCCAGGCTCTGTTTGAACCTGTTTTGTGGGACCAGTTCCCCAGCTCCGTGTGAATGCTCTTCATCTGGATCAAGAAGGGAGGCTGGTTTCTGATGGAGGGAGCCAAGAACCAGGTGCCTCTCCTGACTTGGGCTAAGGATCATCACATGGAGGATCTTCACATAGACCCAATGTAAGTGCTTCCTAGGATTGGCCTGTCATCCCCAGAGATGGCTGCATCTCAGTGCCAGACAAGGGGTCCCTGTATAAACAGCCTCTGACATGCCCCACCCCAGATTCAACTGCATCTCAGCACTCATCTCCTGTTTCCAGCCCAGGGCTGAGAGTCCCCAGCCCAGGGCTGAGAGTCCCCGGGGCCCTCCCTGGTGCTAATCAGCAATTAACCTGCCATCAAAGGTCACCTTTGTTCCTAGTAGTGCCTGGGAAGCCAAAGGGCCAACATCTTCCTAATCCAAGGTGAATGCATAAACACACAGCACTGCTCACCCAGTTCAACTCCAGGGGCTGGGACAGCTGGTTCCTGCCTTTCTGGCATTAACACAGGAAACAATCTGGTCTTAGCCAGGCCTAAACACACAAATGTTGCTGGTCTTGCTCACTCTCTCATCAACTGGGAGGTTATGGTGGGGTTGGAAGATCATACCCCCACCCCAACAGCCAGCAGAGAGGGTGCAGGGCTAAGATCTGGATTAGCTGCCCCCAGAGCTGAGGTGCCCCTGGTTTGGTGGAAGGAGGTGATAACTCGACTTCAAGCCTGGGTAACTCTGGGAGTGGAAAAATACCCCCATCAATGGAGCTAGATGGGTTCTGACCCTCCTTTCACCCACGCCCCTGGGTTGGAAAGCTGCTTGATGTCCTGCTCCTAGTTCTGGTCCTGTCTACACTGCAGTTCTGGCTTTCCCTTCCAACCTGGCCTCATACCTCTGTTTTCCTCTCTGGTGGGCTGATGGTGGGGAATGGGCAAGTTAATTGAGTGTAGACGTTCCCAGCTGCTGAACTGTGCTGTGTGATGAAGTGTCCATACAGGGCCTGTTAGCCCCCTTGGACTAACACCCCTCAAAGTAACAGCTTATACCCTTTCCTCTGTTAAAACCCCTAAGGGTTACGGTGGGAGTTATGCATCTAGAAAGCCTCCTTTGGGCTACACATCGGTGTGACACCATATTAACCTCAGCTCTAAGCCTTGCCTCTCCCAGCCCTTCCCTGAGCTTGTTCCTACTTTATCTGACACCGAACCTCTACGCACCTGGCTTGAAACCAGATTCTGGAAAGCATCAAGTATAAATGGACCCTGGTACCGAAATATACCCTTACAGGCAGTGAGTGGTGCTGGAGGGGGTGTGCATGTGTGTGAAAGCCCCACACAGCTGCATCCACACCTGCTTTGCAAAGCCACAAGCCCCTCCCTGGAAACAAGCCCAAAGAGTTTCCAGTGTCATCACTGAACTGGTTTCCAGTGCCACCAGTTCAACCAATGGTGCTTGTGACTCCTCTTCTGTCTGGGAGTAAATCCAAATTCTTACCACCACCCTGTCCCCTCCAGGCAAACTGACAGGCGTAAATTCAACTGGGTTACCAGTGCATAGACATATCTCAATTTGGCCACATCTCAATCAGCACCAGTGGGTGGGAGGACTGGGATCCCAGTTCAGATGAAACCCAGAGCAGGGAGGTTGGCAAAGCAGCTAGTGCCGTGGGGGCCCAGTCTGGGCAGGGGTGTTTGGAGGAACCTAACTAAGGGAATTCCCAGTCATGAAGAAGCTGCTAAGCAAGGGAGGCTGGGCTAGGAGTGATACACACTGCTACAAACTGGCCTTCTATACAGGAACTGGTCAGGACAGCTAGACTGACTTGATTCAAAGCTAAACTGGATTAAACCTGCCCTGTGTGCTCCTGATTTAAGCATCCTGTGTTGGGGTTAGAGATCCTTAAGGAATCTGGAGAGATGAACCAGATGGACCATCTCTCACCTAACTGATAAAACAAGCTGGCTGGCTAAGCATCTCAATGGTTATGATCCCTGCACTGCAGCTTGCTCCAGCCTCCAGTCAACCCACAAGGCAATGATCTGCAGCCATCTGAACTGGTTCCTCAGACTATTCCCATCTACATGGGTAGCTAATCTAGTCTGAGACACAATGTAGCTCACAGCAGGGATGGACTGCCCTTTGAGGAGCAGCTTGTAATGGATGGATAAAGCCCTACAGAAGCCTAAGAGGTTTGTCCCTGGAATTAAACTCCTTCCTCATTGCTTTTGAGGGGACCTCACTGCAAAAAGGCATGGTTTTAATTTGGGTCAGCTTGTTCAAAATAACCAAGGGCTCTTGAATTGCTGAGAATAGTAGCTCATGACTGGAGGGGTCTGAGGTTGAGTTTTCATCACTAGACAACATGAAAGGCCCAGCCAGACATTTGAATCCAGCTGTGCTTGCTCGAAGGCAGAACATATCTGCTCTGGGCAGCCAGGCCACCAGATGTTACAGTGCTCCCATTGTAAGGGAAGTGGGACAAAATCTGGCTGTGAAGTCCAGGCTGGAACCAGCCCCCGCCTGGTGCTTTAGTGTCCACATGACAATGTGTGAGGGGCAGAAGGAGATTAAGAGCATTATACGAAGGGAAGAGGGGGAAAGCCCCAGGTGGGTCCCACAGAAGCAGTGTCATGAGCAGGTGACCCCAATGGTTGATTCACACAGGCTCACAGAGGGAAGGGATGGAGCAAGGTTCAGACAGCTTCCGGGCTGAGGGGCTGCCAGGGTACAGAAGGGGAGGAGAGAAGCCAAGAGGAGGGAGAGAGAGAAGGCCACCTAGCCAGACAACCCCACACTCATCTATCTACCCCACAGGGACCCTCCATTCATATATTCATACATCCCACACAGACTCTCCAGCCATCCACCCCTCCATGGACTTTTCTATCCAGTCTGTTCATCCAACCCCACAGGATCCATGTATCCATCCACACACAATCTACATCCATCCCTACATGATCCATCCATCACATGGACCTCCATCCATCCTCACATGGACCTCCATCTGTCCATCCCCACTTGAACCTCTCTCTCCATCCACCCACCCGTAGACCATCCAACCGTCTCTACACATTGAGCTTCCCTTCATCTGTTCACATACAGACTCTCCATCTGTTCATACTCGTGCAGACCTTTCCACCCATCAGTCCACACCCTCTGTCCATCCATCCCCATATGGAACCCCTCCATTGATCCCTCCATACTCACAGAGCCCATCTATCCTTCCCCCCTGCCCTGTCCATCCGTCTGTCCATTCTCACTTCCCACCCCACAAATAAATAAATTAAATTCACAGCTTGCCCCCTGTAGCCAAGCAGCTACCCCCCACCCCGGGCTCCAGCAGAGGCGGGTGCTCTTGCCTCCTCTGTCCCTGCTTTCTCCATCCAGGTTTCCGTGGGTGGCCGTTGGCTCAGTGGGTGGGTTTTTGTCTTTTAACATCCCTTTTCATTCTGTTCTTCAGCGCATGGGTTTTTGTTTTAAATATTTACAGGTTCACAGTATTGTCTGCTACGACAGCGGCTCCTGGCCGGATATATGAAGGGGGGGGTCCCTGTGAAAGACACCTACTCCCCTGCCAGTGCCCCCTGCCCGTCTTGGTGGCGGGGTATGATCCATCCATCCCTTTCATGGTCTCCATCCCATGTCCCGGGCAGGGCTCGGAGAAGGGGGTGTGGTTTCTCCCGAGAGTGTGTGTCTTGTGGGGGGGTCTCTCCCCCCCCGCCCCAGCCCTGTGTGGCCCCCTACGCTTTGGGGGTCACGGCTGTGGGGGCTGGGCGGCCTGAGTCCCGTTGGATGACATGAGTTTCTTGTCCCTGGAGGAGGCGCGGCGGTGCTGGTCAGGGAGGTCTGGCTCTGAGCGCCGTGAGGCATGGGAGCTGCGCGTGGGCGTGCTGGGTGCACGGGGCTGCCCGTTCTTCTCGTCTGTAGGAGAGATGGGGGGCACTGAGAGGCTGGCGCCCCTTGCTCCTGACTTGCAGCCCCCAGCCCTACCAGTGCCCTTCTCCACCCACAGACCCTGTCAAGCCCCTGCTCCCAGCTCCTGGCAGCCCCACAGTGCCCCTTGCTCCCCACCCATCAGCTCTGCCAGCCCCCTCAGATTCGTGATACCCTTCATTCCTGACCCATTGCCCCTGCCAGCCCACCTAGACCCCCCCATGCCTTACCAATGGCCCTCACTCCTGATTTACTATGTCTGCCAGCTCCCTTCACTCCCAACCTACAGCCCCCTACCACCTCCTACAGCCCCTTGGTGCCCCTCACTCCTGACCCACTGCTCTTGCCAATGCTACCACTCACCCCTGACCCACTGCCCGTCAGCTCCCCTAAACACCCCCCAGCTCCACCAGTGCTCCTCCCTCCCAGCCCACAGCTCCCTGCCAGGCCCGTACCCTGTACCCGGACTCACCAGCAAGGGCCTGCACTGAGGGCTGGTCATGCGTGCTCAGCAGCTGAGCTTGGATCGTTTCCACGACCCGCTTGAACCGGCGGCTAGGACCTGCAAGGGTCAAAGGGCACATGTAGGATCATGGGCGACTGGTGCCACCTTAGTCAGGGGGGCACATTCCCCGCCCCCCCGGCAACCAGTCAGCTGACGGGGGGGGAGGCAGTCCTCCAGGACCAATCTCACTGACCGGGAAGCGGCTTCAGCGCTTCCAAAAGTGGCCACGGCGCTTCATCTTGTGCTCCCACTCCCCAGCTAGTGCTCACAAGTGGGACACTGGCACTCCTGCCTGCCCCACCCACCCATTGCCTAAGCGGGGAGCATGGCCTGTCAGGGGGTCCACTAGCACTTTCAGGGGGTGCACGTGCACCCCTGTGCACCACTTACGCATTGGCACTGTGTGGGATGGGTATGGAGAATGCAAAGCTGGAGGAGTCAAGCGGGGACTCCTGCCCCATTGGGAGCTCAGTGGTGGTGGAGGGAGGGAGGGGTGGGTCTCTGGCTCTCAGCCCTGTGGCTTCCCTGGTCTCAGTCTCCTGGTGGGGTACCAGTGCTCAGCCCCAGGGATGCCGCTATAGGCATATTGGTTCTGGGCCCTGGGGGTGACATGGGGCCACACCTAGGTCCCCTAGCCCTGAAGTGTTCTATGGTGTGCCTCATCTCTCACCCACTGCACAGCCTTGGGGGTCCATGCTCTGGGGGCTCGTTTCTCTCCCCTGGCAGGACTAAGGGTCTCATTTGTCCCCAGGGGTCTGGTGAGGGGTCCCATCTCACCCACTTATCCTCATGGGGGGGTCCCACACCCCTGGCCCACCCCACGCCCACCTGAGAGGAGGGTGAAGGTGACGGAGTAGAGTCCCCCATCCTTGTGGGCCTCGGCGCCCTCCGAGTAGCTGATGTCCACCTGGAACTTGACAGGCTTCTGGAACACGGCTGGGCCGCCCGATGCCTTGTACTCAGCCCGGAAGCTGGTCTGAGACACCACGCTGTGGCTCAGGCTGGGGATCTGAAGGGAAGACAGGGGGTGAGCCCAGGACATGTGGGGGACACCCATTTGCCCTGCCCTGAGCCCCCCCCCCATCACCATCCCAGCCCTCTGGAGCTCCTCTGTGCCCTACCAATGATCTCCCAGCCCAGGCCCTGCCCCAGAACCCCCCAGAGCCACCATGCTGAAGTCTCTTTCCCTATCCCATCCCTTCCTCTACCCCAGAGCTACCCCACAGCTACCCCAGCCTGTCCCTATCTCAACCCCTGCCCCCACCTCTGCTCCCACCCTCCCTTTTTGTCCCCCTGCCCCCTACCCTATCCCCATTCTGGAGCCCCCTGTCTATAACCCAGCACTCATGCCTCTACTCCAGAGCCCCCACTATCCCCTGCCCCCACCCTGAAGACTCCTGCTCCCAGTACATCCCCACCCCATATCCCCTTTGCCAGCTCTTATCACTGGGTTGCCCCTGCTCTGGACTGACCCCCACCCCAGAACCCCCCTAGCCCTGTACCGAGAGGAAGGCGTGAACAATGTCAGCCTTGATGGAGCTGAGGGGCTTGTCCCGGATCACCACAAAGATCTGCTCCTCCTTGTCCAGCGACATGAAGTTCCCAAACCAGGACTTCTTGGCTAGCCTGTGGGACAGGGGGTCAGTACTAGAGGTAACATGTGGGCAGGGCAGAGGGTTGGGGCAGGGGGTAGCAGTAGAGGGCAGGACATGGTCTCAGTGCTGGGGGAGTGCAAATTCAGGGGATTAGTGTCAAGGGCAGGGCTGGGGCTTGTTGTGGGATTGGACAGAGAAGAGCCTGGGCAGGGGTGGATCCAGGTGGGGTGCAGTCATACCCCCACCCCTTTGATTCCTGCTCCACCCAAACTTTAAAACCAATGGTTTGGGAAGGGCAGTGCATTTCTATGCAGGCAGCACTGAGGGAGTAAATTGATTTCACGGCTCATTATCAGGATTCCAGGTTTCCCATTTCCCACGGGAAAACAGGAAAAAATGTATTTTTCCTTTTACATGAGAGAAATGTGGATTTTTCATAGATTCGTAGATTCATAAATGTTAGGGTCAGAAGGGACCTCAGTAGCTCATCGAGTCCGACCCCCTGTCCTGGGCAGGAAAGAGCACTGCGGTCAGACAACCCCAGCTAGGTACTTGTCCAGTCTCCTTTTGAAGACCCCCAAGGTAGGGGAGAGCACGACCTCCCTTGGAAACCCAGTCCAGATTATGGCAACCCTTACTATGAAGAAGCTCTTTCTAATGTCCAACCTAAATCTGCTCTCCGTTAATTTGTGGCCATTGTTCCTAGTTACTCCAGGGGGTGCCCTAGTAAATTTCATTTTAACATAGAAACATGCAGATTTTGCACTTTTGCAGAGAGCTCTCTGCAGGCTGGAAGATCCAGGCTGCAAGGGGTTGGGGGGAGCAGGAGGAGAGCAGTGAGGCAGGGGGACCACATGCACCTGCACGCTTACACATGTGCATGGCCACCAGGCAGCCTGGAGAGCAGCTCCTGCAGGTAAGTCTGGCTGGGGGGAGAGGGGGATTGAGGCCTCTATAGGGACAAAGGGAGGGAGGGAGTTGGGCACGGCTAGAGCTGGGGCTGCTGCCAGCCCCAGTGGTGTTGAGGTTCGGGGCTGCAATGTGCAGCCTCAGGGCCCCGGTGGGGGGCAGGGCAGAGCCATGGGTGGCTCATCTGTGGGGTGGGCCTGATTCCCCACTGCTGTGTGCACTTCAAGGAGGGCAGGAGGGGCACGTACCCACCAGATTTGTGTGCAGGGTGGGTGCGGGCTGCCTGCTGTGGGCTCAGGCTCCCTGCCCTGCTGCCCTACCCCAGTCCAGTGGGTGGGACCTGGTGGAGCGGGGCCAGGCATGGAAGCTCAATGCCACCACAAGCCCTGCACCACTCTAGTGAGGTGTCCCCTGCCCACTCAGCAGCGGGGGCAGCTGCACTGAGTTGTGGCCCTCACTGCTGCTGGGCAGGCAGAGGATGCCTCACCAGGGCGGTGCAAAGCTCCCAGTAGTGGCACCAAGCTTTCCCACCCTGCCTCACTCCATCCTGCTGCTCCAGGTCCTGCCCACTGGGCCATGGTAGCACTGGTGGAGGGCAGCTGAGTGGGAAGCCCAAGCCCACAGTGGGCAGCCTGCACCCCCCAGCCCTGCAACAGGCTCCACTCTGTCTATACCACCCATGGGGGGTATGGAGGCCGGCACCATGCTCCACTATGCCACAGCAGCTGCTGTCTCTGGTGAGCAGCTACCAGGGCTCAGGCACTGCTGTGAAGGGCAGGGAGCTGTGGACCCAGGTCCCTGGCTTGGTAGCCCTGACAGCTGGGGGCTCCTTCCAGCAGGGCTGGGGGGGAGTGAGGGGCACCTGCAGGGCCAGAAGGCTGTGGGGGTGGGAATGAAGGGCCTGGATCTGCATCCTGGTGAGCAAAGGGGGCAGGGGGAGCTCTGATTTTCCATGATAAAATACCCCAAATCAAATACCAAAATTTATAGGTACTTAGAATTTGTTTTATTACAGTGATTGAGACACTGGTAGGCTTCCAAATTGCTTTAAAATTGTAAATATATCAATAAAACATTGTGTTCAACTGATACCTATATATAGAGTGACATTTCATTTTAATAGAAGATTCTGGGTTTTTAATCAGAGAATTTGCAATTTTTTATCAGAGAAAACCAGGATTTCTGCTCATTACCATCTCCCTGATTCTTACTCATCTGTCCCTCCGCATGTGTTAACAAACCTCTCTCTTTAATAGTCTTGATGTTCTACTATTCAAATGTTCCTTTCTTCTGCAGTTTTGCTATCTATTCAACATTCCTGGTAAAGTCTCTCATCTATTTTACAGTCTGCAGAATGGTTTCATAGATCTAGCTAAAATCTTAAATCAGATGTGGTCATATTAATTCTGGTGTAGAACTGACTGACAGTGAAGTATTGGAGGCATGATCAGGGAACTCCAGAAAGTTAGATTTTGTTTTATGAATCTGGATAAGAGATGCTAATTTAACTATAATGACGACAGGACTCATGATACAATATTCTTTGACTATTTTTGCAGTGTTTGTTGTAATAGATACAGATATCTATTATCGTTCCACTATTATGTATATAATTTTACTATTCCACTATTATCCACTATTATCTATACTTCCACTGTTATCTATATAGATGTTGTAATAGATATAGATATAGATTCATAGATTCATAGATGTTAGGGTCGGAAGGGACCTCAATAGATCATTGAGTCCGACCCCCTGCATAGGCAGGAAAGAGTGCTGGGTCTAGATGACCCCAGCTAGATGCATATCCAACCTCCTCTTAAAGACCCCCAGGGTAGGGGAGAGCATCACCTCCCTTGGGAGCCCGTTCCAGACCTTGGCCACTCTAACTGTGAAGAAGTTCTTCCTAATGTCCAGTCTAAATCTGCTCTCTGCTAGCTTGTGGTCATTATTTCTTGTAACCCCTGGGGGCGCCTTGGTGAATAAAACCTCACCAATTCCCTTCTGTGCCCCCGTGATGAACTTATAGGCAGCCACAAGGTCGCCTCTCAACCTTCTCTTGCGGAGGCTGAAAAGGTCCAGGTTCTTTAGTCTCTCCTCACAGGGCTTGGTCTGCAGGCCCTTAACCATACGGGTGGCCCTTCTCTGGACCCTCTCCAGGTTATCCACATCCCTCTTGAAGTGCGGTGCCCAGAATTGCATGCAGTACTCCAACTGCGGTCTGACTAGCGCCCGATAGAGGGGAAGTATCACCTCTTTGGATCTATTCGTCATGCATCTGCTGATGCATGATAAAGTGCCATTAGCTTTTCTGATGGCTTCGTCACACTGACGACTCATGTTCATCTTGGAGTCCACTAGGACTCCAAGATCCCTTTCCACTTCCGTGCCACCCAGCAAGTCATTTCCTGGGCAGTAGGTATGCTGGACATTTTTCCTCCCTAGGTGCAGCACTTTGCATTTCTCCTTGTTGAATTGCATTCTGTTGTTTTCTGCCCACTTGTCCAACCTGTCCAGGTCTGCTTGCAGCTGTTCCCTGCCCTCCGGCTTGTCCACTTCTCTCCACAGTTTTGCGTCATCCACAAACTTGGACAGAGTACACTTCACTCCCTGGTCCAAGTCGCTGATGAAGACATTAAAGAGTATCGGTCCAAGGACCGAGTCCTGCAGGACCCCACTGCCCACACCCTTCCAGGTCGAGACCAACCCATCCACCACGACTCTCTGGGTGCGACCCTCTAGCCAATTCGCCACCCACTGGACTGTGTAGTCATCCAAGTCACAGCCTCTTAACTTGTTCACCAGTATGGGGTGGGATACGATAACGAAGGCCTTCCTGAAGTCTAAGTATACGACATCCACCCCTACTCCTGTGTCCAGGCGTTTCGTAACCTGGTCATAAAAAGAGACTAGATTAGTCAGGCATGATCTGCCTGCTACGAACCCGTGCTGGTGTCCCCTCAGAATAATTTGTCCTGCCAGGCTCTTGCAAATGTGAGCCTTGATAATTTTTTCAAAGACTTTGCCAAGGATGGAGGTGAGACTGACTGGCCTATAGTTGCCCGGGTCCTCCTTCCTCCCCTTCTTGAAAATGGGGACCACATTGGCCCTTTTCCAGTCCTCCGGGACTTGGCCCGTGCGCCACGAGTGTTCAAATATTCCTGCCAGTGGCTGTGCAATGATGTCGGCCAGTGCCTTCAGCACCCTCGGATGGAGCTCATCTGGGCCTGCCAACTTAAAGGCATCCAGTTCCTCCAAGTGACTCTGCACCATCTCAGGGTCTAAGCATGGTAGTCTGGCGCCTTGCTGCTGCCTCTCTACAACCCCAGTGAGAGACTTGTCGTGCCCCTCGCTTAGGAACACTGAGGCAAAGAACTCGTTGAGGAGTTCAGCCTTGTCCCCCCTGTCCATCACCAATTGCTTCTGCCCATTTAGTAGGGGTCCTATTTCTCCCTGGGCCTTCCTTTTTCTCCCTATATATCTAAAAAACAATTTGTTATCCTTTACTTGGGATGCCATCCTCAGCTCCATGGTAGCTTTGGCCTGTCTAACTGCCTCCCTACATGCATGAGCAGAGGAGGTATACTCCTCTTTGGTGATCTCTCCCTGTTTCCACTTTTTATGTGCCCCCCTTTTGGCCCCTAGGCTGCCCTGGATTTCTCTGGTCAGCCAAGGAAGCCTCCTGGCCCCTTTCCCTCTTTTTCCATTGGGATCGTCTCCCTTTGTGCCCGAAGGATCATTTCCTTAAGGCACAGCCACCCTTCTTGGGCTCCCATCACTTCAAAACTCCTACTCTGCAGTGCGTCCTTGACTAATCGCCTGAGTTCACTGAAATCAGCTTTCCTAAAGTCTAGCACTTTCACCCTACTAGTTACCTTACCCACTCGACGTCTTATGAAGAATTCTATTATTAGGTGATCATTGTCCCCCAGATGGCCACCGATCTGTAGGTCCCCTACCATATCATCCGCCGTTGCCAATACCAGATCCAGTAAGGCATTCCCCCTAGTGGGACCGTGTACCTCCTGTGTCAGGTGGAGGTTCTGTACACAGGATAGGAACCTGCGTGAATGGTGGGACTTTGCTGTCTGCGTCTCCCAGCAGATGTCTGGGTAGTTTAGGTCCCCCATGACTACCGCCTCCTTAGCTTTTATGGTCTCCGAGAGCTGCCTCAGGAGCCCCGAATCTAGTTCTTCCCCTTGGTGTGGGGGTCTGTAGCAGACCCCTACCACAAAATCCCTTTCTCCTTGCCCCCCATGTAACCTAACCCACAATCCTTCTACTTCCTCATCCTTCTATATCTATATGTATTACAAGAAACATGGCAAAAATAGTCAAATAATATTGTATCATAAGTCCTGTCATCATTATAGTTAAATGCACATCTCTTATCCATACATACACACACACACACACACACACGCACACATATTTATATTTTATACACACACACGTGTACATGCACACACATATACATACATACATATATATAGACCCTACTGTAGTGGTTCAGTGGTAGAATCAACGTCTGCCACATGGGTGACCTGGTTTCAAGTGGACGCACACATAACTACAACCATCAAGGCACCAAACATCCGGACTCAGTATGGCCTTTGGCTTCTGTCTCAGTGGTGTTAAGCAGGGGTGGAAGGTCTGGGCAGCCTTCACTCCTCCATACTTCTGCCTAGATATATGCCTTGAAAGTCTAGGTGATCTCTCATGCATACACCATGATCCAGAGGAATCAATGGTTGCCTACCACATATATATACACCCCTTAGAAAATCAGTGCACATTCCAAAAATTGTATTTGTTTTTTGCTTTGATCTTAAATGAAATAATATAGCACTAGCCCCCTAGCACATTAGTAAAGCCTCTCGTTTCTCTCCAACCAGAGAAAAGGTATGTTGTGTTATATCCAATGATGCACCACACCATCTACAGCCCCCTTTCCAAAATCCTAGATCCACCCATCCTAGAAAGAGCCAGCATAGGGGGCAGGGCTGGAACCTGTGAGGAAGGGGCATTCATGGGCATGTGAGCAGAGTTGGGGTCCAATGAAAGTGGGGGGCAGGACCAGTGCTCCCATGCGGGTGGGGGGCAGAGGCCTTGTACTCACTCTGGGGATGATTCCGGCGTCAGGCTCGACATCTCCTCTGGCGTGGGGACTGCAGGGACAGACAGCATCAGTGCTATGGTTCTACCCAGCCACACACCTGCCCCTGCCACCTATGGCACAACCCCCAGCCACCTCCCTGCCAGCCCAGTGTCCCTCCCCACGGTCATGTCCAGCACTCTCAGTTGCCTCCATAATGTCTGGAGTCCCCAGCCACTACATCACTTGCCACCTCCTCCATGTCAAAGGCCATCACTTCCAGCCCCCATGACTGACCTTAGTACCCCTGCTCCCTCTTCATGCCCACCCACAACCCCTCCCCCAAGCCCATACTATGTCCCTCCCCCATGCCTAACACACCCACTCCTGTCCTCTGTGGCAGGATCCAGCCCCTGCAGCCCCTCCGCCACCCCCCACCCCAAGTGCTCCCCAGCCCCCTCACCTTGGAGTTTCCGGCGATGGAAGCGGGGGGAACCCAAGAAGCTGTTCTTGATGGAGTTGAGTCGGGTTTTCCAGGCCACACCGGCCACGCCGGGGCTGGAGGGGGGTGTGCCCCCAGGGGTGCCAGTGGGGCTCTCCTTGGGCGTATGCACGGGGGTGCCCAGCGGGGTGGGGAGGGGGCTGCCGCGGGGGGAGGGGTGGGGGGTGACCTGCGGGACAGAGGGGGGGGCGGGTTTAGTCGGAGGGAAGTGGAAGCGGGGGGCAGGGGGCGGGGAAGCAGGGGGCGGCAGGGGGCCGGGAGCTGAGCGACGGCTCTGCAGTGGGGGGGTGCCCCGGGCCAGGCTCCCCTTGGCCGGCAGCGTCTGGGTCTTCGGGGGGCCAGGGGGGGGCCCCGGCTCCGGCGTCGGGGGCGGGGAGCAGAAGACGGGGCTCTGCGGAGGGAGGAGGGAGGGAGGGAAGGAGCGACAGAGGGGGCCCCCCCGGGGGGAGGGGGGGTGGGGGGAGAGCGATGAGATGGGCTGAGCATGACCGTGGTGCTCCTCTAAGGCTAAATCCCCCCACCACAGAGCCCCACTATCCTGAGACACCGCCCCCCCAGAACCCCCTGGGTCTCCTCTAGCTACAAGGACCCCACCCCAATCCCTAATGCCTGCAACTCCAGCCAGCCCCAGGCCTCTGGACCCCCTCCCCCAGCTACACTGACCCCCACAACACTGGCTACATCCATTCCCCCAAGAAACCCGTCTGTGTTGACCCAGCCCTCTGACCCACCCCACAGAGATCCCTGGCTATGTTGACCCCCAGACCCTCAGGACCCCGCCCAACCCTCACCACATATATTAACCCCTCACCCCCTGCTTCTGAACTCTCCCAACTCCCCTGGCCCCATCTTGGGCACTGCTGGCCTCCCAGATCTCCTGATATCCCTCCCACCCAGAACCCCCAGACTCCATCAAGCAAACTTGCTTCCCATCTTCTCCTCCTAGCTCCCCCGCCTCCCCCCGTGCATTCATTTCTTCGCATACAGATCCCTTCTGCTCTGGACCCCCAGCCTCTCTCAGCCAGCCTGAGATCCCAGATCCCACCTCAGGACAGTTCCGCAGCCCTGCCACAGCTCCTTCTACCCTTGCCCCAGACCTACCCATAAAGCAGCCCCGACCTGGAAGCCCCCCCTCCCCCCCCCCTCCCCCCCCCCGAGCAAAATGAGGTGAAATGAGGCTGCAGGGTCCACAAACTCCCCCAGAGTCCCTCCCCCAGCTGTGCCCTCCCCACAAAACCCCCATGCATCTCAGCCTCCTCCTCCCACCACTATCTCTGCTCGCCTCACCTTAATCTCAGCCCTCCCACCCCAGCCCCCTCCCCCCTGCCCCCACCTGTGGCTGGAGGCACTCACCCTGGGGCTGCTGAGTGGGCTGGAGGAGAGGCCAGTGGAGGCACCGCTGACAGAGCGAGACCTGGGGGCACAGAGATGGGTCAGGCCCAGCTCGGGAAATCCCCTCAGCCAGGGGCAGGCTGGGGTCTAGGACACACAGGGCCAGCAGAGGAGGCAGCACAGACCTCCTGTGGACACAGGGAGCCCCCCACCCAAACCCTTTGGAGAACCCCACTCCCAAGGAAAGTGGGGGCTAAGACACATGGTGGTTCCAGCAGACTGGAAGGCTGGGAGGGGGAACAGCCTCTAGACCCAGGCTGTAGAGATAGGCATAGCTGGGGGGAAGGGAGGAGAGAAGTTGGGGTGTGTGGAAAAAGCATGGTTCCTCTGCATGCCAACCTGGGGGGAAGTAGGGAGGACAGCACCCCCTGATGCCAGCACCTAGCTGATGGTCAGACACAGCAGCTCATGGTGCCAGGAGAAACAAGGCACTTCCTTCAGGTTCTAACCCCTGGACCAAGCTGGGCTGGTGGCGTCCCACCCCCAATGCTGCATCCACTCACCTCTGACTGTGCTGGGCCATCTCAATGGCCCGCCGGGCTGGCACAGGGGAGCCCCCATCCGTGACACTCAGGACCTCCATGGATTTGCGCTCTGGCCGCCGCTTCCCATGGCGGTTCAGCATCGGGGAGTCAACCCGCTTCCGTGGAGGGTCTGCAAGGGTGGGCATGGGGGCATCAGGGCAAATGTGCCTCTGGGTGGGGCACATTGGGGGCTGGTGACAATAGGGACCTCTCCACCAGTGCTGAGATGCAGCCATCTCTGGGGTGGAGCGTGTTGACAGATGGGTTATAAGTGCAGCCTCTCCCAGCGCCGAGATGTGGCTGGCTCTGGGGTCGGGTGTATTGAGGGATAGGTTATAGACTCTCTCAGTGCTGAGATGCAGCTGCCTCTGGGATAGGGTGTGCTGAGTGATGTTATACATGGAATCTCTCTAGTGCTGAGATGCAGCTGGTTCTTGGGTGGGGCGTGTTGAGTGATGGAGCCTCTCTCAGTGCTGAGATACAGCTGCTCTGGGGCACAGTGCACTGGGGACTGTTTATATGGGGATCCCTCACCCCACATAGATGCAGCTAATTCTGGAGTGGGAACACATTAGATGGTGTGTTATGTATACCCCCACTGCCCCACTGGTGTTGAGATGCAGCCACCTCTGGGGTGAGGGCTGGTGCTGCAGAATCCCTCCCATCCCTGGGACCTGGCTGTTTGGGGTGGAGCAAGGTGTCCCCGGGGCTCACCAACGTCATTACGGGGGGGCAAGTCCTCGTCCTCACAGCTTGGGTAGCGCTCCTTGCGATCCAGCAGTAGGTAGTAGATCATCTTCTCCTGGTTCTCCCTGTGGGGCCCAGGACAAGTCAGGGCTGGAGGCAGTGGGCTGGGGGCAATGGGGTGGGGCTGTTAGCACTTCCCCCTCCCCCACTCCTATATCCCATGACACTCCTTTCCAACCCCCAATCTCCTCTCCCTTCTATCTCTGCCCCTTGTCCCTACCTAGTCCTTTCTTCAGTCCCCACTGAACTCTCCCTCCTACCCTCTGCCCTTGCCCCTTCCCTCTCCCCATCTTCCCTCCCCAAAACATGTCCCCACTCCCTGCGTATCTCCCCATGCCCATCCTTGTCCCATCTCCCTGCCCTGCCTGGGCTTCCCCTGCCACCCCTCATACCCCTCGATCTGCAGCTCCTGCTGGAGGCGGACACGGTCCCGGAAGCAGCCCAGTGAGTGCATGCTCTCCAGGACATCTGGGTCCAGCTCACTGGCTGAGTGGATGCGTCCGATGGCCACCTTCCGTGGCACTGGCTGCTCCGGCTCTGGCTCATTCTTGCCCCCCCTGTAGCAGACCTGGTATCAGCCTTGCCTCCTGGGTAATGACCCTACTACTGCTGCTGCTGCCAGTCACCTGGGTGGAGCTCTCCCTCCCTCCCCTGTGGAGGAAGGCTGAGGGTGGGGGTCCTACAGGGGGTGGGGATTGGGGTATGAATGTTGGCAGGTTCCCAGGCAGAAGTGTTCAGCTGAAGGGCATCAACTCAGCACCAGGCACAGAGGGAGAGAGCAAGGCTGAGAGTGCTGGAGTGAGGTAGGGATACTGGGCTGGGCTGGGGCAGGCAGAGGGTACTGGGGTATCTGGGCCCATGGAGCTAACTGGGGGAGAACTGCTGTCCCCCACCCAACCCCTGTGGCCCCAGGGTATGGAGAGGGGGTGGGAGGGGCTGCGATGGCTACTCACAGGAACCAGGGATGCTTCTGGATCTGCTCCAGCTGCCAAGAGAGGAGACAGAGTCACACCCAGCCAGCCAGGGTCCCCCTATCTTCTCTCTACCCCAGTCAGCCAGTTCTTTTCTCCCACCAGCATCCCCAGCACCTGCAGCTGGGGCCAGAGAAGCCAATCACCCCCACCCCTGGCCCCACACTCACGCTAAGGCGTTTCTCAGGCTCCACCTCGATCATGCCACGCAGCAGGTTCTGGCAGTCAGGCGGGATGAAGTGGGGCATATGGAAGATACCTCGCTTGACCTTCTCCAGCAGCTGGCGCAGGTTGTCATCGTCAAAGGGCAGTGCCCCCTGCAGGCAGCATGGGAGGGGTGCCATTAGCACGGGTTGTCCTGGGAGCCCCCTGTGCACCCTGGGACCCCCATTGATTTAGGGGCAACCCCCTCTTCTATGAGATCCCCCCCAGGGGTGGAAGACCACAACTCTGATACTCC
Organism: Alligator mississippiensis; assembly: GCF_030867095.1. Lineage (NCBI taxonomy): Eukaryota > Metazoa > Chordata > Crocodylia > Alligatoridae > Alligator > Alligator mississippiensis. The sequence continues at coordinate 39,323,346 of NC_081828.1, forward strand.
CCTAAAAAGGTTGAAAGACAACCCCTCAAATCCCCCCAGGTGGAGGGCCCCCCACTTTGAGTGGTGGTAGCCCCCAACTCTGACACAACTCAATTTGGGAACCCTCCAAATCTGAGACCCCTGCAAGGGGCCCCAACCCAGGGGAAATATCACGACAAAAAGAATGACCTGGGACTAGTATGTGTGGGGCCTGGGGTTGGGGGGCTCTGAGAGGGGGGCAGGGTGATGTGACAAAGTGTGTGGGGGTAAGTAGGGTGTGCATGGAGAGCTCAGTGTCATTGGGGGTTGGTGAGAGTGTGTGGAGAGGTCTGCCAGGGTCTACAGACATATCAGAGAACTGGGGAGTTGTGAGGGATGTGGGGTTTGGGCCTGTTAGATATGTGGGGCTGAGGGGATTGGGTCTGTGGGTGGGAGTCTAGTGTGTGGACATGGGTTTAGGGGTGGGTGAGTGTCCAAGGAGGTCTCTGGGAGGGATGGAGGTTGGTTGTATGGGAGGCTCTGAAGGGGTCTGGTGTGTCGGGTTGCGGAGGGTGAAAGGGGTCAAGTGTGATGGTTTGTAAGGGTGTAGGTAGCTGTGGGGGTGTGGGAGACATCTGGGGTGTGAGGGGATCAGCTGTGATGAGGTACAGTCAGTGGCAATGGTCACGCATAGTTAGATGGGGGGTGGATCTGGGGTGTGTGAAGGGGCCATACCCAGGGGTTTGGGGTGATCACATGCATGGAGAGGCCTGTGAGGCAGTCCATGGCAGGGGGGTGGAGGTTGTGGAGGAGGGATCAGATGAGGGTATCTGCAGAGGGATAGTCTGTGATAGTATGTGGGATAATCTATAGAGTTTGGGTGGGGGAGTTGGTGGTGAGGGGGGTGAGAGGGCTTGGGTAGGGGGCCTGTGGGAGGAGGACAGTCTGTGGGGGATGCATGCGAGTGCGTGAGAGGGGATTGAGTGGGGATGGTCTGTGGTGCAGCCTGCAATATGTTGTGGGGGGGACGATGGGGCTGGATGGGGAGGTCCGCAGGGTGTATCCTCATGTATGACAGTCTGTGGCAGGTATCGTGTGGGGGGCAGTCTGTAGGGGTGTGGAGGGAGGCATGAACGATGTGTGCCCCCAGCAGCTGGGAGGGCACGGCGGTGGCAGGAGCATGGCAGCAGTAAGCAGGAGAGCTCCCACAGACGCCACTGGCACTGTCGTGGGCAGAGCGGGGGGTGCAGGTGAGTGATGACCAGGGGTCAGCAACCACCCAGAGCCACTGCTGGCAGCATCAGCAGCGGCCAGCAGGGATCGTGGACGGCCCACAGATGCCACCAGCGGTGTCAGTGGCAGGGTGGTGAGCAGCGACCACCCACAGCACCTTTTTGTAAGGAGTACACCGCCACGCTCAGAGAGGGGGGGGATCTGTTGCCCTGGGGTATTCATGGAGGGGGGGATCTGTTGCCCTGGGTATCCATAGGGTATGCAGGAGGCTGGGCAGGTATGTGTGGAGGGTGTCTCTGGGGTGGGGGTTAATGTCTCACCACCAGCAGGGCAAAGAGGATGACCCCACAGCTCCACATGTCAGCACGGCGCCCGTCATACTTCTCCCCCTGCACCAGAGACCAGAGAGGGGTTAGCACCAGGCAGGCAATGGGGCAGCAGATGAAACAGGCCCACAGGCTTGATCTGAGACAGCAGGGAAGTGGGGGTACTGAGTAGACAGGCCTGTGGGGCTGATCCATGAAGGCAGGGAGCAGGGGGACTGGGCTACAAGGACCTGAGGGGGTCCAAATCAAGGCACAGTAGAGGAGGGTGTCTGACTGCACATGCCTGTGAGTCTGATCTGGGGGAAACAGCAGGCTAGAAAGGCCAGTGCATCTGACCCAGGGAGGCTGGGGGGTGGGGGTGGATATGGACCAGCCAGACCTGCGAGTCTGATCCAGGGGAGGCTAGGAGGGATCTGGGGGAAAACAGGGGGTTGGAAGGATGCCAAGCTAGATGGGGGGACAAAGGAAGATACCGACCCGCTGGGGCCTTCTGGGGTGAGTCACTTACCTTGATCACCTCAGGACATGCATAGTGGGGAGACCTTAGGGCCAGCAATGGGAGTGGGGGGGCAGGAAGAGAAAGAGAGAGAAAGACAGACAGACAGAGGGAGAGACAGAGTGAAACAGAAGCTCAGTCCTGAGGGGCAGCACAGCCACACACACAAGGGCCCTGATCCTTAGCCCGAGCCCTCCCCACATCCCATCCCAGCAGACACGCAGTCCCCAGCCCATGCAGGGAAGGGGGTACAGTGGGGAAACACAAATTGACAGTGCCTCCCCCCACCCTTCTGTCCCCTTCTCAGGCCCCTCCACCCTTCCCCCAGGTCCTGGCACCCTCACACAGCCTGGCCCCACAGGCTCACCCACAGCTGGTCTCCAGGAGGTTGTCGCCGACCTGCAGGGAGGCCATGCCGAAGTCAGCAATGCGGATGTTGTTCTTCTCGTCCAGCAACAGGTTCTCTGGCTTCAGATCTCGGTGGCTGTGGGGGAGGGGGGAGGAAGTGGAGGGCAGAGGGACCCCAATGGGTGGGGATCAGGGACCCTGGATGGACCCACACAAGCTTGTGGGGGAGAACAGGCCCTGACCCTGCAGCAGGTGGTGACTGTGAATGCACTCACTCTGTACACACTGTGATGGGATAAAGGCCCTACTGCTGCTGCCTACTACAGGAGCCCTCTCAGAGCTGGAATTGAGTGGGGAGGGTTGGGGAGGTGCTGGGCTGTAAGAGGGTCCCAGCTTACATGCTGCTCAGGAAAGCTGTGTGGCTGGTTGGGGAATAGCGCCAGACTGGTGGGGAAGGGGGAAAGTGGGTGACTCTGTGGCTGGTAGAGGGGGCAAAAGGACTTTGTGGGGACATGGGGCCTGGTAGACAATGCTAAGGATGGGGTTTCTCCATAGCTGGGGGCATGGGCTAGGGGGTCTCCATGCCTGGGGGCTCAAAGACTTCCCCAAGAGCAGAAGCCCCCAACCCTGACATCCCCCAATGGGTTGGAAGACCCCATTGGCCCCCAGGTTGGCTAGGAATGGGGTCTCTGTGGCCAGTGTCTCCATGGATGAGGATAGGGTCTCTGTGGTCAGAGTCTCCATGGCTAGGGGTGGGGCCTCTGTGGCCAGAGTCTCTGTGGCTGGGGTTGGGGTCTCTGTGGCCAGGGTGTCCATGGTTGGGGGCACTTGGAAGCACCTTACACACCCTGAGACCTCTGCTGGGCTTGGAAGCACTCCCCCCTGTTCTGAGACCCCCTCCAAGTGCGGAAGCCCACAACCTTGACACTTCAATAGGTTAGGAGACCCGCCTTGACACCCCCAAGTTGGATGCCCTCCACTCTGAGACTCCCCCAGAGGTGAAACCCTCAACTCTGTCACCCCCCAATGGGTTGGGAGACCCCATTAACACCCCCAGTTTGGCTGAGGTGGGGTCTCTGTGGCTAGGGGTGGCTTCTCTGTGGTCAGGGTCTCTATGGCTGGGGGCGGGGTCTGTGTGGCCAGGGTCTTTATGGCTGGAGATGGCATCTCTGTGGTTGGGGTCTCCATGGCTAAGGGAGGGGTTTATGTGGATGGGGGAAGGGGCAGGGACTCCATGGCTAGGATCTCTGTGTCTGGGGGGGGTCTCCGTGGCCAAGCCCCAGGCCCTCACTCACCATATGGAGTAGCTGTGGCAAAAGTCCAGGGCAGAGACAATCTGTCGGAAGAACTTGCGTGCCTCCTTGGGGGTAAGACGTCCCTTCTTCACCAGGTAGTCGAAAAGCTCCCCTCCTGACACATGCTCCAGCACCAGGTATCTGTAGGAGGTGGGAGGGGGCCACAGCCACAGGCAGGAGAGGGGAAGGGGCCAAGAGGAAAAGTCATAGCCCCTGTGGCTTGAGCAGCTAGGTTCCTCCTTTCATGTCATAGCCTCTGCCAACCCCCAACCCATCACACCATGGGTTTGGATGGGAGACCACTGTGCTGTGGGGTTCAGGGTAAGGGGCTTGGCTGGGGTGCTATGCTGCAGGGAGCGGGGCGCTCAGCAGGTGGTTCTCTCCCACAGCTGTCAGGGCTGCCCTGGGGCTATGGGGGTTCTGTCCCAGTATCACCCTTGTGGCCACTCTCTAACCCTGTCTGTCCCCCCAGGGGCCACCTCAGCCAGCTGTGTCACAGCCAGACTATGACAAAGGCAGCCTGTGTGTGAGGTGGCAGCCGCCTGTCACAGCCTGACACCCTGCACAGCCAGCTAGGAACACACACACGGACACACACACACACACACACACACACGGGCACATGAGGACATGCACTGCCTGCCCAAGCATACACACAGACGCACACCCACGGGTGGACACACACACACAGGCACCATCTCCCACCAACACATGAACACACACACACACATGCGTGCACACTGCCGACCCCAGCACATACACATATGCAGGCACAGGCAGCCACATATGCATAAACACACACATACGTGCATAGGCACAGACATAGTCTCCCTCCAACGTACATGTGGACATACATACACTCACGTATGTGTACTGACTGTCTGAATACACACACACATCCAGACACTGTGCCCCCAACACACAGGTATATGCCACTTATTGCCATTACACCCTTCAGTCACACCTGCCCACCATGCATGCTCCCCACACCTTCCCTAACACTCACACACCACATTCATTTGTAGCACACACAAACTACACACAGAGAAACCTGTCTTTTTCCCCCTAATACACACATGGACATACACACATATGTGTGTCCATGTACTGCCTGCCTGAATACACACACAGGCACACACACGCATGGTTCCCCAAGGCACAGGCACACACCATGTGTCATTGTCACAGGGGTGACGGGTGCCTCGAGTTTGAGGGGGCGCAATTTGGGGGTGGGCCCGGGGGCAGGCCAAAAGCTCCATATGCACTCTTATACTTCTGTGCCACCACTTAGTGCCTCCCCCCCCCCCCACACCCCACCAGCCCATGTGGCAAAAAAACTGCCCCACTTTCGGGGGCCAATCTCAGGGGGGGCATGTGCTCCCCCATGCCTCCCTACCAGTTGCCTGATCACTGTCATGTACTATACTCACATGCTCCCACCACACACACTCCACATACCTTCCCGCACCACTCATACACCACACTCACCACTAGCATACTTCAAGTTTCACACATGGACACCTTCTTTCCCCACAACACACACACACACACACACACACACACACACACCCATCTCCACCCCTCATGCACACAGACACATGGTCACACACACACATACATGGATACACCCCAACCCAACTCTGACGCAGGACACACACAGACACCAACCCACAACCTCCCAGCATACAGGCAGAGACCACCTGTTCCTAGCACCCCCTGCCTCAATACACCTTCTGCCCCTATTCTGGACCCTCTTCCCAGCCCCCGATCCTGGAATAGGAGCCTTTTTCCCTGACATCCCCTTCCTGTCTCCAGTAACCTCATGGGCCACACACTCCATCCAGAGCCCAGTGCCTTGCCCTAGATCTCTGCTTCAGTTCCCCTGAGCCCATGCCCTATGCTGGGCCCTGCTCTCTCCCCCCACCTCCTGATCACATACTGCACCCCCTAAGTGCCAAATCTCCTGCTAGACCATTGTGCCTCAACATCCCCATTCTAGAGCCCCCTGCACCAGTGCCCCTACCATAGTATCATCCAGACCAAGGGTGGCCAACCTGTGGCATTCACGCCACAAGGGGCACAGGCAGCCTGTGTGTGTGGTACACGGAAGCCTGGGGAGGGGGTATGCAGCACTGCGGCAGGCAGCAGACAGTACAGTAGCAGAATGGACAGAAAGCACAGGGCAGGGAGCAGAAAGCAGAGTAGCAGACCAGGCAGGGAGGACAAGGCAGAGAGCAGAGCACCATATCAAGCAGAGAATATAGGGCAGGGAGCAGAAAGCGGAGAAGCAGGTTGGGCAGGAAGCAAGGGGCTTGGAGCAGAACACAGAGAAGCTGACTGGACAGGAAGCACAGGGTAGGGAGTATAAAGCAGGGCAACAGTGTGGGCAGGGAGAACGGGGCAGGGAGCAGAAAGCAGAGAAGCATTCCAGACAGGGAGCAGAAAGCACAGCAGCATACCAGGCAGGGGAAGGAGATTGGAGTGGCACTCGGGGAAGGTGTGGGGCTAATGCATGGCACTCCTACCAAAAGGGTTGGCCCTAGACCAGGGTGTCAAACTCAGATGAGCTGGCAGGCTGGATCTGGCCTGTGAGGCTTCTTACCACAACTGCCAGAGGCACTGTATTGGTGTGGCTAGCATGGGGGGCTCACGCCACCCCCGCCTGCTCCCTGCTGATCTGTGCCCCTAACACTGACCAAAACCCAGAAATTCAGCAGTTGGTAAGAGCTACCCCTTCACACGCCTCCCATGGCCAGAAGCCCCATGTCCACAACTGGAGGCAGGTCATCCAGCCTAAGAGAATCCCCACAGGCCAGACACCCCACCTCCCTGGGCCAGATCTGGCCTGCAGATGGTGTGAGGGACACCCCAGTCCCCCCTCCCCCTCGCCCCCCACACACATCTGGCACTACCATTTTAGAGCCATCCTCTAGATTCCTTCTCAACCACTATCTCCCTTCTAGACCCCCCTCTACAGCCCTCACCGCACCCCATTCTAGAGCTCCCCCTACTCCCCTACCCCTGATTCCAGAGCTCCCTTCTGGCTCCCCCTGTGGCCAGCACCCCATTTTGGAACTCCCTTGTGATCACCTCACCTTCAGCATTCCAGTTCTAGAGCTCTGCTTCTAGACCCCAGGTCAGTGCCCCTATTCTAGACTCCCTCTCCCAACCCCCTCATATTCTGCCCTCCAATTCTAGAGCTCCCTAGGTGCTCCCCTTGCATCCAGCACATCAGTTCTAGAGTTTTTCCCCTCACCACCCCACCTCCAGCATCCAGCTCTAGAGCCCCCTCCTTGTGCCCTTCTAGAGTTCCCTTAGCATTTCCCCAGAGTCCTTTAGAGCAATGACCATCTCCTACCTTCACTGTAACCAACCACCACCACCCTCCGCCAGTGTGACCAGTTTACCCAACACTGATCCCTCTCCAAACCATTCTAGAGCTCTGTTCTAGTCACTTAGCAGCCATCCGCTGTCCCCATCAAGGCAGGAGAAAGTTCTCACCAAGGTCTGTCCTTCAGCCCCATCGTCACAGACCCAGAGTGCAAGTCCCGGGATTCAGGTGTCTCTTCTGGATTTCCCTCCCACCCAGAACTGGTCCAAAACTGCCAGAACAGGACACTGCCCTCCAGAACTAGAGCCAGCTTGGGAGCAGCACAGAGCAGAGAGCTCTCTATGGCACCAAACCGACTCATGAACAGATCAAGATCTATCCAGTTCAGTTCCTGGCCTCACTGAGAGACTAGGCTAGACTCTCCTTTACTCAACAGGTTGACACCACCTTCCCATTCTTCACCTTCCCATTCCCCTGGCCAAGCTCACCCCAGTTTGTTCTGGGTTGCCCAGGAGTCCCCTGGGATGTTTCTAGCTGGCCTCAGAGCTCCTCTCGGCTTATATCTCACTAGGCCAATCCAGCCTGGCTCCTCTCAGTGCTGCCGAACATCCCCTGTCAGATATTCTGATCCTCCTAGAGCTGAAAATGCCTCCCAGCTTGGAATCCTCGCCTCTCCCATGCTTGGCACCACATTCATTGATGACTGCATTAAGATCTGTCTCCAGGTTGGTCCTTGAGGATCCCCATAAGGTATCGGCTCTCCTTTCTACCCAACTGCCCCTTCAATTCAGCACCACCCTCTGTCATCTCCCTCAGCCAGCTCCTGATCCACCTTCCCAGTTCCAGGGCCTGGCCTCAGCACCACCTGCCCTCCCTCTCAGAAAAGGTGGGGTTACCCTCACAAGCTACCTAGATGGTCACCCCCACAAGTGACCTAGAACAGGGGTGCTCAACTCCCAGTCTGAAAGCCAGATCCAGCCCCTGGTGCCATGTGAGGAGCCCCATGGGCTGTGGCCCGGTGTGCTAGATTGGTACCTCAGTACCCACCCTGGTACATGGGGGCCAGGTAGAAGAGGTGTGGTGCCCTGGGGCACAGTCCCGGCACACAGAGGCCAGCTGCGGCCATGGGAATCCTGATCCCGGCAGGCAGGGTCTGATCCAGCCCCATGTCATTCATCAGGGCTGCGAGGCCAAGAGCACAAGCACCACTGATGTAGAACAAGAACCAGGCAGGCCTGTTTCAGTCCACAGCATGCTCCAGAATGGGAGGATGGGACAAACCTTGCCTTAAGAGATTCTAGAGAAATAACCCTGGCCCACTTAAAGGATGTTCTGGATAGAGAAGAGAAGGGCCCTGTGATCTAGCCTAAGGGAGTACAACTTCTGACCTGAGGACCAAATCTGTCCCATGGAGCCCTGGCAACTGGCTCGCGGGGATCCCCATGGCAATGGGGGACCAGTGGAAGCTCCACGTGGCCAGATCCAGTCCTGCCTGAGCCAGTGCTGTACAGTAGGAGCAGGGCCAGGCCTGCCACCCACACATCCGGATTGGGGCTGGGCTGCTCCTCATCCCCTCCTGCTCCACAGATCCAGACTGGGACTAGGCCACTCGCTGCCCATCCCCCAAGTGGATGTATTGGGGTCAGGCTATGCACCCCAAAACCCCAGCCAGATCAGGCCCTTGCCACAACAGCCCCATGTGCTGAAGTGTGTGCGCCAGCCAGATCTGGCCTGTGGATAGACCTGGCGCTCCCCATCTGGCCCAGAGGGCAAAAACACTGGGCACTACCAGTCTAGAGCGATGGTACAACAGGCTGCCCATGAAGAAAGGCCTCATTACAGAGCTGCTGTCTAGAAAAGCAAACACCAATGGTTTCCCTGTGGGAAGAGAGCCCAGCAGCATTCAGGGTGGCCCACTGCAGGGACCACCTTGTGGCAGACTGTCACTTAGGAAAGAACAGTCATGCAGACCGTCTAGTGCTCAACCTTTTGGCCCCACAGGACAGATAAGAGGTGCGAGGCCCATCCGCAGGCTGGATTGGGCCCTGGGTACTTGGTGCCACCCCCTTCTGCACATCATGCACCAGAGTTGGGTCCTGGGGGCCTAGCACCACTTCCTCCTACCCCCACACCGGGATTGGGCCCTGGGACCTGGCATCACCCTCACCCATCCCTCTTAGCTGGGATCAGGGCTTCCCGCGGGTTCAGAGATTTGGCAGCAAGGGAGTGGTGGCACCACTCCCCCACCGCCAAATTTCTGGATCTATGGGGCCAGGTAACACAGCACTGCCGGCTGGATGTGGCCTGTGGGCCAGAGGTTGAGCACCACCAATCTAGAATGGCAAAAGAAAAAGGCATGGAGGTTCTAGAGCCATGATCCAGAAGGATGGATCCAGAAGGGTGGCCCAGCAAGAGGATCATGTTCTAGAACAGGGGCAGACAATCCCTGGCACATGTGGCAGAGTGTGGTGCACAAAGGCATTTTGCTTGGCACGTATGCCTCGGGACAGACAGCAGGGGAGCTGCAAGGAGCCTGATCCTTGTTGTGCCAGTGCAGCCCCAGCCCCTTCCCTGTCATTTGCTTCAAGGCACGTGTGCACCCACCAGCAGCAATGAGCTGGGCCAGGGCTCTGCAGACCCTGGTGCAGCTAATTTCAGCCTCCCTGCTACCTGCTGTGAGTAACCTGGGCTCCATGGTGGGCGACAGGCAGCTGGGAGGCTGCAAGTGGCTGTACTGGAGTCTGCAGAGCCCCAGCCCAGCTTGTTGCTGGCAGCAGGTGCACACAGGCCTCAGGGTGGACAGTGGGAAAGGAGTCGTGGCTGCAATGCCACAACAAGCATCAGGTCCCTCATGGCTCCCCCACCATCCACTCTGGTACACCAACATCTTACAAGTTGAGGCTGAGGGTGTTTTTGGTGTTCTGCCCAAAAACTTTGCTGACCCCTGATCTAGAAACTCTATGCCAGACTAGCAAAGCCACGGCCAAGATCTGGAGCCCCAATCTAGAGCAGGGGTTAGTAACCTACAGCCGACAGATTGGATCTGGCCAAAGGAATCATCAGGTTTGCAGAGAAAGAAGGGGGTGCAGGGGTTGGCAGTGGGAAGCTTTGCCCACACTGCCTCTAGGCAGCAGGGAGCTTCTACTGTGTCACAGCTGGGCAATAGCAGTAGCCAAGTCCTAGAACTCAGCCCCTGTCCTGGGTCCTTCTGGCCCACCAACCACTGCTCAATCTTTGGACTCTGTGGAACAGAAGGGTGAGGCAGGGCCCATCTGTGGATCAGATGAGGGCCTGAGGGCCTGGCATCACCCTCTCCCTGCCCTGTGCACCAGGATTGGGCCCTAGGGGCCCAGCATAGCCCCCTGGATCTTGAAATTGGGTCTTTGGGTTGAATGCTTAATGCAAAATATATGGTCCCGGGCTTCCCAAAGGTCCAGAGATTTGACAGCAAGGGAGTGGTACCACAGCTCCCCCATTGCCAAATTTCTGACCCCGTGGGGATCCTTGCGGGTCAGATGGCATATCTCTGTGGGTGCTGGGGGGTGGGCAAGCACCCCTGCTTTGGAGTGCCACCATTACCCATCCAGGGTACTCTAGAAGGACAACACAACTGCGGCTCATGCTCCAGGTCCCAGCCCTAGAACACCGCAACAGGCCCAGCTCCAGAACCACCTCCCAGGCCAGTGTGCTGCGTCCCCCAGATGTGACCCAGAACCTTTTGGAACCTCAACCGCAGCCATCGCCAATCCGGACTGCGCAGCGAAGGCAGCCTTCGTCCCACTGCCAAGATCTAGACCCCCGGACCCCTCATTCTAGAGCAGTCCCCGCCAAGCCAAAGCCAGGTTCCTGTTGGCCAAAGCACCATCTCCCCAGCCAATCAAAACCCTCGGAAGCAACAGCACAGATGTCGCAATTCTGATTGGCTATCACACAGCCTCCTGGCCAATTCTAGCCCTCAGAAGTGACAGCACAGATTCCAAGATGTTGACTGGCCAATACATCCTCACTCCAACCAATCGCTGCTCTCACAAGTGACAGCTCAGATTCAGGAGCTCTGATTGGCTGCCATCCAATCTTGACAGCCAATCATGGCTGTGGGGCAGGCCAAAGCTCTGAAGGAATGAGAGAGCCTGGGGGAGGGGCTGGGCTCTGCCTGGCTTCTCCCAAGCTAAACAGGGTCAGGCTGGGTGAGTGCCTGGATGGGAGACCCCCTAAATCTCTGGACGAACAGATTGGGGAGTGTAGGATGGGGGGGAACTCCCAGGAGAGCCAATGACAAAGCATCAATCCTTGAATGGGGCCAGCCCTTCAGAGTGGGTATGAAAGGGGAAAATGCCTGCCTCCTCCAGGGGATACCAGGCATAGGAGGACACTTGCTATGGGGTGGCGTGGAGGGGTGCAGGCAGCAGCTGTAAATAAATACCTACAAATATTTCTTATTCTCATAGACGTCATGCAGCTTGAGGACATGGGGATGCTCGATCAGCTTGAGGATGGCGATCTCCCGCTCCACCTGAGGGAGATGCACAGTGTGAGCTGGTGAGGGGGAGAGTTACCCCTTCAGATGCCCCCCCCCCCCCCCCCGGAGGTTTGCGGGGGCAGGGGAGGCAGGTGCCCGTCCCCTGCTTGCTCACCTTCATCAGCACTGACTCAGAGAGCTTCTCCCGGTTGACGATCTTGATGGCGACTTTCTGGCCGGTGATGCAGTGGACACCCAGCTTTACCAGGCCTGTGGCAGGGGGAATGGACAGTGGGCTGTGTGGTGAGCGTACCCCCGCCCCACCCCGCAGTGAGTTCCACTGTGGTACAGCGACAGAGCTCTGTCATTCCTCAACTCCCCTCCCACAGTGAGCCCTGCCATGACATGACCCTCACCAGACCACAGTGCCCCCTGGAGCCCCCCAGTGCCACCTGCATGGCACAGCACTCCCACCTGATCTTCTGATGTCACAGCACCCCTTCCTGATCTGATGTCACTGTGCCTCCTGTGATATCATCACAGTACAGTACATTGCCCCCTGGAAGCCCTACCACAGCACAGCAACCCCCCAATGACACCTGACCATCACAGAGCCCCCTCTGACATCATCACAGTATAGTGCTCCCTCCTGATCCTCTGATGTCACGGTGCCCCCTATGATATCACCACAACACAGAGCCCCCATGGAGCGCTCACCACAACACAGCATGTCCTGCCCCTCCCCATGTTACCTGCCATGGTGCCCCCTCCAATCCTCTGATGTCACAGTACACCCTCTGACCTCATCACAGCGTCGTGCTTCTCTGGAGGTCCTACCATGGCACAGCAGGCCACCAGCTTCACTTGCCACAGCACAACACTCCCTCCCAATTCTCTGATGTTGCAGCATGCCTTGTGATATCATCACAGCATAGTGGGACCACTGCACAGAGCTCCCTCCCAATCCTCTGATGTCACAGCATCCCCTGTGACATCATCACAGCACCATGCCCCTTGGACCTCTCCATGGCACCATGACCCCAGCCCCCCTGCCATAACACAGCTACCCCTTGGCCTCCTGATGGCACCATAGCCCCCAACATCCCCTACCACAGCACAGCGCCCTGTCTCAATCCTCTGATGTCACAGCTCCACCATCACATCATTGTGCCCCTCATGGCAGTGCCCTCCCTCTTGCAGTGACCCACAGCACCTCCCAATGACCTCCCTCGAGTGACAGATCAGACCCCACTCATTGCTACACCCCAGTGATCAGACAGACCCCCCCCAGGAGATGGCATCCCTTAGGGGCATACCCTGCAGCACAGCACTGCCCCCTACTAGCCCTGTGTAGCTCTGGATCCCCCAGCTGCACAGTGCCCCCATCCCTCAGCATCTCCCCAAGACTCGCCTGGCACTGATCATGACGATGTGAGCACTGGTCCATCCCCCTTCCCACCCACCTCCATGAACTCACCAGCCACAGCAGAATGGGAATCAGACCTTTCCAGTCCGAGTGCCAGACCCCATTAACCAAGATTGGGGCCCATCACAATAGCCCATGCCCAGACCTACAGCAAGCACCCACAAACCCTGGCATCCTTGTGTCTGGATGGGGAAACTGAGGCATGGGCTGATCCCACGACCTGTCCACAGTCATCAGGAAAGGACCGGGTCATGGACTGCACTCAGGAGTCCCAAGGCTACCTCCATGCTTCCAGCACCTCCCACCCGCATCCCTCCCCCTCCCACTGCTGGACTTCTGGCCTATAAACAAAGCTCTTCCTGTAGGTCCTACAAAAACTCAGCTGCTTGGCTCCCCCCTGCGCGCGCGTGTGCGCGCGCACACACGCACACACACACACACACCCCTCCTGAGGCTGGCTTGTGGATGGGTTTCAGGAAAAGGGGAGTTCTCTAGGGGGCAGCGAGGGAGGGGGCAGCACTATAGCCTGTGTGTCTGGCAGGGCAGGGTCACAGGCCCCTCATTTTGGGGAAGAAGAGACACCCCTCCCTGCCCCCATCTCCAGATGCCCAGGCAGACACACACACACACAGCAGCTCTGGCCCAGCTGAGGCATCTCTGCCCAAAGTGATTATTCAGCAATCTCGCTCTCCTGGCCGCTGTTCTGGTCCATCCATCCGTCTGTCCTGTGAGCAGAGCCCTCCTGGGTCTCCGGCCACAGAGTGATGTTCTCAGGCTGGATTCCCCCCTCAACCTCCCTGTATCACACATGTACCTCATGCCCCCTCCACCCTCCTCTCAGCCTGAACCACCACTGCACCACACTGGCACGTCTCCATCCCCACCCAGGAGGCCTCTCCTCTCTGTTCCCATTCCTGCAGCGGCAGAGGAGAGGAACACACAGCTTCTGACCCTCCCTCTTACCACAGCTTCCAGCCTGCCCCCCCTCCCCATGCATTCCCCCATGCCTGTCACCTCCAGGCCCAGGCTGGGGACACCCCCAAAGGGAAGCATCTCAGCCCCCCCCCCCCACTAGCACCCACCCCCAGCAATCTGTCCCCTCTCAACACCCACTGCCCCCCGCTTCCTACTCCCTTCCAGCCAGGATTCCCCCCTCCACCCATCTCTCCCGTCCACCAGCTCGACTCCAGCTCTCCCCCTTCACCTTTGCACTGCAGCAAGGAAGGAAAAAATAGCTCATCCCTCCTCCCCACACAACCTCAGCTGCAGATGCAGCCTTATGCAGTGGGAGTAGACAGCCCCTGTGCCCCCGACCCCTGGCATTTCCACCCTTCTCTGCAATGTATGCAGTGACTGGGGGTGGGGCTGCTCCGCTGGATCTTAGGGGGACCCAATGTGCTTCCTCTGACACACACCCTTCCTTACTCCCTGCAGCAAAAGCAGCATCCAATGCTCCCCCCTCCCCACACACACACGTTACACCCCTGCCCATTCATCACCCCACCACACACCCGTGCGCACGCATACACACACACACACACACCAGTGCCCTCTGCTTTCCCCGGCCGACACTGCCATAGACTGCAGCACGGCAGGGAATCTGTCCAGAGCCAGACGTCTGTCCCTCCACCTCCCCACCCAAGTGCCCAGGTGTGAAACTAACTGTGTGTGCCCCCACACCCCAGTATCTCCCACTGCAGCTGGGGACAGAGGTGACCCAGACCAGCCCCCCTTGGCAGTGCCCACCAGGGATACCCCCCCACCATCCTGGCTGCTTGCCCACCCCCACGAGTCCCTGGAAATAGCCTCCCCCCACACCCATGGATCCTGGCAGGGAATACACACCCTCCCTTGAACCCTGGAGCCCCGCCAGCTCCTGCCCCATGGACCCCCGCTATACTCAGCAAGGCCAAACACCCAGCCCCCCCCCTCCCCCCAACCCACTAGTCCTGCCCCATGGGCCCCCCTACACACAGCAATGCCAAACCCCCAGCCTCCCACGACCCACTAGCCCTGCCACCCTCCAGCCCCTACCTCTCCACTGCCTCTCCCCAAACTCACAAATCATCCCCATTTTCACCTCCTCCTGGTCAGGCAGCTGGCTCCCAGCCCCCACACCTCAGCTCCATCAGGCCACCCAAAGACCCAGATTCCCACAAACCCCACTGATTCCAGCCCCCAACCCTCACCCCAAAACCCCAGAGCAGCCATAGACCCCCGCCACACCATCCCTGGCTCCGCATCCCTTCCCCCAGCCCCAGACTGCTAGGTCTACAGACTCCCTGCTCCATCTATCCATCTGTCCATCCATCTACCCACTCACCCACCCATCCATCCATCCGTCAACTCAGGGTGTCCCCCAGCCCCCAACCATCTGGGGCCTGGGAGGTGGGGAGTGGGGTTATAAGAGACATGTGGGGAGAAGGGGTATTCTCAGTGCCCATCACCAGATCATCGGGCACTCCCAGATCCCTGGGCGGGAGGCGGGCAAGGGGTGCTGGAGGGGCGGGGACTCACCTGTCTGGCCTTTACCCAGGGTCTTTTCCAGGCGGTAGGGCCCCACGTACTGTGCGTGCTGCTGTGGTTGGTAGGGATGAACCCCCCCAGCTTCCTTCCCGCTGGACATGATGCTGGGCCTTTGTCTTCCTCCTGCAGAGGCCTTGCCGTCTTCCTTGCCTCGGCTCCCTTGGTACCCCCCTTCTCTGCCTAAGCACACCCCAGCCCTCCCCGAACAATGGATGGGGCGAGGAGGAGTGGGGGTGCTGGGGAGCAGGGGGGTGAGGCACCTTCACCCCAGGCAGGCAGCGGGCATCCTTGGTTGGGCAGGGGGAAAGGACGGGGTATCAGGGTGCTGGGGAGGGACACAGGGCAGGGGAGGGGATGTGCCAGGCAAGAAGGGAGCCCCAGGGTGGGGGGGGGGCAGGGCGGTCACACACCGGGGACCAGCATGACGGGGCTGCTTCCCCCGCTTCCTGCTGGGGATGCTGGTACTGCGGGGAGATGCTGGCTGGCCCCTTCCTCGCCCAGCCGCCTCCTCCTCCTCCTGCTCCTCCCTCCGCAATGTGAAGGACTCTCCAGCATCCCCCGCCCCCCCCCCCCCACACACACACACACATACACCTTACATCAGCATCCGGGCACTGGTGACAGCACAACTGGGGTTAACCCTTCCGCAACAAAGGCGGCTCAGCCCCTCCCCGCCTTGGGGGGGGTTGGGGGGGAGCAGGAAGGAGGGGCTGGGGGTCAGTGTGTGCGTGTGGGTACGATGGGGTGTGATCAGGAGGGATGGGCTGGGGGTCAGGGTGTGTGTGTGTGTGTGTGTGTGTGTGTGTAAGAGAGAGTCAGACAGACAGACAGGGTGTGATCAGAAAGGAAGGACTAGGGATCTGGGGGGGTGGTTAGTGTGTGTGTATGCATGTATGCATGTGTGTATATATGTGAGACAGGCTGTGATCAAGAGGGAGGGGTTGGGGGTCAGCACGTGCGCGTACACGTGTGTGTGTGTGTGTGTGTGTGTGTGTGTGTGTGTGTGTGTGTGTGAGAGAAGGAGATAGAGATGGGGTGTGATCAGGAGGGAGGCTAGGAGTGATGGCCTGGGGGTCAGCGTGTATGTGTGTGTATGATAGGTGTGATCAGAAGGGAAGGACTGGGGTGTGTGTATGTGGGTTAGTGGGTGTGTGTATGTGTGTGAGAGGGTGTGATCAGGAGGGAGGGGCGGGGGGGTGGTCTCGGGGTCTGCTTGTGTGTGTGCGTGTGTGTATGAGATGGGGTGTGATCAGGTGGGAGAGACTGGGGTGCTGGGCTGCGGGTCAGCGTGTATGTGTGGGGTGGGTTTGTGGGTGTATATATGTATATGTGTGTATGTATGTGTGTGAGACAGTATGATCAGAAGGAAGGGGCTGGGGGTGATGATCTAGGGGTCAGCAAGAGTGTGGGTGTGGTTGTGTGTATGTTTGTGTGTTTGTGTTTGAGATGGGGTGTAAGCAGGAGGGAAGGGACCGTGGTTGTGATGGGGGCATGTGTGTGTGTGTAATAGGATGTGATTGGAGAGGCAGGGCTGAAGGTGATGGGCTGGGGGGGATCAATGTGTGTATGAGATGGGAGTGACTGGGTAGGTGGAGCTGGGGCTGTTGGGCTGAAGGTCAGTGTGCATGTGTGCATGCATTATAGGATGTTATTGAGTAGGTGCGGCTGGGGGATCAGTGTATGTGTGAGATGGGGTGTGACCAAGTAGGTGGGGCTGGGGCAATAGACTGGGGGTCAGTGTGTGTGGGTGTGGGTGGGTGTGTAATGGGGTGTGATGGGGAAGTGGGGCTGTGGCTGATGGGCTGGAGATCAGCAGGTGCGTATGTCTAATAGGTGTGATCTGATAGGCAGGACAGGGGGTGATAGGCTGGAGTTCAGAGTGTGAGTAGGTGTGTGTATGTGTGTGAGATGGGGTGTGATCCGGTAGGGGGAGCTGGGAATGATGGACTGGGTGTCAGTGTCTGTGCATAAGTGTGTAGGTGTGTGTGGTAGGGTGTGAATGGGTAGAAGGGGCCAGGGGTGATGGGTTGTGGGTCAGTGTATGTATGGGAGTGTGCATGTGAGACAGAAAAAAAAGGGGTATGTATGATCAGGAGAGAGGAGCTGGGGCTATGATGGGTTGTAGGTCAGAATGTGTGTGAGAGAGTTGTGGTATGATTGGGTAGGAGGGGCTGGGCATGATGGGTTCTGGGTCAGTGTGTGTGTCACTGTGTGTGAGAGAGAGAAAGAGAAGGGGTGTGAGTAGGAGGGAGGCTCTGGGGGATGTGATGAAGGTGTGATGGGATGTGGGTGAGTGTGTGTTTGTGTGTCAGGTTGTGTGCGAGAGAAGGGATGTGATAAGGTAGGAGGAGCAAGGTGTGATGGGTTGTGGATCAGTTGGGGTGTGTGTGTGTGTGCGTGCATATGTATGTGATGGAGTGTGTGTCAGACTGTGCAAGAGACACAAGGTACAACTGGAATGGCAGGACTGGAGGTGTGTGGTGAGTTATGCTCAAAGTGCACAGGGAGAGAGAGGGGTGTTGTACGTGTGTGATATTGCATGTGTGAGAGATGGGGTGGGATCAGGCAGAAGGGGGTGATGGGTTGTGGGTCAGAGTGTGTGTGTATATGTGTGCGTGTCATATTGTGTGCTAGAGACATGAGGTGATGTTGAGGGAGGGGCTGGGGTATGTGTGAGGTTGTGGTGTCATAGTGTGTGCAGGCAGAAGGAGGGGTGTGTGCATGTGTGTGAGAGACTGTATGAGTGAGAGAGGGTTGAACCAGGTAGGAGGGACTGAGATGTGGTGGGAAATGTGCTGGGTTGTGGTTTAGTATGTGTGTGATAGTGTGGCTGTGTGACAAATTGTCTGTGTAAGAGGCAGGATGTGATAGAAAGAGATGTGTAAAGGGGGAAGGGCTAAGTGCCTCTGTGTGTGTGTGTGTGTGTGTGTGTGTGTGTGTGTGTGTGTGTGTGTGTGTTAGACTGTGTGTGAGTGAGACAGGCTGTGATTGGAGGGAGTGTGCAAGGAGAGAGAGGGCTGGTTGGGTCAATGAGGGAGAGATGGTGTGTGTGTGTGTGTGTGCATGTATGGGTGTGTGTGTGCATGCGCCTATGTGTGTGGGATGTGTACACATCTGTGTAACGTGTATCCATCTGTGTGTGAAGTGTGCGTGTGTGTGTCCGTATAACCTCTGTGATGTGTGTGAGATGGGCATGTGTATGTATATCTGTGATGTGAGTGCCTGTGTGCATGTCATGTATGTGATATATGTCTGTGTCACCTCTGTGTGTGCGAGATAGATGTGCATGTATGTGTACATATGCGTGTGCATGTTCATACCTGTATAAAGTATGTGTGCTTATGCCTGTATGGTGTGTGTGTGTGTGTGTCTGTGACACGTATATGTCTGTGTATTCATGTCTGAAGTGTGTGTGATGCGTATGTGTGTTCATGTTTATAAGGCACATCTGATGTGTATATGTGTATGTTCAAGTCTGTGTGAGAACTGTGTCTGTGATGTGAATGTGTATATGTTCATGTCCGTGTGAGAGGCGTATGTGTCTGTATGACATGTATTTGTGTGTTCAGCTGTGTGTGGTGCAAGTGCATCTGTGATGTATACATGTCTGTGCTCAGGTCTATGAGAAGCATGTGTGATGTGTGTTCATGTCTGAGTAGCATGCGTGTGTGATGTGTATGTATGTGTGTTCGTATCTGTGAGGCATGTGTGCATCTGCATGAAGTGTACACGTGCATGTGTTCATGTCTACATGAGAGCTGTGTGTGTGAGGTGTATGTGTATATGTTTTCATGTCTGTGTGAAAGATATGTGTGTATGTGTGAGTTCAGGTGTGTGTGTGGTGTATGTACATCTGTGGCATGTACCTGTGTGCTCCTGCCTGTGAGGTGTGTGTGTGACATGTGTTTGTGTTCGTGTTTGAGGCATACGTGTGTCTGTGATGTGTGTGTTCATATCTGTATGATATCTGTATGAGAGGTAGTGGCTGTGTAACATATATGTGTATATATGTTTTCATGGCTGTATGAGAGGTGTGTACGTCTCCGCATGATGGGTTTGCATCGAGGGACTCGGGGTGGAAGCCAGCCCAGGTCCCTGAGGTCTCCCCACTCTGCCCCCTGTTCCAGCACTGTTCCCTCTCCCTCCTGACTCCCTACAACATCTCCTAAAGGCAAGCGTGTCTTCTCTTCCAGGTTGGCTGATCTCGTATGGCGAGCTTTAAACTAGCCTCGCCGGGGGAGGGGGCCACAGGAAGACGTGGAGACACCACCCAAGCAAGAGAGGTGACACATGCAAGGAGTGCCCAGGTAAGGAACAGGGGTCCAGCTAGTCTTCCTAATCGGGGGGTGGCATGCGCAGCTATGCAAGGCCTTAAATGCCTATATACCAATGCTCGTAGTATGGGGAACAAACAGGAGGAACTCGCCCTCAGAATAGCCAGTTCAAACCCAGACATAGTAGGGCTTACAGAAACGTGGTGGGATTCATCCCACAACTGGGCAGTTAGCATTAGGGGCTATAGGCTCTACAGGCAGGATAGAGAAGGAAGGAAGGGAGCGGGTGTGGCGCTCTATGTCAAAGAGCAATACTCATCCTCTGCCAGCAAAATGGGGTCGGAGGAGGGGCAAGCTGAAGTGCTTTGGGTCAAGATACAAAGGGGTCGTGGGGAGAGGGATTTAATGGTGGGGGTCTACTACAGACCCCCCAACCAAGGGGAGGAGCTGGACTGGGAATTTTTGGGCCAGCTTGCAGAGGCACTTAAGGCAAGGGATGTAGTTATCATGGGTGATCTAAATTACCTGGACATCTGCTGGGAGGAGCAGTCAGCCAGGTCGGATCATTCCAGGAGGTTACTGGATGAGATACAGGACCTCCACTTAACCCAGGAGGTGCACAGTACCACCAGAGGAAATGCCCTGTTGGACCTGGTCCTAGCTACAGGCGATGATCTGGTAAGGGGGCTCCAGGTCCTTGACCACCTTGGTGATAGCGATCATCGCTTGCTGGAATTTATCATCCAGAGCAGGGTGACAAGGGCTTGCAGCAAGGCAGTAGCCCTAGACTTCAAGAGGGCCAACTTCAAAGAGTTGAGGAGATTGGTGGGAGAGGCACTGGGGTTCTCCAGGGCAGGGGAACTCAGTGCCCAAGATGAGTGGTCATTCCTTAAGGAGACGATACTCAGTGCCCAAGGGGTGATGATCCCAACAAGAAGCAAGGGGGCAAGAGCGGCCAACCCCGCCCTGGCTCACCGAGGACATCCGGGAATGCCTGGTTGCCAAAAAGGTGGCGTACACCCGGTTTGGGGGGGGGAAGGGACTATCTCCAAAGAGGAGTATACCTCCACCGCTCGGGCCTGTAGGGGGGCTGTTAGGAAAGCTAAGGCAGACATGGAGCTAGGACTAGCGTCCAAGATCAAAGATAATAAAAAGTCCTTTTTCAAATATATAGGGAGGATGAAGAAGGCACCGGGAAATGTGGGGCCCCTGCAAGATACACTGGACAATCTGGTGGTTGCGCCAGAGGAGAAAGCAGACCTCTTTAACAAATTCTTCACCTCCGTTTTCTTGTGCAGGGACTGGGATTCGACCGGGTTAGAGTGCTTCTGGAGGGGGTGGATGTGTTCAAATCAGCAGGTCCAGATGCTCTCCACGCCAGGGTGTTGAGGGAGCTAGCAGGGGTTATTGCAGGGCCCTTGGCATGGCTTTACGAGCGCTCGTGGTGCTCGGGCCAGGTGCCAGATGATTGGAAGATAGCCAATGTGGTCCCCATCTTTAAAAAAGGGAGGAGGGAGGACCTGGGCAACTATAGGCCTGTCAGTCTTAACTCAATCCTGGGGAAAGTCTTTGAGAAGATCATCAAGGAGCACATCTGTGATGGGCCGGCATCGGGGATGATGCTCAAGGGCAACCAGCATGGTTTCATTAGGGGCAGGTCATGTCAGACCAACCTGATTGCCTTTTACGATCAGGTCACAAAAGCATTGGATGCAGGTGTCGCCGTGGATGTAATCTTTCTGGACTTCAGCAAGGCCTTTGACACTGTTGAACACCACATCCTCATTAAAAAACTAGGCCACTGTGGCGTTGATGCCTACATGGTCAGATGGATTGCTAATTGGCTGAAGGGTCGTACTCAGAGGGTGGTGGTGGACGGGTCATATTTGACCTGGGGGGAAGTGGGCAGCAGAGTCCCCCAAGGCTCGGTCCTTGGGCCTGCACTGTTCAATTTCTTTATCAGCGATTTGGATGACGGGGTGATAAGCAACCTGTTTAAATTTGCTGATGATACCAAAATTTGGGGTGAGGTGGGCATGCTAGTAGGGAGGGAAAGACTGCAGAAAGACCTGGATAGGTTGCAGGGGTGGGCTAACAAAAACAGAACGCGTTTCAATACTGACAAGTGCAGGGTGCTGCACTTGGGCAGTAGTAACCAGCAGCACACTTATAAGATGGGAAACTCCCATCTTGAGAGCACAGAGGCAGAAAGGGATCTTAGAGTCATTATTGACTCCAAGATGAACATGGGCCGACAGTGTGAGGTCATGGTCGGCAGGGCTAACCAGACCTTATTGTGCATCCACAGGTGCATCTCAAGTAGGGCCAAGGAGGTGATCCTCCCCCTCTGCGCGACACTGGTCAGGCCACAGCTGGAGTACTGTGTCCAGTTCTGGCCACCCCACTTCAAGAGGGATGTGGACAACATTGAGAGGGTCCAGAAGAGGGCCACCCGCATGATCCGGGGACAGCAGGGCAGACCCTACAATGAGAGGCTATGGGACCTGAACCTGTTCAGCCTTCACAAGAGAAGGCTGAGGGGGACCTTGTGACCGTCTATAAACTCACTAGGGGGGACCAGAAGGGGTTGGGGGAGACCTTGTTTCCCCTAGCACCCCCCGGGATAATGAGGAATAACGGCCATAAGTTGTTGGAGAGTAGGTTTAGATTAGACATCCGTAAGAACTACTTCACAGTTAGGGCGGCTAGGATCTGGAACCAACTTCCAAGGGAAGTGGTGCTGGCTCCTACCCTGGGGGTCTTTAAGAAGCGGCTTGATGCCTACCTGACTGGGGTCACTTGAGCCCAGTTTTCCTCCTGCTCAGACAGGGGGTCAGACTTGAAGATCTACAAGGTCCCTTCCGACCCTACTTCTATGACTCTATGACCTAGATGCCCTGGGGGCCCAAGGGTGACTTGCCCCCAGCATCATCTCCCATGCTAAGCTCCAAGAGTCAGCTGTTGGCTTCAGCCACTGCCCTCCCCCCCGATCAGCTTCCCCATTGCAATCGGTGTTACTTATGCATGGTTCAAGCCTCTCCAAGCCACAGGCACACGCTCCCAGCAGACTCAGGCACATCAGCTGCATCAAGGACATCCAGATCAGCTCTCCCATCTCCGCAGGTCCCCTCCACACAAGGAACCCAGCAGGGCTGAGGTGTGCCTTTGGGGGCAGCCTCCCACAGCACGAATGCTGGGCAGCCCCAGCACAGGGGCTGAAACGGGGGCATGTGTGTGCAGCGTGCGTGTGTTTGTGTGCGAGATGGGCACGTCTGTGGGTCTGTGATGTGAGTGTCTCTGTGTACATGTGTCATGTATTCAATATATGTTTGTGTCACCTCTTGGAGGGGAAGGAGAGAACCCAGGAGTCCTGGCTCCCAGCTCCTCTGCTTTAACCCCCCAGGACCCACTCCCCTCCTAAAGTTGAGAGAGAACCCAGGCATCCTGCTTCCAGCCCCCACTGCTCTAAGTGCTGGAATACTCATCCCCCCAGTGGCTGATGGCCATGTCCATTGACTCCATTAATTCACCTACCAGGATTTGCACCCAAACCCTTAGCTTGGCTTCTCTGTGCTAATGCGGGCAATGCAGAGCCCTGTGCAGAAGATTAAGGTGAAATCGGCCTTCCTCCTACAGAACCTGCTCCTGGATCATCCCGAGCACAAAGGTGAGGGAGCAGGGGTGAGGAAAAACTGGGAACCCGGTTTACCACACTAGCACTATTTTTAAAGGTATTTTTAAAGGTTACCCCAAATCCCATCCATTGGTTTGACCCTCCCAGCACTGAGCACCCCAGCGAGGAATGCAGGGCACCAAGGTGCAGGGAAAGGAGTGGGGATTGGGGCATGAGGCCTTTCCTCTCTCAAAGGCCACTGAATGATCTGGCCCCAGGGCAGGGGCACTGGTTGGCTGAGGGACAAGGAATGGCCTTGTAATGGGCACCACGCGTTCCCCCACAAGGGGGGCAGCTGGGGGTTGGATTCTACCTCCCACTTGTGTTGGTGTGTGCCTTGTGATTCACACCTATCCTACCAGCTGTGGGGAGGAACCTACAGCTGGGGGGGCCTGGCCTGCTGCTCTCTCCCTTGCTTCCCAAGCTGCCTCATGGGGAGAGGTTTGCAGGCCCGCCCAAGAGCTGAGGGATGGCAGCCAGCTCAGGCTCTCAGCCAGCTCATGCAGCTGCCCTGCCTCCCCCTGCTTTTCTACCCCACTACTAAGGTCAGGGGCAGCCCATGGGCCCCGGGCCTGGAGGCTGATCTGTGCTGGGCTCAGCCGGTTCTCCCCACAGCACCATCTCACAGCCCCGCTAGGCGTCGCGGGGCCACCCGGTGTCTTGGGAGTCCCTGGTTCCGAGCCTGGCTCTGCTGGGTCAGGTGCAGGGACAAGGGGGCGGGTCCCGCCCTGGGAGGACCTGAAAGGAGGGGACAGGGCTGAGGTGTGACTGCAGCCCAAAGCAAAACTCCTGGCCCCGGGTCTAACCTTCTACTGGGGTGGAGCCCTGAAGCGCCCCACGCCTTTCACCTGCCCCAAACCCCTGCACCCATAGGCCCACCCCTTTCTGTCAAACCACGCCCCCACAGTGGCCCCGCCCCCTGCCCTCAATCTGGGCCCTCCCCTCTGTCTCGTCCGGGCAAGATGGCGGCGCCCATGGCGCGCGCGGGGCGGCGGTAGGAGGTGGGTGGGGGCACAGGTGGCTCGTTCTTCCCCCACGGGTCGGGGCCTTCCGTTCCCTGCCCGCCTCGCCCCTGGGGCCGGACGCCCGGGTTCTCTCCTGGCTCGGGCCGGGGGGACAGGGAGGGGAGCCCGGACGCCTGGCTTCCCCGCCGCAGGGTACCCGGAGTCCGAGCCATGGCCGACGGGGGCGCGGGAAGTCAGCCGCCGCGGGAGCCGCCGCGCAGCCTGCAGGGGCTGCTGCAGATGGCCGTGACCGCCGGCACCGCGGAGCCCAGCCAGCGGGCACCCATGTCCCACGAGGTGCGGGACCAGACCGGGGGCGCCTGGGTTCTCTCCCAGCTCTGGCGGGGGGGGGACCCGGGTCGGGTGGGTTGGAAGAGCAAGGAGCTGGGAGCCAGGATGCCTGGGTTCTCTCCAGCCCAGGGTGGGAAAGTAGGGTAGTTGTTGGAGCCAGGCAGGAGGGAGCCAGGATGCCTGGGGTTTTTTTTCAGCTCTGAGTAATGTGGCGGGGCAGGGCGGGGAGTCTAGCTATTAACTTGCGGGAACCTGGGAACCAGGACACCTGGGTTCCATCCTGGCTGGGAGTGGGGAAGGGGGGCTAGTTATTGGAGTGGGGGGTGGATGGGAGTTGGCACACCTGGGCTCTCACCCAGCTCCAAGAAGAGAGGGGGATGGCAGCAGGACACCCTGCCCTGACCTTCTTCCCTGCACCCCCCGGCCCTCCCCCCCCCAGCGGAGGCAATGGCTGCAGGAGGCTATGGCCGAGGCCTTCAAGGGGCAGCTGGAGGAGGTGGAGCAGATGAAGGAGTGTCTGCGGGTGCTGGAAGTCCAGCCCCCCAGCGGGGAGGGCGGGGAGAGCTCGGAGCATGGTTTGGATGACCCCTCCCGCCAGGAGCGAGCCCTGGAGCTGCTGGCTGAGCTGTGCGAGAACCTGGACAATGCTGCAGGTATGGGGTATCAGAGAGGGGCTCATGGGCATCCTAGGGGGTGGTAGCTTTTCCAAGAAAAACTTCACAGTCAGGGTGTCCAGACTGTGGAGTAAACTCTCTCCAGTGGTGGTGCAGTCACCTACCCTGGAAATATTCAAAAGGAGACTGGACAGTCACCTCGCTTGGGTCACTTGACCCCAATTGTCCTTTCTTGCCTAGTGCAGGGGGACTGGACTCAATCTGTAAGGTCCCTTCCAGCCCCTAACAATCTATGAATCTATGATATGCATGGGCCAGGTGAAGGGGGAGTCTCTAGGGGAGAGATAAGAGCTGTGGGGTGGGCTCTGGGGATGGGGATGCTTGGGCCAGGGGGCCTGGGGCCTGGATGGGAGCAGAGGGGAGCTTGTGAGTGTTTACATAGTGTCAGGGTGTCTGGTAGCACTTGGACAGGAGAAAGGGTAATGTAGGCAAGAGAGACTCCTTGCAGGGTGGGGAGCGGGGGTCAGAGGGCAGGTTAGTGGGTTGGAGCAGTGCCTCCATAGGTCTGGAAGGGGCTCACTTTGGTGCAAGACCCTCCCTGATGCCGCAGGATCGGGGTAGCAACTTCTGAGGGCTGATCCCCCTTATTTTGGAGGTGAACCCTTAACATAGGGCAGGCACTTGGGAACTGGGTACCCTGAATGCCATATGGGGGCAAAGTCTTTCCTCAGTCATGGTGGTGTAGAGGTTGGCACTTAGTGGAGCCTGGGAAATGGGAGCAAGGGGACCCCAGTTGGAATGCAGGTGCCTGCATTAACCCATACATTGCCAGGAGCAGGGTGGACAGGAGCTTCAGGGGCAGATCAAGGTGGAGCAGGGGAGGGGTTGCCTTGGGGGTTGTGTCTATGGGGCACCCCATTAATTACCAGAGGGGATGGCTGGGGCTTTGACAAGGCCTAGCATGGTGATATAGGAGTTGGGGGACCACACTGAATATACCATATATTCTTGCAAACAATGCATCCCTTCCTCAAAAACAGCTGCTGGGAATTGGAGTGTGTGTTATATGCAAGAAATACAGTAAGAACAGTTTCTGCTGCTTTCCTGACACAAGCAAATGTAAAATCTGCAATCATCTACAGGGAGCAGAATGATGAGTAGGTTCTCCTTCCTCGCAGCTGCTGCTTGGTTATATGCTACAAGGAAAGGTCTTTGTACTAATGTCATTTTGCCTTGAAAAAGCCAGGTGCGTGTTGCATTCTGGGGCATGTTCTACGTGAGAAGATATGGTATGTAGCTTCCAGGCTGGATGTCTTGACTCCAGGAGTGCTAACCTGGGAGTTAGCCTTTGGCCCAGATCTGGCCTATGGCACTGTCTCATGTGGTTGGTAGGACTCCTCAGACATCCAGAAATGTGGTAGTGGAGGAGCAATGGCACTTACCCCCTGCTGTCAAATCTGGACTCGTAGGGAACCTTGGGCCCTATTGTCTGGATCTGGTGCCCAGCTGGGAGGATATGGCTCTGGTCCCCTGGGACCCAATTCCAGCACACAGGGACAGGAGGGGGCAATGCCAGGCCTCCAGGATCCAATCCTGGTGCATGTGGGACGGGAGGAGGTGGTACCAGGGTCCTGTGCAGCTTACAGATGGGCCCTGTACCACTTATCTGGCCCACAGGGCTGAAAGATCGAGCACTCCTGTTGTAGACCATGTTGTCACCCTTATGTGTACTTCCCCCTTAGATTTCTGCAAGCTAGATGGGATGCGGCTGCTGGCCCATCAGTACCTGGAGCACCCGGACCCGGAGCTCCGGTGGCGTGCTGCCCACTTAGTGGGCACCTGCAGCCAGAACGTGCCTACAGTGCAGGAGCAGGCCCTGGCACTGGGCTGCATGCGGAAGCTGCTGCGCCTGCTGGACCATGACCCTGGCGAGATGGTGCGCATCAAGGCACTCTTTGCCATCTCCTGTGAGTCTACTGGCCGGGGGCAGAGTCTGGGTAGTGGAATGGGACAGGAGCATTTTCCCCTTCAAGGGGTGCTGCCTCTCTGAAAGGGGGCACTAGCTAGCTCAGTGGATGGGAAGAAGGCAAGGCCCTTTGCTGTCCAAAGAGCACAGGCCGTGGAGCTCAGGGGTACTGGCAGACTTAGAGGTGGGGATGGGGCAGAGGCATTTTTCCTTCTAGGGGGCACTGGCAGGCTCAGGGGTGGGGATACAGCATGGGCTTTGTAATGTAGGCAAGGGAAGTGGCGGGGGAGAGTCCATCCAGCCCTTGCTGATGGAGTTTCTGCCCCTCTTTCCCCACATGGCAGGCCTGGTGCGTGCCCAGGAGGCTGGGCTGCTACAGTTCCTGAGGCTGGACGGCTTCTCTGTGCTAATGCGGGCGATGCAGAGTCCTGTGCAGAAGCTTAAGGTGAAATCGGCCTTCCTCCTACAGAACCTGCTCCTGGATCACCCCGAGCACAAAGGTGAGGGAGCAGGGGTGAGGAAAAACTGGGAACCCTGTTTACCACACTAGCACTATTATCTGCCTCTGACTGTGCCGTGCAACCCAGACTTCCCTGGCTCCATCCCTGAGTTTGATGCTATGCCCCCCCCCCCCCCCCCCCCCCCCCCCCCCCCCCCCCCCCCTCCTCCGGTCTGTGCCTCTTCTCCCCAGCCTGGTGTTAGGGTGGCACACCTTCCATTCCCTGGGCAGTGCCCCTTCCCCTTCGACCCAGCACTAGGGATGCACCCTCAATCCTCCCAGCTCAACACTAAAGGGATGCTGATGTCCCTGACTACTGCCCATCCTCTCTGCAGAGACCCTGTGCTCCATGGGGATGGTTCAGCAGCTGGTGGCCCTAATCCACTCTGAGCACAGCTCCTTCCATGAGCACGTTTTGGGTGCCCTCTGCAGGTGAGATGGGGAAGGGGCCTGGAATCCTGGGGTGTATCCCAGCTCTGGGAAGGGAATCTGGTGGGTTAGGGCTGGAACATGGAAATCAGGACTCCTGGATTCTATCCCAGCTTGGGAAGGAGTGAGTCTGGTGGGTTAGGGCCAGGGGCTAGGAATTGGGTCACCTGAGTTATTTCCCAGCTCTGGGAGGGGAGTGAGGCCTAGCAGGTTAAAGGCTGACAGCCTGGACTCCTGGATTCTCTTTGCTGGAAGATGGTGCAGGGTGGGGGAGAATGGCAGTAGGTTGTGTACTGGGCCTGACTCCCCCATCCACACCCCCCTGCACTGTAGCCTGGTGACAGACTTCCCTCAGGGTGTATGGGAGTGTCGGGAGCCCCAGCTGGGGCTAGAGGAGCTGCTGCGGGCTCGCTGCCAACTGCTGCAGGATCAGGAGGAGTTTCAGGTATGGGTCCAAAGTGGGGAAAGGAAAGGAGTCTCTTGGTCAGAATGGTAAGATCTAGGTACCTTGGGGCTGCCACACTCCAGCTCAGCCCCTTCTCTGCACAAGGGGGTACCACCATGCTTCTTCCCCCTACCTCAGGGCAAAGAGGGTGGGGGTCTCTCTTCCTCAGCCTGGCCCTAATGGGGGGCCACCCTGTGTCCCCTTAACCCTATGCTGAGACTCGCCTGTGCCCTTGGCACTAGGGAGTTGGTGTTCTGCCACTTGCTGGTGGTAGAGAGTATGGAAAATGCCCCAGTTCCTCATCTGGCACTAGGGGGTGTTATGAGCCCTACTCTTTCTCTGGTACTAGGGGACACCATCTTCACTAGCCTGGCAATAGGGAGGGACAGAGAGAATACCACTGGAATTCCCTCCCCAAGCTGTGCCCTGGCTCCCTGCTCTGCCCTGCCCTGCCCTGCCCACAACAAGGTGGTGCCCCTTAGTGCTGCCCTGGGGCACTGGGGCCAGCAGTAGCTGTGAAAGGCGGGTGCCTCCTGCCCTGCACCTTTGAGTCTCCCATCCAAGTCGTAACCCAGCCAACCCTGCTTATCTTTCCATGCTGGTTGATAAGAGATCAGAGCATCCCTGATGAGCTAAATAGGAGGAGTAGGTGGCAGCATAGTGTGTATTTAACCCCTTGCTCTCCCCACAGGAGGAGCTGGAGTTCTGTGAGCGGCTGCTACGAATATGCTTCCAGACCCCACCTGAGGAGAGCAGCATGGATCGGTGACATCCCCCGCCCTCCCCCAGCTCAGCAGGGGAGCCCCCTACCCTCCCAGCATGCAGCCCCCAGCTCCTGCCCCTTCATGGCAGCATGAGACACCAGAACCTGCCAAGGGGCCAGGCTGGACCAGAGCTCTCTGCTGGGGTGGGTGTGGCTTATTACCCTAATGAGGGGGTGGCACCTGGCACATGGTCCCCTCCACACAAATCTACTGCTTCCCAACCCCTGCCCTCACAGTCCTTCCCCTCCTCCACTACCCCTAGCCCTCAGGCAGACCGCCCACTCTTTATCCAGATCCCAGCAGCCCCTTTCTTCCTTCTTTCCCCCTCCCATCTCTGATGCTGAGTCAGGTCTCATTCTGCTAGCAAGATCCAGCTGCATGTTGTTAACCTCTGACTTATACTGGGACTGGCTGAGGAAGGGGAGCTTTCCACTTCAGGGGGCATCATATTTCATCTGCCTCCAGGCCAGCTTGGAGTGGGGCAGGAGGCTTTACCTTTCACTGGGGGAACCAGCCCCTCTCTGACATCACCTTTTAAGTCTTGAAGTCATCCCACCTTGAAGGAAGATGACGTGTGAGTTCAGAGAACTGGGCAAAGCAGCTCTATTCCTTGCCATGCTATCCTTGTGGGGGTGAGGAAGTGAGGCAGCCATATTGATGGGAGGGGTCCCACCTTTCAAGTCCTGGGGATTCCCCAGCAGCCCTCTTCCCCCTCTACCTGTTCATCTGTTCTCTGCTTGTTGCCAGTGGTTTTCTAATAAAGTTTCTGGTTTCAGTGATTGCTTTTCTGCCCTCCATGGATGCTGTAGGCCACAAGGACATCACTGGGACTTCAGAGCTGTTCAGGGGGAAGAAAATGATTGGTATGGGGGGCACATGGACTGGGGGCAGAGAATGAGACAGGGGATTTTCCCCTCTGGGTTGCTGCCCCCACTTCCCTCCAAGGCAGGGGCTCTGGCTGGCTCTGGGGGTGGGGATGGGGCAAGGGCTGGTCCCTTTTAGGTGGTGTTGCTCTGCCCCTACCTCACATTTATTCTGTGGTATGAGTTACTGGGTCTCAGCTTGGCTCCCAGCCCAGTGGCAAGTGGCTCCATCTTGTGGAGAACCCTGGGGCTCCCATCATTGCCTCTGCCTCAAAGCAAGGGCTCCCCAGGGCCTGGAAGTCGGTAGCAGTTTCACAGTGAGCTGCCCTCAGCCAGGATCTGACCTGGGGTGCCATACAGACAGCTGCCATGATGCTCTTGAATATCCCCTGCTGCACCTCTTGCTAGGGAGAGGGTAGGCTGGGAGAGGCCTGCCTCAGGCATTTATTACAAAGATCTTCATGGCACCCAGATCTGTGCGCCCAGTGCTCATTGGGGGAGTGGGGGTGCTTTGGGTATCACAGAATGATGTCACAGATGGAGCAGCTGATGTAATCAGCTCAGGAAGAGTGAGGACGTTACACACGTATAGCACAGGCTCACTGGAAAAGTCATGTCCTGAATGGAAGATTGTAGTACAGTGAGGATGTTCTGAGCAATGACAGCATGGCTGTGATGTCATGATTAGTGATGATGTCACAACACTCAGGGCAGTGGTGGTGCATTCAGTAATTCATAAGGCAGGAGTGCCATGCCTGAGGTAGCAGCTGTCATTCCTGTAGTAATGATGTCAGTGCTCTAATTACTTCACTGAGCTGATATCAGGTGAGATAGCATGGTGACGTCATAGAGGGAGGGATGATGTCACTTAGCTGTGACGCCACGCCAAACCAGGCCGTTAGACTTGCACGATGATGCTTTTAAGTATACATTTCCAATTTCAGAGCTCTTCGCAAATTCTTTAAAGAGCAAGCAGCAATTATCGCGCACGCCCGTGCGGGGTAGCATGTGGGACATAAGTGGGCATGCGCAGTGCCAGGAGACCCGGCGCAGGGGAAGGCAGGTCCGCGATTGGCTAGTGCTCAATGAAGGGCACCGGGACCAGAGCCTGAGTGCGCATGTACGTGGTGAAAAGGCGCATGCATGATTTCCTGAGGCCACCTGCAAGACCATTTGCGCATGCGTTGCTTCGTTGGGCGGGAGGAGTAAAACCCGCACATGCGCACGCCTAGTAGGCACTACCGGCCCGGAAGAGTTGGGGGCGGGAAAGTACATATGCGCGGCTCTTGGACACGGGCCGGAGAGACAGGTGCGCATGCGCGCGGGGAGGTGGGGCCACCCTGCCGCCGCATGCGCATTCCTCCGCCTACGACCCGGATCCTTCCCGAGAGAAGTGGTTGGCCGGCGCATGCGCGCTGCTCCGGGGGAGGGGGTTTGGCAGGGAGGCAGAGCGGCCACTGGTTCTGGGCGCAGGGCATTGTGGGATCGCGGCGGAGCCAGGAGCTCCAGAGGGGCCCGGTAAGCTTCCGCTCTCGGTCGCCGCCATGTTACGCCCCCCCCCGGGGCCTTCCACCCTGCCTGAGGGGCCTGGGCTGGGCTCTCACTCGGGGGCCCAGCCTGGGAGACTCGCAGGCACCCCCACCCATGGGGGGTGCCCTCGCCTCGGGGTGGGGGCGGGTCCCTGTGTCCCTACCCGCAGCCCTCCTCCCCCATGGGCTGCTCCTGCTGCCCTTGGAGGGGGGGGCGCACAGCTCAGCCCCCACCTCTGCTTGGGGGGGCTGCATTGGGGACTGCTCCAGGGCATGGGGCAGCCCCTCCCCACTTAGCTGAGGGGCGGGGGGTCAGCCTCAGAGCATAGGCTGGGCCTTGCTCCACCCTGGTGGGGGCTGGCTCACTGGGGGCAGCCCTAGGGCAGGGCTAGGTCCCTGACCCCCCTTGCCTGGGAGGCAGCTTCATAGGGGGTGCAGCCCCAGGATTAGCCCCTGGCCCCCCCCCAGCTGGAAGTTGCCTTTGTTGGGAGGGGGTAGGGGGTGCAAGGGGTTTAGGTTTCAGGGTTCAAGTGCTCTGCTCGTTGATCCAGCAAGGGGGGATGGGGGTGGCGGCAGGTTAGAGCAGAGGGCTGGAGCCAGCTTCGCTGTCTGGGAGCACTGGCAGGGAAAGCAGGACAGAGTATCCTGTCTGATTATCCTTGTCCGCCCACTGGAAGGGGCTGCCTGGGTCCTGCCACCCCTCGGAGAGCTGCCCTCCTAGGGGCAGGTTGGGAGCCAGGGTACCTGGGCACTATTCTAGCCCTGGGAGAAAGGAGGGCCTGGTGGGTTAGAGCAGTCAGGGACTGGCAGGCAGGATGCTTGGGCCTGGAAGGGAACTAGGGTTAGTGGCTTAGAGTGGGGTAAAATAGGGGGAGGTAGGGGTTCTCTGCTGTTGCTTTTCTGCTTTATTTGGAGGGGCAGATCTCTGTAGCATGCCTCAGTTTCTCAACCTCTGAAAGGGGGGTGCCAGCACCATTGTACTCCTTAACCAGAAAGGACGGGGGCCTGGGGGAGCAGGCAGGGCTTGGTGTGTGTGTGAACAGGCATTGACATCTGTTGGTGAGAGGCTTGGGGGGGAGGGGCAGCAGTGACTGTGACCTGCAGGCAGCTTCTGGCATCTGTACCCCCGGGCTGCCTGTGCCCAGCAGGACAGCTGTCCAGAGGGGTAGGCAGGACCCAGCCAGCCCCTCCAGAGGTGAGGCAGCATTGGCAGATGGTCTGGTTTTTCCTGGGCCTCTCTCATGGTGCTACCAGCCAGCTGAGCCTGGTAAAGCCTGTGACTGTTATGCTGCTGGACATGGTGTGGGCTTGGGGAGGTTTTGCATCCAGGTGATGGAGAAGTGCCCTGTCTAGGAGGGGGCTGGAAGCAGGGTACTGACCCATTGAGTGTATAGGGAGCTGTCCCCAACCTTTAGCTAGGGGGTGAGGCATGAGCCAGGAGCCTTCCTTGCCTGGGGAGTGCTGGCCCTGATCAAGGGAGGGAATGGAGTACAGAGGGAGGTCTAAGAGTACAGCCTAGGAGTCTCAAGGTCAGATCTTGCTGCTGACTTGCATGGCAACCCCTGGGTGGAGGAAGTTAGGGAATTCTCTCTGCCTTAGTTTTCCTCTGTGGACAAGAAGTCCACTTTCTGGTCCAGCAGCTGTACTGATGGGGATGGATCTGCCCCACAGGAAGTGCAGAGGGGAAGGCTTCTGTGCCTCCAATGAGCCTCTTTAGGGTCTCCAGTGGGCAGGGAAGAGATGTGTTACTAGGGGTGCTGGACTCTGCTGGCTATGTTGGGTGGGGACTGTGCTGGGACTGGAGGGCCCTGGCTGTGCCATGTACTGCCTGGGGACAGCCTGCCTGGCCTGGTATGAAAGGGGGCACTGCTAGAGACCCAGTCTGGTTGGGGATTGGGTGTGTCTATGTGGGGAGGGGGGTGGGAGTCAGTGAGCTGCCCAGAGCTCCCCCATTCTCCAAGGGGTGTGAGACCCACCCCAATTAGACACCCGCTAAAGGACATTGCCTACCTCAGAGTGTTAAGGCAGGGGCAGATGGTTGCCCCCATGTTAGGGGGGCAGCTCAGAGATCTGAGAGAGAGGAGAAGGCCCTGCCCTCTCCTCAGCTCTCCGCAAAACTGCTGCTCAACTGTCTTTGCAAACCCATTTCCTGTAGCTTCCGTTCTCTGCTCAGCTCACAGCACTGCCTGCCTGGGTGCAGGGGGGTGGGGAGATGGGAGGCTGGGGACCTGCTCAGCCAGCAGCTGGGACTTGACGGGGCTAAGGAGCATTTTTGCTGCCCTGCCTTCCTCCTCCTCCCAGCTCAGAGGAGCTGTCCCCAGGCATGACTTGCTGGAACCTGACTATGGAAGGGGTAAGGTTCCATGTCCTCATACTGGGCTCAGGACTCTGGCACTACTCGTCACCTTCATGACACTCCTTATGATAACCCCGCAGAAGCCTGGGGATTGCAGGGGTTGAGATCAGATCCAGACCTGCCTCTGGGCCATGGCCTGATCCAGCTGTGGGACTCTGGGCCCCTCCTGGGCTGTCTCAGTTTAAGCCAAGCACCAGCTCCGGTTGTATATCTGGGCGGTGCCCAGCAGGCTAGAGGTTGGGTCGGAGCTGGTGTTTTGCCTGGTGTGAGGGGGGCCTCTAGTTTGGGAAGGCATCACTGTGAAGTGGGGGGCCATGATCCTAGGGGGCTCCCTGGCAGAATGGAGGTCCCCATTGCAGCCTGCAGGGGTGCTGTGTGCAGGACCCTGATGTAATAGTCCCAAGTCTGAACTGGAGAGGGAGGTTCTTTAGCATCTCATGGGATGGGGTCCCTAGACTTAGCTGGGGAGAGGAGGGGTCTGTGTGATGCCTTGGTAGGGAGAATACAGCCCTCTGTATCAGTCTGTGGAGTGCCGGGGGGGAAGTGGGGGGTCTGTGGGAACCTCGGTCTCAGTCTGGGGAGCTGTGTGCAGCCCCAGGGGGAGCGAGGTAGGGAGAGGGGGGTCGGTGTGGTATCACAAGTTGGGGAGGCCCTAATGTCTGCCTGGACATCTGTGTGGAGCCCCTGTGTGCCAGGACCTTTCTCATGGCACTAAGTGTCAGTGGGGCTGGGTTCTTGTACCCTCCCTGAAGTCTGGTTTCCTTGTGCCCAGGTTTGGCCCTGCTCTGACCTCATTCTCTGCAGCCACCTGCTCCTGGACAGCTCCCTGCTGGTTGGGTTTGATCCCTAGCACCTGCCAGTCCTGGGCCCCTTCCCATGTGAAGGATGGGCCTGGAACAGGGGTTGGAAGGGGCTGTGAGTGGGGTGTGGATCCAGTCTTGGGTCTTAGGCTGGGTACTATGTGTCCGGATAGGAAAGTTCCTATTTGCTGGGGGAGGGAGGATCTCCGTTTATGGGAGGCATGACCAGGGCCTGTGTGGTACAGCAGGGGGTGCTATGATTTGGGGGCTGTAGGTGGGATTTGTAAGGCAGCCCCTGAGCTTCAGGACATAGGTGGGACCTGTGTGACACCCAGGGGCAGGTTCTCCTCCCTGCCGCCACCCCGCCATCTCATATCTGAGTAGCCCCCTGTTCTCCAGAGTCATCCACACCCCTTGCCCATTCTCCCCAAGTCCTTCTCCCAGGGTACCTGGTCCTGGCCCAAGCCCTGGCCTTGGCCAGGGGGCAGGTGACATGTTCCTGCACATCTGCCCCACTGAGGTTGACCCCGGGTTCCCAGAACACCCAGCTCACAGTAACACAGCTGTTCCCAAAATGCAAGAGCCAACCTGGTGATAGGGCAGTCTCCTGCACTGACACCCTCAGGTCTCTGGCTCAGGGGGGCTCCCTTTTGCCCCACCTGTTGCCTCAACAGCATTGGGGCTGGAGCCTGGGAGCTGGCAGTCACAGCCAACTGTTCTGAATCACCTGTGATCACCTGTGGGGTGCCTCTGTGGGGCATGACAGAGCCCTCAGTCTGGCATCACAGCCAAGAGCTTTCCAGTGACAACCACGGAGCTCCTTACCAGACCCATGCAGCTAGGCCCTTCTGTAGAGGCTGTGAGGATTGGATCCCCTCCAGATCTTCCCCCTTCCCGGGCCCAACTGTCACCCCACCCCTGCCTTTATGCTGGCAGCATCATGGCATGCCCCAGGCTGGGACAGTGTTGCCAGGCTCAGCTTGGGTTATCCAAGACTTTGGGGGAAAGGAGGGAGGGGGGGCGGGGGAGGGAGTAGTGGTAACATAGCTAAGCACTGGTTTCTAGCCAGTGCTTACTGAGAGGCCTCCACCTCACTGATGTGTACAGTTTGTCCCTGCTGGAGGGATCGGGCCCTGCTCTGTGCGAGTGTGATGATTCCACCAGGTCCTGGATGGGGGGTTGCTGATCCCACACATCCCTGTGCTGCTATAAGCTCTCCCTTCTCTGGGCATGAGCCAACAGGTCCCAGTCCCTCCTTGAAGCTGAGCATGGACAATACAGGCATGGAGCCAGCAGCACAGAACAACCCTGAGCCTGTGGGTCTTGGGGACACCCCATGCCCTGGATAGGAGCCCTGTGCCTACCTTCACTCCCTCTCCTGCCCCTTAGTCCTGGGTCTTGTCCAGATAGGGCAGCCGGCCAGTCAGCGTCTCAGCCCCAGTATGGGTGCTGGTGCCTGGATAGAGAATGGGGAGCAGCTGAGGTTGAAGAAAAGGGGGCACTGGCCCCAGTCAGAGGTTGGGCTGGGGCAGGGACTGTCGCCTTCCAGGGAGTGCTGGCCCCAATACTCTGTCACATCCGAGGTGCCCCAGCTGTTCCATCAGTGTAGGAAACCCCCGCCCCCCTCGACCCTTGTCTGGTTCCAGACTGCCTGAGCAGAGGCCCTAACCCCTGCTCCCCTCCCTGTCCAGGGCAATGGGGCTGGGGGCAAGGTGCCCAAGGCAGGCCTGGCAGGAATAGGCAGCTATTTCTGCTCATCCTCCTGCACCCGATTTCTGCCAGCCCAGAGGAATCCAGCCCTTTAAATTCTGTTAAGTCCCCCACCTACTGACCTGCTGCATAACCCTGAGCTGGAGCTCCTGCCCCTGCCTTGGGAGGTACTTCCAGGTGCCGTCAGAGCCCCAGACCTGCATCGGAGCCAAACATGGGGTTCTTACCCCCTGGTATTTGCAGTGCCAGAACAGGAGCCCTGCAGTGATGGAAGAGGTGGGAACCCTGCCAGCTACAGATGGGCCTGGGACCAGGTGCCTGGACACCAGGGTTCTTTTTCTGCTTCACCCCCTTGGTGGAGTTGTCTCTCCCTTCTCTGTGCCTCAGTTTCACCTCTGTCCTGGCTGTATAGCTCAGAAGCTTTTTGGGGACAGGGAAGGGCCTGACACTGGATGTTGACTCCCAGGGGAGTCATGGTGGGCCATGGTAGGGCTCAGATGGGCCAGGGAGGGGGCTGCTGTCAACCCCTTCCCTGAAACTTAAGGAAAACTGAGCAGTCAGAAGCTGTGGAAGCCAAGCAGATACCAACTCGTGCTCTGTAAGACCCCACTGGCAGAGCTGGGAGAAAACCCAGGAGTCCTGGCTCTCAGCCCCTGCTGCTGTAACCCACCACACCCAACTTCCTTCCCTCCTGGAGAGCCCAGGAGTCCTGACTTCTAGTCCCTAAGCTGCTCCAACCTTCTTACCTGTCTTCAGGCTGGGAGAGAACCCAGGGTTCCTGGCTCTGAGGTTCTCCTTGTGCTAACATAACAGATGCTTCACTTCCCAGAGCTGGGAGGGAACCCAAGATTCCTAGCTCTCTGTACCCACTCTCTGTCACATCTCGAGGATGCTGTGCACAGTGTGGTGTATAGAACCCCTGATGAGCCCCACCCCAGAGGTGGCTACATCTTGTTACCAAGCAGAGGGATCCTTTATAACCAGCTTTGCCCTGCACCACCTCAGAAACAGCTGCATCTCAGAGTCATGCAAGGGGCCCCTGAATGGGGATCCCTTGTCTGTCTAGCAGTCAAGGCAGGTGTCCCGTGTGTGCCTTGACATCAACCAAGAGCTGAGGTTTGGAACCCCACTCCAAGCTAGGGCCAAGCATGGAGTGGGGAAAAGTTGAGGATGGGCACCTGTCTGGGGTAGCAATGATTTGGGTGGGGGAGTGCGGTGGGGGGGGAGGTACAGTGTATGCTAAGAGCCAGGCCAGGGGCTGTCCTTGGCATGGGGCAGGGTAGCTTTGCTTTAGGAGCACTGTCAGTAAGTGCTGTCCCAGTGCATCAGAGTCTGGATCGAAATAAACAAGTAATCCCTGTGGCTGTGCACAGGGCCCTCTCCTGGCATGAAGGGTGATGCTGGCATGGGAGGGGAGCTTCTGTTGCAGAGAGGGGAGTGGAATCTGCATACAGCATAGATATCTGCCTCTGGTAGGGGGAGTTTAAATATCTCCTGGCCTGGCCTGGCCTGGCCTGGAGTCCTTGCTGAATAAGAGCGGGGAGGGTGTTAACCCTTTCCCATTGAAGCAACCCCACTCACCCCTGCCTTCTTCCTGCTATGTCTTTGTAGGGCAGAATGTTCTGGAAATTTGACCTGCACACGAGCTCTCACATTGAGACGCTGCTGGAGCGAGACAACGTGACGCTGGCTGAGCTGCTGGATGAGGACGATGTGCTGCAGGAGTGCAAGGTGGTCAACCGCAAGCTGGTTGACTTCCTGGTGCAGCCCCAGCACATGGAGGCACTGGTCACCTGTGTCACCCAAGAGCCCCCTGCCCACCTGGATGAGCGGCTGCGGTACAAGTAAGCTGCAGTGGCAGAGGGCTGCAGAACAGGAGTGAGGGGCACCATCAGGGCTGGGTCAGGGCAGGGGGCTGCAGGATGTGAGTGAGGGGCACTGTCAAGGCTGAGGTTGAGGGCAGGGGGGTGTGGGTGGGGAGCGAGGGGCACCAACAGGGCTGGATGTAGTGGGAGTGAGGGATACCAGCAGGGTGGGAGGGGGCTGTGGGGCAGGAATGAGGGGCATTAACAGAGGTGGGAGAGAGGGATACCAAGTGGGGGGATCCTATATAACCCTCTTTGCCTCTGTGAATGGCTTGGGGAGGGATAAATGGTCAGGGTTTTGGAGTCAGGACACCTGGGTTCTCTCCTGAGTCCTGGGGGGAGGGGAACAGTGTCTGATGGATTAGAGAAGGCTGTCTGGGAGCCAGGACACCTGGGTTCTGCCCAATGTCTAGAGTGTCAAAGCACAGTCTGCTGGGTTAGAGCAAGGGTGCAGGGGTTGCTAGGGGCCCAGATACATGGGTTCTGTCCCTCACCCGGCTGTCCCTGGCAGGTACCCCAGTGTGTCATGTGAGATCTTGACGTCGGACGTGACCCAGATCAACGACGCTCTCGGCGAGGACGAGACCCTGCTGCGGCGGCTCTATGGGTTCCTGCAGAGTGCCAGCACCCTCAATCCCTTGCTCGCCAGTTTTTTCAGCAAGGTTATGGGCATTCTCATCAACCGCAAGACTGACCAGGTACATAATCTGAGTGGGGTAGAGTCCTAACAGGACTCTCAATCCTCCCCACCCCATCCCCCAGTCTCGCTGTGGTGTTGGGCTGAGTTGAGCAGGGGCTGGTGCCTTCCCTGGCTGCCGGTGACTGGGGCCTCCAAACAGCTGAGATGCCAGGCCAGCTGGGTCCATGGCAGGGTCCTGGCCCCCAACCAGCTCTTCTTGATCCAGTTGGAGCCATCCGGTCTTGGGAGGGAAATTGATAGCCGCATCAGGGTGGATGTCAAGGGAAAGCAGCCTGGCATCCTTTTTGGGAAGCAAAGGGGGGTAAGGAACCTGTGTCCTCCCAGGGCAGCCCCTGATGCCAGCCAGAATGCCTTTGGGGAGTTCAGGGCAGGGGGCTGCAGGTCAGGAGTTGGGGACACCAGCGGGCCTTGGGCCGGGGGGCTGCAGATTGGAAGTGAGGGATGCCAGTGACCAAGAGGCCCCTGCCCTGGATTTCTGTTGTCCCCAGATTGTGGCATTCCTGCGCAAGAAGGAGGACTTTGTGAGCCTGCTGCTTCGCCACATTGGCACATCGGCCATCATGGACCTGCTGCTGCGCCTGCTAACCTGTGTGGAGCAGCCCCAGCTCCGCCAGGATGTCTTCACCGTAATGGCCCCACCTTTCCCTCTCCCCTGGGGGTGCCTCAGCCCCTACCCTACCTCTGCCTACCCCAGCTCCTCCCCAGCCCACATGCGGGCACAGGTCCCTGGGCATCCAATTGATCTGGGTTATGTGAGCTGGAGCTTCAGTGATGCCAGGAGTCTGGTCACCAGCTGACTTCCCTTCAGCCTCCACCCTACAGCTAGGCCTGGCTGTGGGGGTTTGCAGTGCTAGGGGGCAGTGGGGGGTCGGGCAGGGGGCTGGGGGGCAGGAGTGAGGGCACTGGCAGGGCTGGGGAGTCAAGGGACTGCAGGTCAGGAGTGAGGGCCTTCGTTACACTCTTTCTCGGGGTCCTTTGTACAGTGGCTGAATGAGGAGAAGATTGTGCAGCGCCTCATCGAGATGATCCACCCCTCAAAGGATGACAATGTGAGGAGCAAGGAGGGGGTCTTGCCCTGGGGCAGGTGATAAGGCTGGGTGCACCTGTCTGACGTAGGGGGGGCTGGGTTCAAGCTGGGCTGATCAGGGCAGGAGCAGCATAGGGAAAACTCTGTGATCTCTGCCAGCCTGAACATGTGCCCCCAGGGAGGCTTCTCCTGCTTGAGTCACCAGATAACTGGCTTCTGCCCCCACTTTAACACACCAGTCCCTGCTCCCCATAGAGAGCTGGGTTAGAACCCAGGTATCCCACTAGCCCCCCCCCCCCCCTTCCCCTCCCCCCTCCCTGGGGGTGTTGTCTCCAGATCTTGGGGTTCCTTGGTAACCTGCCCCAGTGCCTGAGGGTGCCAAGGATGAGGCATGGCCTTGGCTGCTTTTGGGGTCTGGCCCTTCCCTTTCTGTTGCCATTGCAGTAATGTCCTTCCCCCTTGCCCCCGTCCCTAGCAACATTCCAACGCAGCCCAGTCCCTGTGTGACATCATCCGCCTGAGCCGGGAGCAGATGATCCACATCCCCGACAGCCCCGAGCCTGACCAGCTGCTGGCCACACTGGAGAAGTGAGTGCAGAGCCCAACCAGGGCTGCTGGGGAAAAAGGGCTGTGGGGCAGGAGTGGGGGGGAGCAGCAGCAGGGCTTCGTGGGTTGAGAGGAGAGCCTAGGGCTGGGGCTCCTTACTATTAGCTTCAATGAAAAGGAGAAACTGAGGTACACAGTCTTCATGCAGATAACATGGGAAAGCAGGGGGAGAACCCAGGCATACTAGCACCTATCCCCCACTTATCTAACCCATCAGACCCCAACTCCCCTCCCAGAGCTGAGAGGGTACCCTGGTGTCCTGGCACCCAGCAACCTCCCTGCCCCCAATCTTAACTCATCAGACCCCCACTCCCCTCCCAGAGCTGTAAGGGAATCCAAGATGTCCTAGCACCCAGCCCTCTCTTCCTCCTCTCAACATACCAGACCCCAGGACCAGCCCAGGGTCAAGAGATAAGAGAAAAGACTGTTTTGAGTTCTGAGCTTTTCTGATAGCTGAGGGGAATGTAGGAAACCTCCTCTGTGTCTAGGGTTAATGTCAAAGGAGCTACATAGGTTATGGAGCTGGTTATACGGGGGTTGTTGCCCTGTCCTGTGATGCAGCTGGCTCTGGGGTGGGATGTAATGGGGTCTGGTTATACAGGGCCCCTTGCCCTGTGCTGCACTGCAGCTAGCTCTGAGGTGGAGCATGGGTGTGGGATATTTATACAGGGCCCTCCCTCCTGGCACAAAGATGTAGCTGACTCTGGCACAGACCATGGGTGGAAGGTAGACGGTTTTTATACAGGGCCCTCTCTCCTGGTGCTGAGATGCAACTGCCTCTGGGGTGGGGTTTGTTGGGGGGTTGGTTATACAGGGCTCCTTGCTCTGTGCCATGATGCATCTGGCTCTGGAGTGGAATGTGGTGGGGGTGTTTATACAGGGCCCTCTCCTGGTGCCAAGATGTAGCTGGCTTTGCTCTAACCCTGGTCTCCCACGCAGGCAGGAGACAATCGAGCAATTGCTGAGTAACATGTTCACGGGGGAGCACAGCGAGTCAGTCTTGGTCAGTGGGATCCAGGTTCTCCTCACACTGCTGGAGCCGCGCAGATCCAGGTGAGGGCAGGTGGGTGTGGGGCAGGGATCCAGGCCCCCCTCTCAGCCCCCTGTCCTGCTGCTCACCCCATGCTCCCCACAGGGCCGAGCCGGGAGGGCTGGGTGGCTTCTACTGTAACCTGGATGGGCAGCTGGAGATGGGCCCTGGCAGCTTGGATGTGCCTCAGCGCCAGGTCAGCCTGGGTACCCTGCTGGCACTCAGGCAGCGCCTCCCGGACTTCCACCAGCTCCTGCTTGAGCCCCCCAAGGTAACAGGGTCAGACACCAGGGTTTTGCCCAGCTGACAGAGGGACCGGGACTGTTGAGTTAGACATGGGATGCTGGGACCCAGGATGCCTGGGTTCTATCCCAGCCTGGAAGGAGATCAGGGTCTAGTACAGGGGTGCTCAGCCTCTGGCCTAAAGAGCCATGGCATCCAATCTGTGGGGCTCCACACAGGTTGGGTAATCTGATGGTGTGAGTGCAGTGGCAAGTAACATGGCCACCCCTCCCATGCCACCAAGTTCCCAAGCAACCAGATGGGGGGCCAGGCCATGCCCCCTTCCCTCCCTCCCCTGCAGGACCAGTTGAGGCAGACTGGTCCCTGACTGCCCTCCCTCCCCAGCCCCTCCACCCACTCCACAGTCAGATTGGGCCCTTCCTCACTGCCCAAAGTGCTGGATCAGGCCCTCTGACCAGATCTAGTCCACAGACAGACAGCACTGTCCATCTAGCCTGAGTGGGGGGAAAAAGTTGGGGAGCACTGGTGTAGCATGTTGGAGCTTGAAAACTAGAAGCTGGGACTCCTAGGTTCTGTCCCAGCTCTAGGAGGGGATTGGGGAGGGGTGTCAGACTAGGAGCCAAGGAATCCTGGGTTCTAACTCTAGCTCTGGGTGGGGAGTGCGGTGTAGTAAGTTGGAGTAGGGGTGATTTGAGAGCCAGGTTGCCTGGGTCCTATCCAAGTTCTAGGAAGGATCAGGGTCTTGGTTAGAGCAAGGAGGGTTGGCTGGGGATCCCAGGCATTTAGATACTATCCCAGCTCTAGGGGGGGTAGAGCAGGATGTAGGGGAGTGTGGCTACCGGTCCAGGCTCTGGGGTTCCGCACGGGGGCACTAACCCTGCCACGTGGTGCAGCGTGAGTCCCTGAGGATGACGTGGGGGCTTCTGGACCTGCCGCTGGGCAACACACGGCTGCACGTGGTGAAGCTGCTGGCCAGCGCCCTGGCTGCCGGTGACGCAGGGCTGCAGGACGAGCTGCTGGGGCTGGGCGCCCTCGACACCATGCTGGTGAGTGGGGGAAGGTGGCAGGAGCTGTCACCACATAAGGAACGACAGGGAAGCCAACCCAGGGCCCAGCCAGCCCAGCCTTCCAGCCCCATCTCCCCTCATCTTCCTATCCCTTTCAGGTTCAGTGTCTGGACTGCCCCTGATTTCTCACCTGCTGCTCTGAGTGGTCCGTCATGCCCAGTGTCCTGTCTTACAGCAGCAGGGAGCAGATGCTGAAAGGAGGGTGAACAGGATCTAAGCAGGGTTTTTTTCCCCATTGTTCCTCTCACTTGCAGCCTCCAACATTTAAGGTCTAGAAAAGTCTGGTTGAGAGGCAGTGCCCCTAATTCCCAGGTTCAATAGCTACTGATGCCCCTTTCCTCCAAGAATACATCCAATCTTTTTTTTTTAATCCAGCTAAGCTGTCAGCTTCCACACCGTCTGGTAGCAACAAGTTTCACGCTTGAATGTTTCGTGGCATGAAAAAACTTCTTTTTGTTAGTTTTAGACTTTGTACTTGTTAGTTTATTTTCTTGTGACCCCCAGTTCTTGTCTTGTTAGAGAAAGTAAATAATAAATTCCTAGCTACCATATATACCTGATTCTAAGACAACCTTGAATTTAAGACGACCCCACAGTTATTAGGGTCTAGACATGGAAAACTATATTTATTTTTTCCATGTCTAAAATCTAGTTATTGAAGGATTCTCTTAAATTCATCCCTCCCACCACTGTGACAGGAAAAGTAGTGGCAGAGTAAGCAGTAGGTTGGGGGCAGGCAGCCTGCCACATGCCCCTTGTCCTCCCCCTTGCCCTTAGTGCCTGTCCCCCTCCCCCCTTACCTTTGCAGCTGCTCTTGCTCTGTCTCCTCTGGGGGCATGGAGAAGCCAGATACTAGCAGCAGCTCTGTATTCAGTCCGGAGCATGGTCAGAGCCACAGCAGCTCCATGTGCCCCTTCCCCACACTTCCCTATACACCCCCTGTCTACTGCATGAGCCACCCTGGCCCTGTCCATAGCCCCAGCTGCTTGTCTGGCCCATACTTGAATCTTAAGATGAGAGGGTTTATTTCTGCCACGCTGAATGGGGACAGAAACCTTGTCTTG
Organism: Alligator mississippiensis; assembly: GCF_030867095.1. Lineage (NCBI taxonomy): Eukaryota > Metazoa > Chordata > Crocodylia > Alligatoridae > Alligator > Alligator mississippiensis. The sequence continues at coordinate 39,367,563 of NC_081828.1, forward strand.
GATTTGAGTAAATACGCTACTTTCTTTTCACAGTTTAGTATTTTGTAAACCCTTCCCATGTCCTTTTTCTAAACTGAATTAGAACACTTTAGTCTCTCCTCAGATGAGATGGGGACTTTGCCTCAAGCCCTGATGAGGAAAGCAAGGCCTAGGCTCTGATTCCAGGAGCAGGAGGCTCTCTATGGCCAGCTGCACTTCCTGTCCCAAATCAAGCTGGTGTCTGAATGGCCTCCAGTGTACTCCACCCCAGATGCAGCCTCAGCTCAGCCCTTGATCACCAGCTCTCCTGTGGTGCCACCTGCTGGCCATGCCCTGAGCGCTGTCTTTCTTTCCATTCTTAGGACCTCTATTTCGAGTACAGTTACAACAACTTCCTGCATGCTCAGGTAGAGGCCTGCCTGAGCACCATGCTCCAGGCTGGCCCCGGGGACACCCTGGAGGACAGCTCTCAGCCTGTCCCAGACAGTCCTGTCATCACGCACGTGAGTGGGATTGGGAACCACAGCACTGAGACCCTGAACCCAATAGTCCTAGCTCCTCTCCCAGAGAGCCCAGGCATCTGAGCTCCCACTGCTATAAGCCACCAGACTCTGCTTCCCTCCCAGGGCTGGGCTAGAACCCAGGCATCCTGGATCCCAGCTTTCCCACTTCCCTTCTGCACCTGGAATAAGAACCCAGGCATCCTGGCTGTCACCCACCAGACCCTACTCCCCTCCTAGATCTGGGATAGAACCCAGGCATCCTGGCTCCCAGCCCCTGTGCTTCAACTCACCACACCCCACTACCTTCCCAGCCCTGGGATACAACTGAGGAATCCTGGCTCCCCCACTCCTCTGTTGTTGCTGGTACAGAACCCTGGTGTTCTGGTTCCTAGTCCCCTGCTCTACCCATTAATTCCCACCCCCTCCCACAACTGGGGTATAACCCAAACATTCTGGCTTCCAACCTTCACTTCTCTACCTCACCAGAACCCCCATCCTCCCAGAACTGGGATAGAACCCAGGAGTCTTGTTTCCCAGCCCCTGCCCCTGTGCTGTAACCTCTTTCAAGTCCCTCCAACCCTGGGGTTTTCCCACACACACGCCGTGCCCAGAGCCCCCAGTCTGACCCACTCCCCTTCCCTCCGTAGCTGCTTCAGAAGTGCCGCCTGGTTCAGAGAGTGCTGTCTGCCTGGGAAGAGAACGAGCAGGCTCAGTAAGTGGGAGTGTGTGTGGGGCCCCTGCCAGGGCAGGCTCTGCCCTGCTCTCGCCAGCCCAGGGGATGAGGCTCCACCATTGAAACAGTGCCTGGGAACACCAGAGAGAGCATCCATCTAGTCCTCTGGAGTACAGCCTGCCTAGGGCTGGGATGCACCTCTCTCGGGAGGAACACAGTGAAGGCTGGGTATAGACAGACCAGGGTGCTCAACCTCTGGCTGGTCCATGGAGTTGTGGTGTCTGGCCCACAGGTCAGGAAATGGGAGCAGGGGGAGGGCAGTGGCAATTAATACTGCTGCCATCCATGCCCCTTCTCCCTCCCTCCCTTCCCTTCCACAGGGCCAGTTCAGGGTCAGCCCATGCCTCCCACCCCCCAGACTGACCCACATCCCCTTCCTCCCCATAGGGCAAGGTCTGTCACAGCTGGGTCAGGGCTGAGATGCAGCTGCCTCTGGGGTGGAGCAGTGAGGGCTGGATATAGTGCAACCTAGTAGCTGGTACTGAGATGCAGCTGCCTCTGGAGTAGGATGTGTTACCCAGTACTGGGATGCAGCCACCTCTGGGGTTGGGGCACGTTGGGTGTACAGGGGCCCTGGTTGAGATGCAGCTGCCTCTGGGGTGGAGCTTCAGTGACCCTCTTCTCCTGCCTGGGTCTCTTGCAGGTTGGCTGGTGGGAGGCGCAAGGGCTACATGGGGCACCTCACCCGGATCGCCAATGCCTTGGCACAGAGTGCTGAGAAGGGCCCCCATGCTGCCCATGTGGGGCAGCTGCTGAAGGGTAGGTGCAGGTGGGGATGGTGTGGGTCATGCTAGGCACAGGGAAAAGGACAGAGCTAGGCTGCCAGCTACCAGCAAACATCCTCCACCCACACCTGGGGCTTCAGATGTTTCCAAAACCTTTGGTGGGCATCCTAGTTGCAGGCCCAAGCCTGGAGGCTTGGGGTTTGGATGCCCCTGAGTTGTGCTTGCTCTTAAACATAAGGCCATCAGAGCAAGCAAGGGAGGAGACTCCTACTTCCATGAACTGGGCTTAAAGCCACTGCACCTCTGTGGGTACTGCATCACACCAAAAGAGCAGTTCTCCTGGGGTGCGGTTTAGGAAAACTGCCTCTTTGGACATGGATACATGGTATTTCCCCTGCCAGGTTAGGAAGCCACTACGCCTGTCCTGAGCCTTCATCTTAGCCTGTAACCTAGCACTACAATTCAGCAGAAGTAGGGGCTGGTGGGCACCATGCGATGGGGCTATTCTCTGTTCCCCCTCCAAGGGGCCAGGCTCAGGCAGGGACTCTGCGGGGGAGGAATGACTTTTCTGATCCTCCCCTCCCCTACCCCATCTGCCCCCAGACCTGCCTGAAGAGCTGCAGGACCAGTGGGAGAAGTTCATCTCTGGGCATCTGGCAGAGACCAACAAGAAGAACATGGTGGATCTAGTGAGTACCCACCACTCCCATCCTGCCCCTTGAGAGAGGGGGCATATAGGGCAGCTGGGAGAGGCAGGGAACTGGGGTGTACCCTTCCCTGCTGACTGTGGCACCAGTGTGGCAGTGGTTTTACCCTGGGGCCCTCACTTGGATGACTTGGATGAGAGGGTGGAAAGCACACTGTCCAAGTTTGCTGATGACACTAAGATGTGGGGCGAGGTGGACACACTTGAAGGGAGAGAGAGGCTGCAACTAAATTTAGACAGACTACAGAAGTGGGTGGATGGTAATAGGATGGGGTTCAATGTAGATAAATGCAGGGTGCTGCACCTGGGGAGAAGGAATCCACAGCATACATACAAGCTGGGGAGCTCCCCCCTTGTGAGCACAGAGGTGGAAAGGGATCTTGGAGTCATTATTGACTCCAAGATGAACATGAGCTGCCAATGCCAGACCACAGCCAGCAAAGCCAACCGCACCTTGTCGTGCATCTCAAGCTGGTCCAGAGAGGTGATACTCCCTCTCTATGCGACTTTGGTCAGGCCGCAGTTGAAGTACTGTGTCCAGTACTGGGCGCCGCACTTCAAAAGGGATGTGGCCAGCCTGGAGAGGGTTCAGAGGAGGGCCACCTGCTTGGTGAGAGGACAGCAGGACAGGCCCTACAAGGAGAGACTGAAGGACCTGAACCTGTTCAGCCTCAGCAAGAGAAGGCTGAGGGGGGGACCTGGTGGCTGCCTATAAACTCATCAGGGGAGATCAACAGCAAATAGGTAGAGCCCTTTTCTCCCCAGCACCACCTGGGGTGAAAACAGTAAGGAACAACAGTAACAAGCTGATGGAAAATAGGTTTAGGTTAGAGATCAGAAGGCAATATTTTACAGTTAGGGTGGCCAAAATCTGGAACCAGCCTCCCAGGCAGGTGGTCCTCACCCCTACCTTGGGCATATTCAAGAGGAGGTTGGATGATCACCTGTCTGGGGTCTTGTGAACCCAGCATTCATTCCTGCCTGTGGCAGGGGGTCAGGCTAGATGATCTGTTCAGGTCCCTCCTGACCCTAGCTACTATGATACTCCTTCACATACCACTCCATCCCCCCACCCCTCAAGGTCGCAGCTAACCCAGTACATCTCCCTGTGTTACTTGCACTCCCCAGCCAGCGCAATACTCTCCCCCACAACAGTGCAACCCAACACACATGCACACACATTCCTCACAGCCAGCCCAGTATACCCTTCCACATTCGCACCTATCCCATCAAGGCCCCAGCCAGTCCAGTTATACCCTGGCTCTCTCACTCACTCGCATCCCCCTCCCCCAACTCCTTATGCCACATCTGTCCCAGACTTCCCCCTTCTTACTTTCCAGCCATGCCTTGGCACTGGCCCTCAACCCTGTAGCAGGGGATACCCCCAGGTGGCACTGTAGAGCCCCTCTAAACTGGGTGATACAGTGTGGGAAGTGGGGGCTGGGATGTGATGTTCACTCCAGGCTGTGACCCTGGCCTGACCTATCTGCCTCTGTCCCTCTTCAGGTGAACACGCACAACCTCCACTCTTCCAGTGATGATGATGACGGAGACCTGAAGGAGTTCAGCTTCCCCCAGGAGGCTGTACTGCAGCAGGTGTGTGTGGGCCAGCCCCCATGCTCATGGAGATGCAGGATTGGTTATAGATGCTTTCAATAACCAGCTCCACCCCAGAAGCAGCTGCGGCTCTGTGCTGAGGGTAGGGTCTTGTATGAATAGCTCCCAGCGTGCTCCACCCCAGAGGTAGCTGCATTTCAATTCCCATATAAACACCCTCCAACGCAGAACAGCCCTCAGTAAGTTATTTCCCAGAGGCAGCTGCATCTCAGCCCTGTGTGAGGGGTCTCTATAAATAGCCCCTAATGTACCCGACCCCAGATGTAGCATTTCAGTGCAGGGCAAGGGGTCCTTGTATAAAGAGCCCCATCCCCTTTGCTATGATCCACTCTAGAGGCAGCCGCATCTCAATGCAGGGCAAGGGGTACCAGTATGGCCCACTCCAGAGGTGGCTGCATCTTGGCACTGTGTGCAAAGAGTCCCTGTGCTGAGCCTGCTGGGATCTGTGCCCAGCTCCTGCCAAGTCTGTTCTCTGTCCTCTTGCCCCCCTCCCCCCACCCCCCAGGCCTTTGTTGATTACCAGATGCAGCAAATGACCTCAGCCTTCATAGACCACTTTGGCTTCAATGATGAGGAGTTTGGGGAGCAGGAGGAGAGTGTCAAGTGAGTACTGCCCAGCCCAGCCACGAGGGTGCAGTTGACCACTGGGTGGTGCTGCTTCCTCACTGTCTGATCTTTGTTAGGAAGGGCAGGGCTAGGAGCCTGGACCCCTGAGTTCTCTCCCAGTTGTGGGAGAGGAGTGGAATCCTAGTGAGTTAGAGCAGGGGGGCTGGGAGCCAGGACTCCTGGGTTCTCTTCCAGCTCTTAAGAGGGTAGTGGGGTCTGGTGGATCGGATTCAGGAGGCCTGGGTTTTCTCCCAGCTGTGCTGTGGTTCTCGCAATACTTGGGACCTACCTGGGCATTGGATGGGTTTCTGTATCTCTGCTCATTCTGCCTGCAGACCCTTCTGTGCCAGATATTTGGAGTGATGCTCCCACTGCTATGGCCAATTCAGAGAGGGACTGCCTGAGCTAAAAGCATCAATCTCCTGGGGGCTGTGTCCATCTCTGTCTCTCTAACCCAGCCTTGCCCACACGGCACAACCCACCCCCACCACACACCCCATCCTGAGATCCATCCATCTAGGGCTGGTACTTCCAACATGCAAACTGTAATCTCCCCAGGCCCCCCCCCCCTCCAGTTGTGGGGGGTATGAGGGTCTCCTCAGCCCCCTCAGTTTGATTGTCTCTGCTTCTGTCTCTCTCTTTCTCTCTCTGCCTTCCAGTGCTCACTTCCGCCAGCTCAAGAGGTAACAGTCCTAAGAGGCCCCCCTCTCCCCCCCACCCATCACCTGGGCACAGGCTGGAATTAGTCTGACCATTCCCTTCCCCCCCTCACCTCCACTCCCACAATCCTGGAGAAGGTGGGGGCTCCCTCCAGGCCTTACATGGTTAACCTTCCCACAACCCCTTGTGGGATGACCAGACTCTGGGCTATACTAGTCACAGCACTTCCAGCCACCCTCTGCCACATCCCCAGGCTCACCTATGCATGCAGAGGGACCCAGGACATCTGGGTTCTATCCCACAGGTCTGCCTCTGTCCTCACAAACATCCCAGCCACATCTCCCTCTCCCACAAAACTTCCCTCTCCTCCAAGGCGCTCTCTGGCTCTGGACCACACCACTGGGGTCTGATGAGAACTGCTATGGCCAGGGCTATCTCAAGGAAGCAGGACACCTGAGTTCTGTCCCAGCTCTTTGTGGGGTGTGGCGGCTTAGACTGAGTCATGCAGAAGGATTGGGAGCAAAGACACCTGGGTTCTATTCCAACCTTGGGAGGGGGGCGTCCAGTGAGGTAGAGTAGGGGACCAGGATGTTCCAGGCTAGTCCATGCCTATCTCATACCAGCCCCTCTGTTCCAGTGCCCCCTTCGACAAGACAGCCAATATCACCTTCTCGCTGAACGCTGATGATGAGAGCGTGAGTGTCCCCTTCCCTCCCTCATGGCCCAGTGCTGGCATCCCCTGGTGCCCTACACAGCCCTTGCTACCTGCTACCCATGGGAGCATGAAACCCTTGCTGCCCCCACTGGGGATGAACACTCCAGCTCTCCAGTCTGACCCCCTCCTCCCACACACAGCTTCCTACTTCCTCCTGCCCCCTCCCCCAAGCCCCTCTGACCCACACTGTGCTCTGCCCCCCACAGCCCAACTCCAACCTGTTTGAGATCTGTTACAAAGAACACATCCAGCAGTTCGATGATGACGAGGAGGAGGAAGGTTTGGATGGGGAGGATAGCTGGCACCAGAAGGCTCTGGACTTCCCAGGCGGCACCACGCATTTAGCACGGCCCAGGTACCAGCTCTGCCTGTGGGAACCCCAGTTCACCCTGGGCTCTAAGGGAGCCAGGACACCTCGTTTCTCTCAGACCACTGGGAGGGGGGTGGGGTCTGGTGTACTGGAGCTGGAGCAGTTGGGACCTAGGGCCACCTGGGTTTTATCCTAACTCTGGGAGCGGGGTGGGATCTGGTGGTTTAGAACCAGGGAAGACTAAGAGCCAGGATGCCCAAGTTCTCTCCTGCCGCTGGGAGGACTGCATTGTGCTAGGTCAGAGCAGAGGGCACTGGGAGGCAGGATGCCTGGGCTCTATCCTCAGCCCTCGGGCGTGGTGGGGGTGGGGTCTGGTGGGTTAGATCCAGGGGGAGTGGGAGCCAGGACACCTGGTTCTCCCAGTTTGGGGACAGAGTGGGGGCTTGACACCCTCCTTCAAAGCAGCTGTTACTGTTTGCTGTCAAGGATGGACTCTGACCCAGGGTGTTGGTGAGGGGGAGGGTACTGGGCTGGGTAGGCTTCTGGGCCTGATCCTTGGGTAGGTACTAGGGTAGATGGGCTGGTACTCTAATCCAGGTCTCCTGTTTTGCCTTGTGTAGGAGCTGCGGGAGCACAGACAGCGAAGACAGCCGGGACTCAGAGGAGGAGGAAGGCGAAGAGGAAGACACGGGTGGGGGGGGAGGAGGCGGTGGTGGCAGCAAAGACGACATCAACAGCAACTCTGTTCAGGAGAAGGGGGCTGAGGGTAAGACCCCTGTAGGGCCAGGTTCAGTCCAGCAGATGGGGCTGGTGGGGGGTTAAATGTCCCCTTCTTTCTCTGGAGCAGGAGACAGGCTGGGACTGGATAGAGTCTCTGTGACTTGGAACTGTACAGTTAGGATAAGGATCTCCCCCCACTCCCCACCCTACCAAGCGAGGGCTTGGAACCATAGAGACTCACTCGCAAACCAGCACAAGATCATAAAATGCTGGCTAGAGTGGTGCCCCCCTGGGAGGGCCAGAACCGTAGAGACTGTCCCATAGAGACCATAGAGTAGGTCCCAAACCACATTGCAGCCATAGAGAGCTGGCTAGAGCAGCATCACATGGGGAGGCAGGGGTGGTACTGGGGAGCCCGGTGGGAAGAGAGGTGAGGAAAGGACTCAAAGAATCCATTGCATATGCAGTGTTTATGCAAATTGTTCTGGGCAAGCCAGTGTCATACATGGTAGAGCATGGGGGGAATCTAACCACTCTAATGCCTGCCCCGTTCCTCCCCAGGACCATGCTGGACTGCCAGTCTTGTGCCTGCAGACATACCTGCCATGGCCCTTGCTGGTGGGGTGGACACTGGTGCCGCTGTGTGGGACACGCCTGACTTGAAAGCCTCACACCCCCCTCCGGGAGGAGGCTGGGCTCCATTCACAGACTCTCCTTCACTGCAAACCAGGTGAGGCCCACACACAGCTTTGCATGCACAGGGGAAGGTCCTGCCTTTGTCTGCTACCAGGGGGCACTTGGTAGTAATGGATTGTGGGGCAGGGTATCTGAGGCTGGGCCATGGGGCTGGATCCTGGGGGAATATGGGGAGGGAGGTAAGCTTGGGGGTGCTATGTATATGGGGCCTGCCACAGGATTGGGAGAGAGCCAAGATATAGGACTCTGGGTTTAGGGGCTGTTGGGGGCTCAATCATAGTGATGCTGGAGGGGGTGGAGTGGGATATGATCAGGGAAGCTACACAGTTAGGGACATATGTTTGGGATGGGGTCTCTTCCTCCATTTTTCACGGGCCTGCTTCTCATCCTCTTCCCCCAGCCTCTCGCACCCCAACGCCCTCCCAGGCTCCCATGCTCAGGAAACCTCAACACAAAGCAATGTACCTTCAGCAGGAGGTGAGTACCCCTGGGGAGCGAGATACCCTATGGGGGGGGGGTGCCGAAAGTGTCCCACCCAGTCCCAAATCCTATGCAGCTAGGAGGGAATTCAACTTCCTCTGTAGTCACAGGCTGGTCTGTAGCCAGTCACTTAGGAAGGTGATCTCCTCTGGAGCACATGGGAGGGGGGGGGCGGTGCCACGCTGGCCAGGCCTGTGGGAATGGTGAGGGGGATATTAGGCTGGGTGGGCTCAGGATGGCTGGTGGGTTCCATGCTGCTTCTTAACTGCCCCTTTTCTGCCCCAGGTCTCCAGGAGTCCCCCCGCATGGGTTCACCTCCCCAGGCGCTGAACGGCGAGCTGGAAAGCCACGCCAGCTCCCCCACTGAAGGCCAGCCCCCCTACCGAGGGCTAGCCAGCATGGAGTAAGAAGGGTGCAGGGTGTGGGGCTTGTAGATGCAGTGGAAGGGACTACCCTTGGCCAGGTCCCTTCTCAGTCATCTCCTTTACATTAGTAGGTGCCCTAGGGGTGAGGTTTAGCCAAGGGGAAGAGCCATTTCTGGCCCCACCCTTCTCCAGATGAGTGTCCCTTAAGGTTTGGCCGCATAGAAGTGGGGGAAAGGAAGCCCTGCCTCCTTGGCTGTGCCCCTTTACCTTGGAGGGAGGTCTTCAAGGGGAAGGGGATGTTTTGTCCCTTCCAGTGGCAGCCGGTCAACAGGGGGCACTTGGGCACCACCCCACCAGTTTCAAAATGACACACACAAACTGTCAGCTAAATACATTTTTTTAAATAATAGTATTGTTAATTAGAAATATCCAAAACAGCATCAGTTGAATTAACAATGTAAACAGAAGTAATAATAATTTGTTCTTGCCTATGTCTCCTAGTAACATAATCAGTTGTTATGCTTGTTCACTACACATACACAACAAAAAGTTGAGTATGTGCAGTAAACACCTTGGGATGATCTCCTTACTGCCCAAGTGACACATGAGCAGTAGAAACACCTGAACAGCTTGAATGGATGGCAATAACCACTTGTTTAAGTGGGCAGCAGTGTGCCTGTACTGACACAGCCCAGGGGAAACCCCCAACCTTGCGGGAGGGGGAGGGGAAAGGGCGGAGCCTGATGCATTCAGTCTCCCAAGGTTTGGCTCAGGCTCACTTTCCTACTGGAGCCTGTGAGGTAAGTGGGGCTTGCAGGGGGCTGGGGAGTTGCGGGGCAGGGGGGGAAGGAAGCTGGCTGGGGGCTGAGGGAATGGCAAGGTTTGCAGCCAGCCCAGCACTCTGGCTGGGAGTGGGGGTTTGCAGCTGGGGAGTGTGGGGACCTGTGGGGTGTGGAGCAGGGTGGGGGTAAGACTTGCAACTGGATGATACAGTGTGATGCTTCACCTGCCCCACCTGTCTCAGAGTTCACCAGTTGTGCCTGGCCCCCTCCTAGCATCTCCCTTTAGGGTAGTGCTGTGGAATGGATTCTGTTGGGGGGGGGGGGGGGGCATGGAGTTTGTGTGGCTGGAGGAGAAGCCATACTTGGCCCCACCCCTCCAGCTGAATTTCTCCCCTCTTCTTTCTTCAGCACAGAAGGGGCCTCCCCATCTACCTCTGATCCTACCCCGCAGTTCCCAGGGCTCACAGACCCCCCCAGGACAGAGAGCGGCTCCCCTCAGAGGCAGCAGCAGCCAGAAGCCAGGTGAGGGTTGGTCCCAGGTGTGGGGGCAGGGATTAACAGCCCCATGCAGAGTGTTGGCGGGGAGGGGCAATTACTTAGCCTGTGAACCCCACCACATACTCCCTCCTGGCTTAGTGCAAAAGCCCCCAAGGGCTCCTAGTGGGTACAGCCCTCCCTGGGGATATGTTTGCCAGGCTGGGGGGAGTAGCTGCAGGGGAGTCTCTTGGCCTGTGACACCTTTTGGGTGCTAGGTTGGGGGGACAGACTGATGGGCAGGGATGGTGAGGGCTGCTTTGGCAGTTCAGCCAGGCCATGCTGGGATTTCAGAGTGCACAAGGGCTTCAAGTAACACCCCTCCCCTTCTGTCTCTCCCCTTCTCTCCTCCCTATGTCTGTCTGTCTCTGTCTTCCTCCTCCCAGATAAAGTTTTCAGAAGGCACCTGGGGAAATTCCCCGTCATGAGCTGGGGAGGGGCTGGCTGGGGGCACCCCCCTGGCCCCTCCCCCTGGTTTTACCCATGGATTCCCTCCATTGGGGGTGCAGCTTGGCATGGGAAGGGGGGTACATGAATATGTGGCCTCCCACCCACCCCATCACAAGATGCTCACAGCAAGCGAGCGAATTCCCTACCGCCCTCCCCAATCAGGATACGGGGCCTGAGAAGCTGATCTGCTCCCTGCTGGTACCATGCCCCCCCCCCCCCCCCCCCGGTCCCATGTTGCACTGAAACCACCGTGGTTTGATGGAATTAGAAGCTAATAGAGATGTGACTCTGGAAAGCACTAAATGCCTCTTGGGGGGCGGGGGGCTGCCCACCCTCCTTCCTTCCCACCCCCCAGAGGTCATGTCTCCCCTGTGGTAGCCCCCATCTGCTGCTGGGGGAGGGGGCATGGACTGGCTCAACCACTCCCATCCCAGGAGAGGCCTCTGCACTTCTGTGTAAGCACAACCAAAGACACCACCCCATGCCCTTCCACTACCCCTGTCTGTCAGATGCAGGGTCTTAGCACAGTGCACCCCCAAAAAAGAGCACAAGTGAGATGGGGGTGGGGGGAGTAGGCACCAGGGTGAGTACTCTAGGGGAAAAAGGAGAAGATTGGAGGTGGGGGAAAGGAGACCACTGTGGGGTGATGGGGCCCAAGAGATGCCCCCCCCAGCCAGATTCGTGCCTCCCCAAAGGCTGAGGGTAGCTTTCCCTCCCATGTCCCACGGATCCCACCCCCAAAGCAGGTTCTAGGGGGTGGGGCTTGTCTAGCTCCACCTCCTTGGGATTACAGTGGGAGGTGTTTGTCTGTAGCCCTGCCCCCTTGGCTGGTCCATGTGGGAAGGGTTTTGTCCTAGCCCCACCTATGGGGGGAGGAGCTTTGTTGTAACCCCCTCCCCCCAGGCTAATGGTGCATCTCCCACCTTTGGCCGCTGAGGTGGGGGGGGGGTGATACCTGGTATGGCCCTGCACCCTCCTCCCACCCAGGGGTGGCATCTGGGGGGACCAGGGGAAGAGGAGAAGGGACCAGTTCCCAGGTGCTCTGGAATGGGAAGGAGTCTGTCCCACAGGAGCCCAGCCTAAGGTTAGGGTTGCGGGGCATCACCTTGGGGACTTGGAAGTGCTCATTCCACCCTCCTGCCCCACACCTGTCCCAGCAGCCTCACCACAGAGGTGCTCTGCTTGCACTAATTTTGGGGTTGCACTGGCAATGCCCCTGCTGGCAGCTCTGCATTGCTGCATTGTTCAGGAGTCTGTGGAGGGGGCCTGGTATGTTCCACCCCCACCCCACCTTCTTTCCCCCCTCCTCCCCCCCCCCCAGATGCCCAGCTTGATGGGCCCATGACTCTGAACTGGGGTGGCTGTGGCACGAGGGGCTCACTGGGGTGTGATCTGGGGCAGCAGGGCATATTTTGGTGGGGGAGGGGAACCAGTCCAGTTGTCCTACCCCTATCCTTGTCTTACAAGCACTGAACACCCCTCCCCAGAAAGCCAGTAGCAAACAATGACATCCTGGTAGCCCACTCCTCTCCCCTGTCCCGTTTCCACACCCCCCACCCCTTCCTGGCTACCACTCAGTGGCAATACTTCAAGCTCTTAAACACAAACCAACCAAGAAACTCAAGTGGCCTTTTTTGCGTGCGTCAGCCTGGGGCGTGGGGTGGGCACAGGGCTGGCCCCCCTGCCCCCGCCCACCCAGCCCCCCCCACCCCCTCTGCTCTGTGTGTGTGTGTGTGTGTGTGTGTGTGTGTATATGTGTGTGTGTGTCTCCAAAATTGTTTCTTTCTTTTTTTTGTTATATTGGATGAAAATAAAAAATATTCAAAGCCTGGAAGCACTGCAGCTTTCTCCCTTTTGGGGCCCGGGAGAGGGGATCAGGGCTGCTCCATGCCTCTGTAGCGCATTCTCTGCTGTACAGGTATTGGTAGGGGAAATCAAGGCACAGGTTTGTGCACTGAGGTTGTTCAGGGAAACAGAGCTTGAAGACAGAGCCCAGGTGTCCTGGCTCCCATCCCCCCCCCACCTATTAGACCCTTTCATCCTAAATCGAGCTAGAGCCCACACATCCTGGATCCCGATGCTCCCTGCTGCCATGCATTTAGATCAGTTTATGTCTGCAACCAGGGTACTACAAGATGCTTTTAAGGCTACCACAGAACATTAGCACTGTTGGGTGTGCAGAAACCTATGCATGCTTCACAAGACAAACCCAGATATTTTGAATAGGAAGCCACCATGTCAAGCATTTTCTGACCTGTTGTGGCCTTTTTAAGATCCATGACAGACATATTTGAAACATAATTAGTGAATCCTGTCTTATGTAGTGACCTGAGCACATGTTCAATGGCCCCTTTACCTGTGATATCTTGAAAATATATTAACTTTTTACAGCAGCAGCACGTTGGCTGCTGTAGTCCCCCTGCTTTACCTGTGACAGATTGGGGTGCTGTGTCTCATGATTTCTCAGGGTTGATGGTAGTTTTGCAAAGAGATTAGATTATGGATTTGCACAAGATGTTTTGGATAGAGATGATCCTGCCTCAGGCAGGGGGTTGGACTAGATGACCTCTGGAGATCTGTTCCCAACCAACTTCTCTATGATAATTAACGGTGTGATACAATGAGGAATAAATCACAAAGTTATTATACATATTCTTAGAATCATAGTACATATATCATATTCTATCACACACATTATATAATACAATAACTTTGTGGCTGGGTCCTATCACACCTTGAATTGAACATGTGGCTAGTGGTCCTACCTCAAGCCCAAGGGAGCCTGTCAAGACCAGAGGCTGAGACCCTCACCCCACTTTCGGGACCCCCAATCCAGTGTAGTGCAGGGAGTCAAACTTGCTACTAGCCAGTGTAGGGGGAGCCTAGGATTGGGGTCCCTTTGTGTAAGCATAAAACTGCCAGTTTCTACTCCTGCAGGGTGTTGCATAGTTGGTGAGGAGGTCCCTGTGGTTAAAGCTGAGCACATTACATGGTCAGTGACAGTGGGGAGAATGCACAGAGGGAAAGTACATGTGATAAGGTATGCAGGTACGAGGGTGTTTGCATACGAGTGCAACCCTGGGTTGTGAAGGGTTAACCAGAGGGAATCGGGGCCACTCTAAGCCCAGGAGCACCAGACCCAGGGAGCTGAGGGTGAACTAGGATTTCCAACCTGCCTTGAGAGCTGGGAGGAAGGATGCAACTGCCACAGAACAAGAGAGTAGGGAGTTGGTGGGGTTGCCAACAGCCTGGAAAAATGGAAAACGGTACAATGGTCTGAACTAAGCCCCCAGGCTGCCTGGAGGGCTAGCAGGGGCGGAGAGTGGGGGAAAGTTGCTGCAACAGTGAGGGCCATTTTGTCCGGTGGCAGCGTGGATGGAGCAGGGGAGAGGTCTTGTTCCAAGAACCGTTGAAAGACGCCCAGGGAGGTTGTGAAGGAGCCTTGCCTGAGTGCAGCTGGGAAAAGGATAGACTTCCCAACAAAGGAGACCTAAAACGGAAAGAGAAATTGATGACTGCTACAGAACCAGACCTGAGTTGTTCCTGAAAGGCTGCAGACATCAGTGTGATCGTGTGGGGCTGTTAAAGTCCTTGTGCCATCTGGGACATCCTGAAGTGTCCTTAAACCCTAACCCCACACAGTCTCATGTAATGTTACACTGTTAAAAAGGGTATTGCTTCCTGGTTTCCATGCTGGGTTCCATGTTGCTGTTCTAATGCCTACAGGTGTGAATAAATCAGTCTCATTTATACCCTCCTGCTAAATTGATGTACTAAATCACCACAGCCACACACCCATGCCTCCTCCAGGGTGAGGGGGTTACAGTTTTAGGAAAATGCCCAATAGTAAGTAATTGATTCTAGAAGTAGTCTGTAAGTTGCCTGTGGTAGTAGTAAAAATAATGAATAGGCAGGAATTGAGCTATAAAAATGGGAACAAAGGGTCATTGGACTCCTGGGTTCCTGGATTATTGAACTGCTGGACTATGCCCCCAAATGTCCCAGCAAGACCCTGGACTGTCTGATCAACAGGATAAGGAGCAAGACTTACCAGCAAGGGTAACTAGTGCATTTCTGAGAATAAGGTTGTGTGCTGTCTACCCTTATGTGAGTGGAGGGGAAACTCCTGTCTTGAGCGATCTTGGGGATAGCTCTATCAAGCCTTAGTCAGTGCAGATATAGTTCGGGATCTTCTGGAAGGGCTAGACATTTTTAAATCTGCAGGTCCAGATGCCCTCCACCCAAGGGTGTTGAGGGAGCTGGCAGGGGTCATCGCAGAGCCTTTGGCCCGGCTGTGTGAGCATTCATGGTCACCTGGCTGGGTGCCGGGGGATTGGAAACTGGCTAATGTGGTCTCTATTTTTAAGAAAGGGAGGAAGGAGAACCCAAGTCATTATAGGCCTGTGAGCCTCACCTCGGTGCTCGGGAAGCTCTTGGAGAGGATCATCAAGGAGCATATCTGTGCGGGGCTTGCAGGGGAGATCATGCTCAGGGGCAATCAGCATGGGTTCACCAAAGGCAGGTCCTGCCAGACCAACCTGATTGCCTTTTACTACCAAGTAACTAAATCCTTGGATGATGGTGTCACTGTGGACATAGTCTTTCTAGACTTTAAGAAGCCCTTTGACACTGTGTCTCACCCCATCCTCATCAATAAATTAAGTGACTGCGGCATTGATGCCTCCACAGTTGGATGGGTAAGAAATTGGCTGATGGGGTGCACCCAGAAAGTAGTGGTGGATGGGTTGTACTCAACCTGGTGAGATGTGAGCAGTGGGGTACCCCAGGGCTTGGTCCTCAGGCCCGCACTGTTTAACATCAGCGACTTGGACGAGGGGGTGGAAAGCACGCTGTCCAAGTTTGCTGATGACAGTAAGATGTGGGGCGAGGTGGACACACTTGAAGGGAGAGAGAGGCTGCAAATAGACTACAAAAGTGGGCAGATGAGAATAGGATGGGGTTCAACATAGACAAATGCAGGGTGCTGCATCTTGGGAGAAGGAATCCACAGCATACAGACAGGCTGGGGAGTTCCCTTCTTGAAAGCACAGAGGCAGAAAGGGATCTTGGAGTCACTATTGACTCCAAGATGAACATGAGCCGCCAATGCCAGACTGCAGCCAGCAAGGCCAGCAATACTTTGTCATGCATCCAAAGCTGCATCTCAAGCCAGTCCAGAGAGGTGATACTCCCCCTCTATGCGACTTTGGTCAGGCTGCAGTTGGAGTACTGCGTCCAGTACTGGGCGCCACACTTGAAAAGGAACGTGGCCAGCCTGGAGAGGGTTCAGAGGAGGACCACTCACTTGGTGAGAGGTCAGCAGGACAGGTCCTACGAGGAGAGACTGAAGGACCTGAATCTGTTCAGCCTCAGCAAGAGGCGGCTGAGGGGGGACCTGGTGGCTGCCTACAAGCTCATCAAGGGGGATCAACAGCAAATAGGAA
This sequence comes from Alligator mississippiensis, assembly GCF_030867095.1. Taxonomy (NCBI): domain Eukaryota; kingdom Metazoa; phylum Chordata; order Crocodylia; family Alligatoridae; genus Alligator; species Alligator mississippiensis. Next base: position 39,383,588 of record NC_081828.1, read on the forward strand.
GAGCTCTTTTCTCCCCAGCACCACCTGGGGTGACAAGGAACAATGGTAATAAGCTGATGAAGAATAGGTTTAGGTTGGAGATCAGAAGGCAATATTTTACAGTTAGGGTGGCCAAAATCTGGAACCAGCTTCCCAGGGAAGTGGTCCTCTCTTCTACCTTGGGCATATTCAAGAGGAGGTTGGATGATCACCTGTCTGGGGTCTTGTGAACCCAGCATTCATTCCTGCCTGTGGCAGGAGGCCAGGCTAGATGATCTGTTCAGGTCCCTCCTGACTCTAGCTACTATGAAACTATGAGTGCTTTTTTTAAGTGTACCTCGCTGATTCCTGGATCCAAGGGTGTGGGGTAACATCTGCACTGACCGTATAGCAGGATGGGATCTGATGGGTCATTCCCCACAATCACATCTCCTGCCATGCACATGAGGCCTGGCAGGAACCACGATTGTGTGGGGATCCCCCTTCAGATCCCACCAGACCTTGACTTCAGTATCTGTCAGGGCCTACATTCTGTACCACAGAAGTGTAGTCAAACAGAAGTGAGAGCTAAGGGCTGGCATTTTCTGAGGGATAAAACCCTGACTCCCAGTTCTCCCTGCCTTGGGGTGTAATCGCTGCATTAGACACGTTCACCAGTATATTCTCTTGCTATTACTTAACACCTTGTAGGCATGGTGCCCTCTGCTTTTTGAATAAGCCAGATCCATAACGTGGCTCCCTGAGGTGCTTCCTGAGTGACCCTGAGCTCCTCAGATGCCTTTGGGTCAGCATCAATAAAAACATGCAAAATAAGAATTTTCTTACTTTAAAAGGAACCAAGTTCTTAACATGAAAGAAAAATCGGGAACAAAAATGGAGTGTGAGGGCAAAAATTCAAACATGGACAATGAGAAGGAGAACTGGGAATGTTCTGCCTTTGGGTGGGGAGAGGGAATGGCTGAAGAAACTTTAAATCCCCCAAAGCCTTCCACTTTCACAACTTCCAAAGGCAGCTTTAGTTTAAAAATGTCTTTGTGCAGGGGAGAGGAAAGGAGGGGAATGTGTCTGAAAAACCAGCACTGCAAGCATGTAAAATAAGCAAGAGAAAGGGGGATGCATAAAGGGGTGGGGACCAGAACTGGACACAGGATTCAAGGTGCAGACACACTAAGGATTTGTAGAGGGGCATGATGATACTTTCAGTTTTGTTAACAATTCACTTCTTAATAATTAATTACATTTTGTTTACCTTTTCACAGCTACAGAGCACTGAAATGTTTTTAGTGAACTGTCCACAGTGACTGTCAGATCTCTTCTGTGTGGTAACAGCTACTGTAGAGCCCATCCTAGCATAGGCAGAGTTTGGGTTATTTTTGCCCAGATGCATCACCTTACATTTATCTACACTGAATTTCAGACACCATTTAGTTACCCATTTGCTCAATCATGCCAGATCATTCTGTAGTTCCTCACAGCCCATCTTGGTCTTTACCACTTTGAGTAATTTTGTGTCAGCAGTGAATTTGGCCACCTTGCTACTGGCCCCCTTTTCCAGATCATCTATGAATATGTTAAACAGCACTGGTCCTGACACAGATCCCTGAGGGAACCCTGCTGTTTACTTCTTTCCATCCTGAAACCTGACCAGTTATACTTACGCTTTTTCTTTCTAACTTTAAACCAGTTTCTAATCCGTGAGTGGATTTTCCCTGTAATCCCGTGACAACCTTAGTTAAGAGGCTCTGATGTGAGTCTTTGTCAGAAGCTTTTTGGAAGTCCAGATATACTATGTCAGCTGGATCACCCTGATCCACCTGCTTACTGGCTCCCTTAAAGACCTCTAGTAGATTGGCAAGGCATGATTTCCTGTTGAAATAGCCGTGTTGATTCTGTCCCAGAAAATTATGTTCATCCATGTGCTGAACAATTCTTTTTTATTATTATTATTTCTACCGGTTTTCAAGGAACAGGAGTTAGGTTCACTGGCCTGTACGTTCCTGTGTTCCCTCTAGAGCTTTCTTTAAACAGGTAGTCACATTAGCAACTCTCCAGCGCTTTGGTACAGAGGCTGTTTTTAGTGATAGGTTGTATTATGACAGGAGTTTGGCAATTTCTGATCTGAGCTCCTTCAGGACCCTAGGGTGAATGCCATCAGGTTTTGGTGATTTGCTACTGTTTAGCCAGCAATTTTCTCTGTGACCTCATCTACTAAAACTTCAATTTGGGTCAGCTCTACTGACCTGTCCCCAGAGAGAAGTGGATCTGATGGGGAACTCTCCCTAACATCTTCCATAGCAAAGACAGATGCAAAGACTGCATGTTGTGTCTTTGCAATGGCTCTGTCATCCTTTGGTGCCCCTTTTATGCCCTGCTCACCCAAAGGCCCAACTGGCAGGTACTTGGTTTCTAATATACTTGAAGAAATTTTTATTTGTTACCATTTGCATTTCAAGCAACTTTCTCCTCAGTTTCTTAGCTTCTTGTAGAGGTTTTGCATTTGTTTTGCTGGAGTTCATGCATGTTTTTAAAATTTTCCTCTTCAGGATTTGTCTTCCACCTTTTGAAAGAAGCCTTTTTTTCTGCTCATTGCCTCTACAATTCTGCCATTAAACCACACTGGCTTTCTTTTGGTCTGCTTTCCTTTTTGATTTGCTGTGTGCCTTCAATATAGCCTTCTTACATACCTCCTTAGGACTACATCAAGAATGGCCTTTCCTCTTGTAGGTGCCAGGACTAACTTCTCCAGGAAAGCAGTCTTTGATAAGTTCAAGACATTTGGTCTCTGCATCTCAGCCTGAAGTCAAATTGACCCAGTCTCCTTGTGGACAGTTGAAATTCCCTGTTTTCTGCTGTCACAGCCTCTTTCATCCTCCTTAGCATTTCTAGCTTGCTACTGCCATCCTCATCTGGGAGTTGATAGTATATTCCCAGACGTACTTTTTTTTCTATTGAAACCTGGAATTTCTATTGCCAGAGATTATATGGTCCCCCTCATCAGTTGAAAAGTCCTACTCTATTTGATTCAATGGAGTTTTTGATGTAGAGTGCAACTCAACCACCAGTACAACCTACTCTGTTGTTCCTGTATAATTTGTATCCAAAGATTTGCTAACTCCTGGCGCCTTGGTGTAGTGCCCGAAGACTGGAAGAAGGCCAGTGTGGTGCCTATCTTCAAGAAAGGGAGGAAAGTGGATCTAGCTAACTACAGGCCCATCAGCCTCACCTCTATCTCTGGGAAGGTCTTAGAAAAGATTATCAAAGAGGCCATTCCTAATAGACTGGCCAATGGCTACATCCTGAGGGATAGCCAGCACAGGTTTGTTGCGGGTAGGTCTTGCTTGACCAATCTTATTTTCTTTTATGACCAAGTGACCTATCACCCGGACAAGAGAGAGGAGATTGATGTCATATATCTTGACTTTAAAAAAGCCTTCGATCTGGTATCCCATGATCACCTCTTGTCAAAACTGGCCAACTGTGGCCTTGGGTCCACTACGATCTGCTGGCTGGGGAATTGTCTCCATGGTCAGACCCAGAGGGTGGTGGTTGACGGAAGTCAATCGTTGTGGTGCCCTGTGACTAGTGGGGTCCCCCAAGGCTCTGTCCTTGGAGCTGTATTGTTCAACATCTTCATTAATGATGTGGACTTTGGAGTCAAAAGCAGACTTGCCAAGTTCACCGATGATACCAAACTTTGAGGTAAAGCATCCACACCTGACAGGAGGGCAATCCAGGCTGACCTCGAAAGGCTCAGGAAGTGGGTGGACAAGAACCTGACGGTGTTTAACACTGAAAAATGCAAGGTCCTCCACCTTGGGAGGAAAAACCTTCAGCATCCTTATAGGCTCGGCAGTGCTATGCTGGCTAGTACTACAGATGAAAGGGACTCAGAGGTCATGATTGACCACAAGATGAACATGAGCCTTCAATGTGATGCTGAGGCTAGTAAAGTGAGCAAAACGCTGGCTTGCATCCATAGATGCTTCTCAAGCAAATCCCAGGACGTCATTCTCCCCTTGTACTCGGCCTTGGTGAGGCCGCAGCTGGAGTACTGTGTCCAGTTTTGGGCTCCACAATTCAAAAAGGATGTGGAGAAGCTTGAGAGAGTCCAAAGGAGAGCCATGCTCATTATCAGAGGTCAGGAAAACAGACCTTACGATGACAGGCTGAGAACTATAGTTTCATAGTTTCATAGTTGGTAGGATCGGAAGGGACCTAAGCAGATCATCAAGTCCAACCCCCTGCCATGGGCAGGAAAGAGTACTGGGATCAAACGACCCCGGCTAGGTGATTGTGTAGCCTCCTTTTGAAGATCCCCAGGGTAGGGGCTAGCGCCACTTCCCTAGGAAGTTGGTTCCAGTTCCTAGCCACTCTGACTGTGAAGTAGTGCCTCCTGATGTCTAGCCTGAACCTACTCTCAGCCAACTTATGGCCGTTATTCCTTGTAACTCCCATTGTCTGCTGGTCCCCCTTGGCCAGTTTGTAGCTGGCCAGCAGATCCCCTCTCAGCCATCTTTTGTGCAGGCTGAACAGGTTCAGGTCCCACACGGACTCTTCAGCCTGGAAAAGCGCAGGCTCAGGGGCGACCTGATGGCCACCTATAAGTTTATAAGGGGTGTCCACCAGGATCTGTGGGAATGTTTGTTCACCAGAGCACCCCAAGGGACAAGGTCTAATGGTTATAAACTCCTGCAAGACCATTTCAGACTGGACATAAGGAAGAATTTCTTTACTGTCTGAGCCTCCAGGGTTGGAATAGCCTGCCATCGGAGGTGGTTCAAGCACCTACTTCAAACGCCTTCAAGAGAAGATTGGATGTTTATCTTGCTGGGATCCTATGACCCCAGCTGACTTCCTGCCCCTGGAGCAGGGGGCTGGACTCTGTGATCTTCCGAGGTCCCTTCCAGCCCTCATGTCTATGAAATCTATGAAGTGTTCACTCAATCCCATCATCCAAGTTGTTAATGAAGACATTGATTAAACAATACCAAATCCAGGACAGATGCCTGGGTAGCCCCACCTGATACCTCCTCCCAGCTAGCATTGAGCCATTGGTGACTTCTTGCTGAGTGTGATGATCCAACCAGTTACGTATTCACCTTGCAAGGCTTAAAGTCACTGGGAGGTTGTGGAATCTCCACCCTTCGAGGTTTTTAAGACCCAAATAGGCCCTTGGCTGGGGTGATCTAGTTGGGGCTGCTCCTGCTTGAACAGGGGTTTGGACTAGACCTCCTCAGGTCCCTTCCAACTCTCATTTTCTATGATTCTACTTTTATCCAACCTGTGTGTCCTTAGCTTGTTAATGAGAATGTCATAAGAGATAAAAGCCTTGCCGAAGACAAGCTGCATTACAGCCACTGCTCTTCTCCCATCCATAGAGCCTGTCACCTTATCATAGAAGGGAATCAAGTTGGCCAGGCATGACTTACCACTAGGTCAGGGGTGGGCAATTATTTGGGCCAGAGGGCCACTTAAGGTGTTTCAGTGAGCTGTTGCAGGCCAGGGGGAGGTGCTGATTCAGCTTGGCATGGGGTGGGTGAGGGAGGGGGGAGGCATTGGTCCTATCCTCAACAGCCTGCACCAGATGGAGTGGGTGGGCAAGGTCTCCAGGGAGACTGACTCAGGACCCCCACAGGTAGGATACACTCAGCAGGGCTGTGATCAGAGGCCAGTGATGGTGCAGGGCCAGGGCACAAAGCAGAGCCACGATCTGCTTGTTTCCTGTCCCTGTGATGGGCACTGGTTCCATGGGCAGGGCATGTGGGGAGCGGATCGTGGCCTTTCCCCAGGCCCTGGCCCTGCACTTTCACTGCCCTGCTGTCCCAGCCCTGCCCTCCTGTATGCTGCTTCCAGCCCACCCACAGCCCCATCAAGTCCTAGGCTGGTCTCCATGGAGACCCCACCTGCCTGCCAGCTCCTGGCAGTGGGCGTGGGGCTGACTGGCAGCTGGGCAAAGTGAGCCACTGCCACCAGGGCTGCTGGGAAGCCTAGTCCAGCCAGCAGGACTGGCCGCATGTGCTACGACCCAGGCTGCCCCCACGCCTGGGCTGGGCAGGGCCCAGGGACCTGCTGCAGACCAGACAAAATCACTTGTTGGGCCAGATCTGGCCTACAGGCCACATTTTGCCCACCCCTGTTCTAGGTGAATCCATACTGCCTGTGCCTGACCATCACTTGTTCACCTCTAGGGGCTTCACAACAGATTCCTTGAGGATCTTTTCCATGATTTTTCTGGATATGGAGGTCAAGCTGACTGGTCTGTAGCTCCCCAGATCCTCCTCCTCCCTCTTCTTAAAGATGGGCCTTCTCCAGTCAGCTGGGACCTCACCTGGCCTCCATGAGCCCTCAAAGGGGATAGCCACTGCCTCTGAAATCCCCTTAGCAGGTTCCTCCAATTCCCTATGGTACATCCCATCTGGCCCTGCTGACCTGAGAGCATCCAGCTTCTCTATGGAGTCCCTAGCCTGTCCCAGAGGAGGAGAGGGTGATGGGCCAAGCCAGGCCCAAAGTGGGAGGTGAATTGTGGGGAGTGAGAGGGGTATGGGGGTGGGCAAAGGCTTGACCCCATGGTGAAGGTGAAAGGGGCTCAGAGGGAGCTGGGGAAGGGGCAGGGCTGGGGGTGCCTGAGGGGCAGAGGGAGCCTCAGCATGTGGAAGGGGCTGGGGTCCCCCTTGCCCTGTTGGGGAGCATAGGTACAGGGGCCATGCCTGGAAAGGCAGTCTCAATTGAGGGCAGCACCTCAGGCCCTGAAATAGGAAGGGAGTGAGAGGAGCTGGGAGGAACCCAGGTGTCCTGGCTCCCAAACACGCCAGACTCCCCTACCTCCCCAGTGCTGAGATAGAGCCTAGGTGTCCTGGGCCTGGCCAGCTGCAGGGTGGGGAACCCAGGTGGGGCTAGGTAGTGGGGGCTGGGATGTGTTGCCCACCCCCCCCCCAACCTGGGATCCCACTCACCCTGCCCCCACCTTGGGCTGCTCCTTGCCCTGCCTCCCAGGCTGCAGCACTGTTATCAGATGGTGCCAGGCGGGGCTGAGTCGATAACCCCGCTATCAGCTGTCCCGTGGTGCCCTCTGCGGGTGAAAGTCCAGGAGGGAGACAGCTGCACTGCACAGCCCCAGGGACTGGTCTAAGCCTGTTACCAGCATGGACATACTGGAGACGGATGCCCACCACCGCAGGAAGCTCGCTGCTGAGGTAGGCATCATGGAGAGAGGGGGAGTGCAGGTGGAACCCAGGTGTCCAGGCTCCCAGCCCCTGGCTCTGACCGCCCAGATCTCACTCCCCTCCCAGAGGAGGGATAGAGCCCAGCCCCTCCCCACCTCCAACCATATTTGTGCTGACTCAGGCCTCCTATCCTCAAGTAACCTTTCTTCTACTCCCATATCTTTCATCTATGCAGAGCAGACATAGCTAAGACCCCTTTCATAGCTTCCCAGTCCAGTGCTTGCATATTTGGGTTGGGTTCAAATCTATGCCTTCATGGTGACATCAGTACCTAAGTGGTGGCTGAATGTGGGTATCAGTAGGTTCCCGAGTTAACGCCACATCACCATGGATATGGGGCTGACTTACAGCACCACAAAGGGTGTTTTGCCCAAGGAAGCTGGAGCTGGCCCTGGCTGGCTGGTCCGCATCTCTGCCTCTGTGTTACTTGGGTCTCAAGGTTGTTGGGAGTTCAAACTACATGGGAGGAGCTCAGCAGGGGAGATCAGAGCTCAGGCCTACCTGACTCATGCCCTGGTGCTGAAAGGGTTAGTAAGGATGAGGCTTACAAGGAGCTTTCGCTTGGTTTTGTGGGAAGGACACCCAGCAGGACTGGGGGCCAAGTCAGGAGCCTGGACAGGACCCTTCCAGATGCAGGAACCTTATGGCTGTACTAGTGTAGACAGGCCCTGGTGAGGCTGGTCCCACAACCCTGCTTTCTGTCTCTCTGCCAGGCCAGGGGCCGCACTGTGCGGCTGCTCCCATTCCTGGTGTCCTGTGCGCTCTACTTTGGGCTGTGGCTGCCAGAGCCGAGCTGGCCCAGTGCTGTGACCAAGATCCTGCCGGTCCTGAGCCTGGTGCTGTTCATTTGGAGCGAAAGTAATGGGTCCTGGACGCCCTATGCCCAGGGCATCTTCTGGGGGCTGCTGTGCTCCTGTGCTGGTGACATCTGCCTGGTCTGGCCTGACCTCTTCCTGCCAGGTATAGGGCTGGGAATAAGCAAAGCCCAGGTCACAGGGAGTGGGGTGCTGTGAGTTGGGAGTGAGGGGCTGGGGGGGGCAGAGGGCTGCATATGAGGGGCACTGGCTGGGCTGGGCTAGTGTGATAAGGGCAGGGGGCTTCAGGTCAGGAGTGAGGACAGGGGGACTGTGAATTGGGAGTGATGGGCACTGGCCAGTTGAGGTGGGGCAGGGGCTGCAGGTCAGTAGTGAAGGGCAGTGACTGGACCGGGCCAGGGGCCATGGGGACCAATGAGGGTCACTATGACAGGTGTCACACTTACTCTCCCTGCAGGTGCAGGTGCCTTTGCCATTGCCCACCTCTGCTATCTGTGGGCACTGGGGCTGCGTCCCGTCCGCCCTGTTGCCTTCATGTTGACGGCTGTGGTCTGGACTGCAACCTTGGTCTGCCTGAAGCCCTGCCTGGATAGCCCAGTGCTAGGTTGTGCAGGGATCTACTCCGCCCTGCTCTTGGCCGCAGCCTGCAGGTCTCTGTCCCGTCTGCCTTCGCCTCACTGGAGCCCGTGGCTCGTGGCCTGCGGCTTCCTCCTCTTTGCCGCCTCTGATGCCATCCTGGTCTTTGACCGCTTCTGTTTGCCGCTCCCCCGGGCCCGGCTTGTGGTCATGGTCACATACTACATGGCTCAGAGCCTCATTGCAGCCTCTGTGGTGGGGGAGGCCATCCACTGGAAGGACATCTGAGGCTGGGGTCTCTCCCATGACCTATGAACCCACGCAGGATGTTGGTGACCTCTCACCAAGTGTTGACTTGGAAGTTATCTGGTTGACCTTTGACCAAGCTCTGTCCACCTCTGACACCCATGGCCCCCAAGAAAATCAACAAAATCGTGGGTTAACCCAGAAATTATTCCATTGGCCTTTACCCACCCCCCAACCCAAGCACCGCCAACCCAACAGGATGCTGTTCACCTTTGACCCCTGTGATTCCCTCCTACCCCAAGAGAGCCAACAGAGTTGCAAGTTGACCTGCAATTGATTCCCATGACCTAGGATTGACCCTATGCCAAAGCTGAGCCAGTTGGGAGAGTCATTGGTTGACCCTTATAACAGCTGACCTGGAAGTTATTCAGTTGACCTTTGACACTCCCCCTCCATGCACTGTTCACTTTTGTCCTCCATGGCTGCCAAGAGAACCAACATAGTCATGGGTTGACCTGGAAGATATTCCTGTGACCCAGGACTCTGTCTCCATGCTGACGATGAGCCAATTGGGAGGGTCACTGGTTGACATTTGACCTTCAAATCAGCTGGAAGTGATGCTGGTGAACTGTCACCTGACGTGGCCAAGGTCAGGGGTCAGACCCTCACCACCTTTGTCAAGAGGATGCCACAGTGTCCAAGCCATGACCTGGAAGCAGTTTCTTTGATGTTTGACTCTGCTCCAACAGCCCCAATAACACCTGGTTGTGGAACAACTTCTGGCCTGTGAGTGGTTCTCTTAACCCGTGTGAGCAGATACATAGGCAAACCCAGGGACTGGCCATGGCACCCCTACCTCCTCCCTGAGCTAGGATAGAACCAGGCATCCTGGCTCCCAGCACCCCATGTTTAACTCCCCAGACTACACTCCCCTACCAGAGCAAGGCTGGAACCCAGGTGTCCAGGCTCCCCACCCAGAGCAGGGCTAGACCTTGGCAGTCTGGGCTCCAAGCACTCCCTGCTCTCATACACCCACCCCTACCCAGGAGGGTGGGTTGGCACTGCAGGGAGCAGAGACTGGGTCCATGCTTTTGGGACAACACCTTGGTACGTGTTGGGTATGTGATATAGGTGTCTGAGCATGTCACTGCCAGGCCAACGGTGTCTGGGGGAGGCGGGGGGGCATCTTCTCCCAGAGGGTCTGGAGAGTGCTCAGCTCCACCTTTACCCCAAAACTAGTCCTCTGACAAGAAATTAGGGGTGCCCCACAGATAAAGCAGGAGGTCAGTGATATCACAATAACCCTATCAGACCCCCAGCCTCTCCATGGGATGGCCCCAGAAACCAGCACTTTCTTAAGACTCATGACCCCTTCATCCAAGGTCCTCACACAAGACAGGAGCCTAAAGGCCTGGTCTTCAAGAGGCCAGCGTGGAAGGGTGCTTAGACTAGGAGCTCTTGGAGTGGGAGGAAAGTGGGGGGAGGAGGTTAGAGAGAGGGATGGGGAGTGAGGGCAGTGAGAGGACAGCAGACCTGGGTTCTCTCCCAGTTTTGGTGGGGTCAGTGGGGTCTGGGAGGTTGGAACAGAGAGGGCTGGGAGCCAGGACACCTGGGTTCTCTTCCAGCTCTGGGTAGCATTGCAGTCTTGGGGGGTTAAAGCAGAGGGAGGCTGGGAACCAGGACTCCTGGGTTCTTAGTTTCAGCCCAGAAATCTTCTAAGTGTCCACAGGAGGGAGCTGTGAGCCAAAGAATGCAGAGCCCAGCTGCATGGCAGGTAGGGTAGTCTCTGCCCCTGCCTCTGTTAGTCTCTAAGGTGCAAATCTACCTGACTTCAAACTCCCAGGGCTAATGACGACCTCTCTCTGCCCCTGCCTCTACCAGCCAGAGGACCTGGCAGCCAGGACACCTGGGCTCCACCCCAGCTCTGCTGTTGCCTCTCTAGTGTGTCCGGGTTTTCCCCTATTCTCAGCGCTCCTGCTCCACAGCCCCCCGCAGTGCCCTTCTGCTGGGGGATGGGGCAATGCTGCTTCCTCAGAGCTCCCCAGCTGGCAGAGGTGAGGGTCACGGACTTCCCCCCTCTCCTGGCTCCCCTGCCCTCACACTGCTCGTCCTGTCACCCACAGGTTCCCAGGCAAAGCAGCAGATCCAAGACTGGCTGCAGCCTGGGCCGACCCCTGACTCTGAAAATGTTTCCCAGCCCCTGAGACCTGCTCTCCAAGGGAATTCAGTTCTTCTGAGCCAGGGATGGGGATTTCCCTCTATGGGACCAAAGGCCATTGCAAATACCAGGAGATCCTCACACACCAGGCCCCAGGCACAGTGCTGGTGTTGTCCCTAGAAGGGGCTGTGACTGGGAGTGAGGGGCAGCAGCAGAGCTTAAATACAGCTCAGGTGTCTGGGTTCCCTGCCCCCTTTTTTTTAACCCACCAAACTTCACTTATCTGCCAGAGCCGGGAGAGAACCCAGGCATCCTGGCTTACAGCCCCCACCCCGCTCCCAGGGAAAGAACCCAGGAGTCCTGGCTCCTAACCCCTGCCCCCACTGCAACCCACCAAACCCCACCATCTTCCCAGGGCTGGGAGAGAACCCAGGCATCCAGGTTCCAGGCCTCCCCCAGCAGGGTGCCCCCCGTCTCCCAGCCTGTTGATTCATGGCCCCTGATCGGTAAGGAGGCAGCCAGTAGATTGCTCCATTGCCTGGGCAACCGAGTTTGGACGCCCAGCGTTGCTATGACGCTGGTGATTTCCTTGCCTGTTCCCATGGCACCAGGCTTCCAGGGATGGCAGTCAGAGCACTGGGCTGGGGGGGGGAGAGAGAGAGAGAGGGGGGATCCAAGGTGGGGGGGGCGGTGGGATCAGAGCAGAGAGGGGAGCTGGGAACCTGGACACCTGGGTTCTATCCCAGCTCTGGGAGGGGAGTAGGGTCCAATGGTTAGAGCATCAGGGGCTGGGAGCCAGGACGCCTGGGTTCTCGCCCAGCTGTGGGAGGGGACTGGGTCTGATGGGTCAGAGCAGCAGGGGCTGCGAGCTGGGACACTTGCGTTCTAGCCCAACTCGGAGAAAAGAGAAGGTCATGGGATAAGGGGGGCAAAAGCCTGGAAGCCTGGGTTCTCTCCCATCTGTGGGAAGGGAATGGGGGGGCTTGGTGGGTCAATGCAGGGCGGGGGGGCTGGGAACCCGGATGCCTGGGTTTTCTCCTAGCTCCTTGAAGGGGATTGAGGAGGGGGAGTTTGGTGGGTCAGCTGTGGGGGCGGGCGGGGGGCTGGGAGCCCGGACTCCTGGGTTCCCGATCCGTGGCAGCAGCAGATGCCAGGGCGGGAAGGCGGGGGGGAGGGGAGGCTGTTTTTCTCTTGCAGGGGGCGGTGGAGATGTGGCCGCACGTGTGCACGTGTCCCCGCACACCCGGACACGCGCCCCGGCTTCCCCGGGCTCTGACACACACACACACGCACACACGCACAGAGTCTCCCAGACACAATCACACTCCATCACAACCCTGTCCTGCCCCAGCTTCCTTCCCACCCCACCCAACCTGCCCATCCCCGTCTGATCGCCCCCTCGGCCCCCTCCCAAACTCCTCCCCCTGCTCCAAGCCCCGCCCCCACCCCTGCCCCACCCCGCCGCCGCCGCCGCCAGCACCGCGGGGCGGACAGCTTCTGCTCCTGCTCCAGCCCCGGCTCCAGCCCGGGGCCCCTGCTGCGGGGCGGGCCCACAGCAAGGTAGGGAGCCCCGCTCGGCCTCCGGATCGGGGCCACGCCTTTGCCTGGTGTCAGTCCGGATTCTCCCCCCTCAGGTGTAAATGCGGGGGGGGGGGATCCGGAGTGACTCCGGATTTCCCTCCCGCCCCGCACTCCTTGCAGGGGATCGGGTCCTGGGGGAGTCACCCCGGGGTTACTCCAGCTGGGGGCTTGGGTTGCGAGGGAGGGTCGGGCTGAGCCGCTGCCCCATGGGGGAGCGATCCTGGCTGGGGAGGAGATGGGGCCCGATCCTGGCCGGGGGGTGGAAATGGTGGGGGGGGCCGATCCTGGCTGGGGGAGGAGGGTGGGGCCCGATCCGGGCTGGGGGGGCACGGTGCTCCCGGGCTCTGGGAGCATCAATAATTCAGCGCCAATGTCTCCAGCCTTTGTCTGGTGGGGCGGAGCTGGGCGGGTCTGTGTGTTGGGGGGCATCATCTCCACCCCCTTCCCCTGGACAGCTGGGCAGGGGGGTTAGTGACCTGCCCCCTCCCAACCCAGGGGGCTCCATGCCAGGCTCCGCCTTGCCCTATGGGTTTTTGTGAGCCCAGATGCCTGGGTTCTCTCCGAGAACAGGAAGGGGGTGGGGACTGGGGGGCTAGGAGCAGATAAGGGAGCTGTTGGTCACCTGGGCCCTCACCCCCAGACTGGAACATGTGGGTGCAGCACCCCAGGCAGTTGAGCGGGGGCAACTGTTGCTGTGCCAGGGGCAGTGGGCAGCACTGGGCATGTGGGCATGAGGGTGATGCACAGGGCCCAACACATGGTGCAGACCCGCACAAACGCAAGCCACATCTGACACCACCTAGCCCCATGCACAACTGCAGCCCTGTGCTCTTGAAACACATCCCCAGCCCAGCACACCTCAACCTGCAATGCAGCCCCGAGGTAGAACTGAAATACAACCCTGAGACATGACCACATACAACAACAGCCCCAGGCTCCTGACACACAACCCCACACCTCATCCTAAGACACAACCCCAAGGTATAGCCACAGCCTGAGACATGACCACATGTGACAACAGATCCATGTCCTGGACACACACCTCAGCCCAGCACACCTCAACCTGAGACACAGACCTGAGGTACAACCACAGCCTGAGTTACAGCCACAGGAGACAACAAATCCAAACTTCTGACAATCCCAGCACAGCACACCTCAACCTGAGACAATCCTTAGGTTTAGCCACAGACTGGGATACAATTTTGAGACATGATCACACATGACAACAGCCCTGTGCTCCTGAGAAGCAGTCCTGAGCAAGCACACTGCAACGTGAGACACAACTGCAGCCCCATGCACAGGCTGAGCCTGACACTGCCCAACCCTGTGCCCAACAGCAACCCTGTGTTTGACACACCTCATCCCAAAACACAACCAAACCCCATGCACAGGCTGAGCCTGACACATGGCCTTCACCTGACACAGAACCCAACTCCATGCACAACACCTCCTGACACACAATCCCAGCACACTTCACCTTAAGATACAACCCTAAGACACAACCACAGCCTGAGATACAACCACACACAGCAACAGCTTCATGCTCCTAACACACAATCTTGACCCAACCCTGACTCACAACCCTGAAGCACAACCATAGCTTGCGACCACACACAACAACAGCTCCACACTCCTGATAAAAAACGCCCAGCCCCACACACCTCAACCCAAAACAACCACTATGCCATGCACAGGCCAAGCCTGACACATAGCCCAACCCCACACATAACAGCTTCATGTTCCTGACACACAACCCCAGCCCAGCCCACCTCAACCTGAGATAACCACCCAAACCCACACACAACAACAGCCTGCTCCTGATACACCACCCCAGCCCAGCCCAGCGCACCGCAACCCAAGATACAAACTGCAGCCCCATGCCAAGCCTGACTCACAGTCCAACCCCACATGTGACAACAGCCCCACACTCCTCATGTGCAACCCCAAATCAACACCCCCCCAACCATGCACCACAACAGCTCTGTGCTCCTGACACACAACCCCAACCCAGCACATATTAACCCAAGACACAACTGCAAGACAACCCATCCACACACCACAGCCCCATACTCCTGACACACAACTCCAACCCAACACACTTTAGCCTGAGCCACAGCCACAACCCTGCATGCAGGCCAAGCCTGACACACAACCACCACTCAATACAACCTCAACCCAAGATACAACCCAACCCCACACACAATAGCCCCACACTCCTGTCACACAACCTCAACCCAGGACACAACTACAGCCCCTCCACACAGGCAAAGCCTGATACATAACCCCAACCCAACAACACAAAACCTCAGTTGAAGACGCATCCCAACCCCACACATGACAACAGCCCTACACTCCTGATAAATACCTGCAACCCAACTGAGTTACAACCCTACCCCACACAACCTCAAACAACCTCAAACAACCTCGAACTGAGATACAACCCAACCCCACACATGACTACAGCCCAATGCTCCTAAAACACAACCCCACCTGAAACACCCTGATCCACAGTCACAACTCCATGCACAGCCTGTTGCAAAACTGCACCGTGACAGCTCCCCCAAACAATCACAGCCCCATGCACAAACACACCACTGTATAGCAGACCCAGGCACAAATACCCCCAACACCAATGCACACCCAGCCATAGTGGGCACACACAGACACATGCACAAATACACAACCACATCCACATACATGTTTGCGGGGAGTGGGGGAGAGACACCAACACATATGTATGAACACAACTACATGCACACTCATCCATAGAAGACATGGGTTCTGACACGTGCTCTGGTTCATAAATATAGAACCACACAGAGCATGTGTGCATGCGCACACACACACACACACACACACACACACAGCCACAATCACAGCCGAAACAGAGATGCAAGGAACAAGATGTGATCTCATCCATTCCCAATGGACTTCCATAGAGAGACAGACACACACACACACACACATGCTCACACATACTCACAACAGACATGCAGACAGGTGCTCTCTCTCTCTCTCTCACACATGCACACATGCTCCATCTGCTCAGGTAACTCACAGGAACCTGAAGTTCAACCCCTGTTATTTAGGAAGGAACCCGCTCAGTACTGGGCGGGGGGGAGGGCTGTGGGTTGAGAGTGAGGGGCACCAGCAGAGATGGGGGCCAGGGGGCTGCAGAACAGAAGTGAGGGGCAGTGGCAGGGCTGGGGGGGCAGGGGGCTGTGGTATGGGAATGAGGGGCACCAGCAAGGCTAGGTGGGGAAGGGGCCCAGAGTTGCATATCAGGCAAGGAGAGGAAGGAATCCAGCAGATCCAGGTGCGAGCCAGGCCTGCTGAGGGGCCCCTCCCCCCCAGGGAAATGCCAGATGTCATCAGAGGCATCAGAGATGGGGGCAGAAGCTGAACTGGGGGCTGTGCTGCACTGCTAGAACACCCCTGCAGGGTTAGTACCAGCCTAGGGGGTTGTGTCAGGGCTTAATGAAGGGAGATGGCTCCTCTTCAACTGGGCTGCTGCCTCCCCCACCATGATGAGCCCAGGGATCCCCTCCTTCTGCCCCAGCCAGTGCCCCCTGCCCTGGGGCCCGATCAGGTCCCTGCCCCGTCTTTCAGGGGTCCCTCCCATTCCATGGGACATGGGCCTCAGGGGACTGAGGGGCACAGACAGATGGATGGACATGGCAGCTCTGAGGCAGAAGGACACAGTCCCATGGGCTGCATGGGCACAGAGCAGGGCAGGAGGCAGGGTGCTGGGTAGATAAATCTAGGGGTGCTGGCAGCTTGGACACCTGGGTTCACTCCCAGTTCTGGGAGGGGAGTGGTTTCCAATAGTTAGAGCAGCAGGGGCTGGGAGCCAGAATGCCTGGGTTCTTTCCCAGCTCTGGCAGGGGAGCAGGATCTAATGAGTTGGAGCAGGGTGGGGCTGGGGGGCCAGGTGCCTGGGTTCATTCCTAGATAACCTCAGTTGGGAGGGTGGGGGTGTCCTAGAAGAAAGAGATCCCCATGCCAGATACTGCACACACCCCTGGTCAGGATCCTCTGCTCCTGCCTCTGTCTGTCCATCTGTCTAGGTCCCACATCCCATCTCTGTACAACTGGAGGGCTGGGTCATGCTCACAGAGGCCCCTGATGGAGCCAGCCCCTACACTGCCCACAGGGAAGGGGGATCCCCTGACTGAGACTCCCCACCCCTCACCCCCTACAGCCCCTGAGTCCAGTAGGTGCTAGGGTCGAGACCTGGCCAGAAACAGCTCCTGCCTTCCGGGTGGTTAGGATGCTGAAGCTGCACCAGGCTGGGGAGGGAGGAGAGGCCTAGCATCAGACCAGGCTAGGGCCAGGTAGCAGGTTGAGAGCAGGGGGCTGGGACCCTGGACCCCTGGGTTCTATTCCTGCCCCTACTCCCATGGTGGAAAGCAGCAGGTCTGACTGAGCTGGTGCTTTGCCAGCCTACTCTTGCTCACTCATGGCCCCAGGGGCAGCGCTGGGTAATTGCCCAGGTAATGGATAGCACCGTCTGGTACCAGATGGGCTCCAACGCTGAGAGGTAGGAAGCAGCTGGGACAGGAGCAGCCTGAGAGCCAGGGCTCAGGTCTTCTGTTCCCAGAAGCAGGGCAGGAGAAGAGCTAGACCTCCTGCCCAGAGCTGGGAGAGAACCCAGGTGTCCTGGCTCTCAGAACCCCTGCTCTAACCCACTAGACCCCGCCATCCCACTGGAGAAAACCCAGGTGTCCAAGCTCCCAGCCCCCCTCCCCCTTTGGGGAGCACTCAGGAAGGTAATGGGATCTGGATCCCTCAGGCCATAGGACAGGAAAGGGCCCTGGCTGCCTGCTGGCCTTCCTAGTGTCCTGAGCGCCATGTCCTGCCCCCCTGCCAACCTCCCCACAGGTGCAGAGATGAATGCGGCACGGAGATCAGCCATGCTGGCCACAGAGGGGCCAGCACCCCAGCTGCAGGGGACTCGCAACACCACCCAGGTGCCCACACGGGAAAACTTCTCCAACATGAAGGACAAGTTCATGAACAAGATCAGCAAGCTGCCCAGTGAGTGATTCTCCTCCCTCCCCCGTCATGCACACCTCCTGGGACAGGGGCTTCAGCTAGGCCTGAGATACAGTCCCCACAACATGCTCCACCCCAGAGGCAGCTGCATCCCAGCACCGAGTGAGGGGTCCTGATATAACCGATTCCATGACATACCTCTCCCCAGCTGCAGCTGCATTGGAGCACTGGGTAATGGGTCCATGTATAAATAGACCCTGCTGCGTCCTACCCCAGAGGTGGATGCATACAGTACTGGGGAAGGTTTAACCGCACCCTGACATGCCCTATTGCAAGGGTGACTGCATTTCACTGCCCAGCAAAGGGTCCCTGTATAACCAACATTTGAATCAGTGCACGCCAGAGGCCACTGCCTCTTAGCACCAGGCTGCTAAGATACGATAGCCCTTGAGCTGCCTGCCCCCGAGAAGTAGTTGCGTTCCAGCTTTCCTCCTGTCCCTGGCTGCAGTCCCACCCTGGGCTCTGGCCACGATCTTGATTGTCGCTGGACTCCTGCTGCTGTGCTGCTGTGTCTGCCTCTGCAAGAAGTGCCTGGGCCGGAAGAGGAAGGGCAAGAAAGGCAAGGACAAGGTGAAGGCCCAGATCAACATGAAGGAGGTCAAGGACCTGGGCAAGAGCTACATCGACAAGGTGAGGCCAGGGCAGGGGGCAGGAGGTGTGGAGGGTACAGGGGCTGTTTTCTTCCAGGGGGCATTGGCCCCAAGCTGGGGAGCACTGGCTGGGCAGGGGGGGCACTGACTGACTCCCAGGGGTCCAAGCCTTGGGGAGATGAGCCCCTGAAGGCCAGGTGGGAGGTTCCTGATAGTGGGGGCTCCCCCAGTGCCAGGGGTGGGGGGGCTGACAACAATAGCAGTGTATCCCCAACTGGTGTATCCCCAAATGTATTTGTAGTGGGCTGCTTTATAGGGGGGAGTTGGAGGGGGTATGTCCAGGGGTGGGTGTCTGGGAGAGCTGTGACCATGTGGGTTGAATGCGTGGGGCTGCAGCCAGGCACATGTCCATACATGTGCATCTGTGTTAATAGGTGTGAGGGCAGAAAGCATGTGTAAGGTCCCTGTCTATGAGATAGCGCCCCTCCCCCAGCCCTGTTGGTACCCCTCACTCCCGAACTGCAGCCCCCTGCCCCACCCACAGCCTTTCCAGTGTCCCTCACTCCTGACCCACAGATCCCTGCCGCCCAGCCTGCTGGTGCCCCTCACTCCCAACCCACAGCCCCCTGCCCTGCTGCTGCCCATCACCCCTGTGTCCAGCCCAGTCCCTCTGGACCAGGGGCATGTGCCAGGTCTCTCTGGGTAAGCAGGGCTGGGAGGATCCAGGCATCTCTGTGTGCAAGGTCTGGGGCAAAGGGCCCTGTGTGGGAGGGTGTCTGTGTGTGCACGGTCCCTGCATGTGAGCAAGGCCCTCCACCCCCCACCCCTCCTCACCCATGTGTGAAGCCCCTGGGCATGCCTTATGTGTAGAAAACATGTACAAGGCTCCTGAATGTGCAAGGCCCTGCACTGCACATGTGATACCACTGAGTGTAGAAGGTCCTTGGGTGTGCAAGGCCTCACATGTGCAAGGCCTCTGGGTAAGCAAGGCCCTGAAGGTGCTAGACTGAGTGTGCAAGGCCCACAGGGTCCCCAGGTGTGCAAGGTCCTGCATATGCAAGGCCTTTGTGTGTGCAAGGCCTCACATGTGCAAAGCCCCTAAGTGTGCAAGGCCCCTGGGAGTGCAAGGATCTGCCTCCCTCCAGGTGCAGCCCGACATAGAGGACCTGGACCCAGCGCTGCTGCAGGAGCCGAAGGAGGAGAAGCCACAGGAGAAGCTGGGCAAGCTGCAGTACTCGCTGGACTATGACTTCCAGAACGGGCAGGTGGGCCCCACCCTCCCTTGCCAGGGGACCCAGGCGTCTGGCTCCCAAACTGACACCCGCCCCCCAGCCCAGTCTAACCCACCAGACCCCACTCCTTTCCTAGAGCTGCAGGGGGGAGGACTCCTAACTCCCAGCATCCCCCACTCCCTCCCTCCCTCCCACAGCTGGGAAGAGAACCCAGGAATCCTGGTGCTCCAACTGGGGGTACTGTTGTGGGGGAGCTCGCAGCCCTGGAGGATCAGGGCACTGCTGTGGGGAAGCTTGAAGCACTTCAGGTTCCCCCCACCCCACCCCACCCCCCCCACAGCTGGTGGTAGGCATTGTGCAGGCAGCTGACCTGCCAGCCCTGGACCTGGGGGGCACGTCCGACCCTTACGTCAAGGTCTTTCTGCTGCCTGAGAAGAAGAAGAAGCATGAGACCAAGGTGCATCGCAAGACCCTGAACCCCATCTTCCATGAAGCCTTCACCTTCAAGGTAGGCCCTGCCCCTTCCCCCAGCCCTGCTGGTGCCCCTCACTCCCAGTCCACATGCCCCTGGCCCTCCAGCCCTGCCCGCACCCTCCTCTGCTCTACAGTCCCGCTGGCGCCTTCCAGCTCCCCTTCCAGCCCAGCCCTGCTGCCTCCCCCACCTCCAATCTACAGCCCTTTGCCCCCTCCAGAACTGCTAGTGACCCCCCCATTGCCCCCAGCCTCCCCCAGCCCCCCCACCTGCCAGTACCCCTCATTCCCCACCCATGGCCGCCAGCCCCACCAACCCCACCCCAGATTGCCCAGCACAGTGGGTGTTCTCCATTCCCCCCCAAAAGGCCTTTGGGGTGGAGTGAGTGCCTACTGCTGCCGGCTGATGGGTGCCATGCCCACAGATCCCGTACGCAGAGCTGGGTGGGCGCACACTGGTCATGGCTGTGTATGACTTCGACCGCTTCTCCAAGCACGATGCCATCGGGGAGGTGCGCGTGCCCATGAGCTCTGTGGACCTTGCCCACATCATTGAAGAGTGGCGTGACCTGCAGTCCCCCGAGAAGGAGGAGGTGAGCCGTACCCCATCCCCACCCCATATCTCCCTTACCCCACCCACCCGGACAAGGCCATGCCCCTATCCCCACCCTTGCTGGGCATTGCCCTGCCCTCTCTGGTCATAACCCCACCTCAGCCTCACCCCACCTGAGCATAGCCATGGCCCCAGCTCCTCTGGGTATAGCCCTGTCCCAAATCTCGCCCCCTTTGGGCTTAGCTCTGCCCCAAGTCCCACCCCATCTGGCCAGGCCACACACCCCAGGCCTGCCTCCTCAGAGCATGGCTCCACCCTTAGCCCTGCCCCCTCTGGAGATGGCCACACCCTTCCTAGGGAGCCCCAAGCAGTAGGGGATTGTGGGAGCTCCCTGAGACCTGGAAAGAAAAATCCCAGTGGGTGGGGGGGGAGCAGGGAGGTCAGGGGAGTTGTATTCCAGTACAGGGCAATGATGGGCAATGGGGGTCCCCTATATCCCAATGAAGGGTTGTAATGGGCAATGAGGGGGTCTCCTATATCCCAGTAGGAGGTAAAGATGGGTAATAGGGGAGTCCCCTGTAAACCCAGGAGGATGGTGCTGAGTGGGAGGGTCCCCTAGACCCCTGGGTGTAACCAGCCCCATGCACTGCCCCCAGCACGAGAAGCTGGGCGACATCTGCTTCTCCCTGCGCTATGTGCCCACGGCCGGGAAGCTCACCGTCATCGTGCTGGAAGCCAAGAACCTCAAGAAGATGGACGTGGGGGGGCTTTCTGGTGAGATGCGCTGCGAGCTTCCCCACAGCAGTGCCCCCAGCCAGTGCCTTCCCTGGTGCAGTGAGCTTACCTACAGCAGTGCCCCTAGCAGGCATCTTCCAGCATTGCAAGCTTCCTCACAATAGCACCCACTGCTGGACCACCTTCTTTGCCTCTGGGGAGTCTGACACTGGCCCAGATATCAGGGGTCCACTGGCCCCCTGGAACTGGGGTGGGGCCTGGGGGTTTCCAAGACCATGAGCCAGGAATCATGGATAGCTCCTAGTCGGGGTGAACAAGGGCTGGGGTGGGGGATGGGTGGGAGCTGTGTCCACTGATGCACCCTTACAAAGGGAGGCCAGGTGCCTCGGGGGTTGACGGTGTCTCCCTGCCCCTACACAGACCCCTATGTGAAAATTCACCTGATGCAAGCCGGGAAGCGGCTGAAGAAGAAAAAGACGACCATCAAGAAGAACACTCTGAACCCCTACTACAATGAGTCCTTCAGCTTTGAGGTGCCCTTCGAGCAGATCCAGGTAAGAACCCTACCTCGCACCAGCCGGTGCCCTTGTGTCCTGGGGCCAGAGAGGGCCAAAGCCCCCTAAAATGGGGAAGGTCCCTGCATCTGTCTCTGACCCATTGGACACTGCTACAGGGAAGATCACAGCTCTGAGCTCCACCCCTGCTGGGTTATAGAATCACAGAGAAGCAGGGCTGGAAGGGTCCTCCAGAGGTCACCTAGTTCAGCCCCCTGCCTGAGGCAGGATCAGCCCTGTCCAAACCATCCTGTACAAATCCAGAATCTAAACTCTTCATAAAACTATCGTCAACCCTGACACAACACAAGACATCACACCTGAACCCGCCACAGGTAAAGCAGGAGGACCACAACAGCCAACGTCCTGCTGCTAGAAAACATACCCCTCCTCTTGCCACCCTCCCCGCAGTCCACACCAATCTGACCAGAGGGTAAAATTCCTTCCTGACCCCAACTATGGTTATCAGTCTGACCCTTAGTGGAGGGGCAAGACCCTCTTGACAGAAACCTCTGGTGTGAAGTTCCAGCAGGAGCATTGGCACAGCCCAGTCACAATCCCAAGCCTTGGCTGCAGCCAGTATCTAATGCCTCTGAGGAAGCTTGAACACACCCTAACACGTGTAGCAGAAAGCAGGGGAGAAGGGCAACCAGCAAAGCCCAGAAGCCTGGTAATCCCCAGAACATAGAGCTACACCTAGATCATCCCCAACCAGGGGCTGTCCAGCCTCTCCCTGAACACCACCAGTGATGGAGAGTGCACAGCTTCCCTAGGTAGAAGTCATGGGGTTCACAACAGGGTACACTGTATAAGCTCACAGCACTGTGGGAAACCCCTGCCTGATGGAACTGTTGTGGGGAAGCTCACAGCATGGGTCTCCCACATGACCCTCGTTTCTCCTCCACCTCCAGAAGGTCCAGGTTGTCCTTACTGTCCTGGATTATGACAAGCTGGGGAAGAATGAAGCCATCGGGAAGGTCTTTGTGGGTTGCAACGCTACAGGCACAGAGCTGCGCCACTGGTCTGACATGCTGGCCAACCCACGGCGGCCCATTGCTCAGTGGCACACCCTCCAGACAGAAGAGGAGGTGGATGCTGCCCTGGGCATCAAGACCTCCTGATGCCCCTGCCCACCGCCTGGGCTAGCGTACCGTCTCCTGTCCTGAGCACGTGGAAGCGTGTGGGTGAGGTGCCCCTGGACAGTGCGTGTGTGGCAGGACCCCTGTCAGCCTGTTTCCTCTTACAGAGCCATTCCTGTCGAAACACCTCTGAGAAACCCATCTGTTTTTTATCCACTGTGTGAAAAAAGAGAGAGAGGGATTTGTGTTGGGTCTGGAAGCTGATGGGAGGCTTACTATAGGTCTACTACAGGTTTACTTCAGGTTTACTATGGGCTGAGTATAGATTCTCTATGAATTTGGCATTGGTTTATGATGGGCCTCCTATGGGGTTCATATGGGTTTACAGTGTAGGGTCATTCTGGGCTTACCCCTGGTTTATAATACCACTGCAGTAGGTTTACACATTTGGACACGGTGTTCCCTTGGCATGTGTGAACACTGGGCCATGTGTGTGAATGTACTTTCAGCCTGTCTACTACAGCTTTACTTTATGGGGAACTTTATGCAGTCAACAACAAATTACTCAGCCAAGTTTGAGCCCCAGGCCTCAGGAGTAAACCTGTTGTAAATCTGCATCCGGCAGGGTTACAGCATGATTTTTAACCCCTTCTTGCATTTCACATCTGGGCCTCCATCATAGAGCGTTTATGGCTGCGTTCACTATACGTTTACAATAGGTTTATGTGTGTGAGCGATAACATACTGCCACATTTGCAAATTAAGCTTCATGTGTAATTCTGTTGTAGATCTCTTGCCTATATTTTTTCCAACAGATTGACAGTATCCTTACTTTCTTGTTCCCATATCTTCACACACTTGGATAGTCTGAGTGGGTTCCGCATTTTAATATATGTAATCCTATTATAAACCAATTCATAATAGCTTTACTATTCATCTACTTCAGGTTTACTTCTGGTCTGTGTACAGGTTGTTTACTCCTAGTTTCACACCAAAACATAATAGACTCACTGCAGGTTGAAGACAGATGATGTACTGTACACCTACCACATGCATGTGAGTGATTGTTCTATATTCTCTCTGTAAGCTTGTGACAGGCTTACTCTAGGATTACAACAGGCTTGTTAGGGATTTATAAACATGTTTACTATAAGCTTACAAGTTTACTCTGGGTTTCCTATAGGCTTCAACAATTTTGTTATGGTTTTATGAATATAATTACTATGGGGATGTTACGGGTTTACAATGGGCTTATATAGGCTTGCCATTGGGTTTATTATAGCCTTACAACAACTTTAATATACATTTATTAGAGGTTTCCTAAAGGCTTACATGGGATTTGCTATGATTTTACAAACCACTTTTACTATCAGCTTGTAACTGGTTTACAGGGGGGTTCCTATGGATTTACTACAGGTTTGCCATGGGTTTGCTATACGGCTTACCACAGTTTCTTGATAGGCTTACAACAGGTTTACTCTAAGCTTACAACCATTTTACAATAGGTTTGCTATAGGTTTTACAATAGCCTTGCAATAGCTTGACTATAGGTTTATAATAGCTTTACCGTAGACATACAATGGGTTTTCTCTGGGTTTACAACAGATTTCATAAGCCTGATCGTTATAGACTTGCAACAGATTACTGCCAGGTTTACTCTGGATTTACAACAGGTTTACATATCAGGTCCAGCTTTCAAATGGGGACACCACACCCTGCCTTTTGCTGGCTGATGTATTAGAGGAGGACATTTGACAGCTGGCCCGTACACATTTACATATCTTCTAACACAAGCCCAGGAAGGTTGGCCCACACACAAGGATGCAGTCTCCCAGGCAAGCATCTTTCCTGGAGGTACCTTGAAACAGGCATCTCTGGTTAGTGCATCAGCACTAGATAGCTCCAAATTTTGCCTCCCAAGAGCTGGGGCCATTACTGCCCAGCTCAGATGGATTCTCCTTCACTGATGCTTGTTGTATAATATTGTGCAATGGGCTCAGGTTTTGCCAAACACTGCCACTTGGTTTCATAGCCTGGTTCTACCAGGTATCAGGCTGTATTAATAGAGACTTTCTCTCACTAGCTAATCCATCTCCAAGGAAGTGGAGACAGTATTATTACAACCCGTATTTTACCATAGGTGGGAACCGAAGCACAGAGAGAGGAAGGGAAGCATGTCAGGGAGAACCCAGGAGTCCCTGCTCTAACCCGCTAGACTTCAATCCTTTCTCAGGGCTGGGTTAGAGTCCAGGTGTCCTGGCTCCTAGCCATCATGCTGCAATCACCAGACCCCATAATGTTCCCTGAACTGGGACTACAACCTAGGAATTTAGTGGTTAGTGTTGGGGTAGCAGGAAGCATGAGTCAGGAAGGAGCCACCTGCTCAATTAACATCCTTTTGGCTACAGCCCTAAGTAATGTCTTCACAGTTGAAATTCCTCTGAACCCAAATTTCAGCAGTAGTTCACAGTACAGAACAAAGCAGCTATTGAAAAAGATGGCTGGTACCTAGGATGGCTGCCACCAGGTTTGTGAGGAAGCACTATATCCAGCTGTATCTCCATCTGATGGGCGCTCATTAGGCTGTTGAACCCTCTCTCTGTCCCCTCTTCTTACATCTTAAATATTAACCACAAGCAATGCAAAGGATTGCTTGAAGATTGCCTCTCAAGATGGCTTGGGCAAGGTGTTCGTAGATGCTGTTCAGTAATCACTATTACTGACTTCCATTTTGTTGTAAACCACTCCTAAACCTCTCCACCTCTTTATCCCTCAGTCGTAGCTTTTAGCAAGGTCTGAAGATCATGGCCAAATTGGAAGGCCATAGGTAATTACTGTAATTTAGCAACAGGCAGTGGAGGTCCAGACCAAGATGGTGACTGTTCAAGATGGCCACCACCACACTTTGAGGAGAGGCTGTCTCACAGCCTCTTCCACTAACCTTTTCTTAGAGGATTAAGCCCCTCTCTCTAACCCACAATTTAACAACTGTGGGCATGTGTAGATCCCGAGACCAAGCTGGCTACTACTGAAGATGGCCACTGCCGAGGTGTCAGGGGACATACTGTATCATAATGGCTGAAGGGATTGTGTACAGGCCTATGACTTTGTAACCTATGATGTGTGTAGTTTCCTTCCCCACCTTCGAGGAGTTCTTCCCCAACCTTAGCAGTGCCATCCTTTACAAAAAAATGTGCCACTTTTAAACAGGTTTTAATATCAATGTCTTTGAACCGAGCGGTACTGTTGTTTATGAATAAATCAATGGAAGATCTCTATTTCAAAGGCCTGTTTCTCCTTGTCTCCAACTGGGGAGTGGCAAGGCAAAGCTGCCTCTGATGACTGGCTGATTCATATTGAGGGAAGATAAATGATAGACAAATCGAGCTATCAGGGGTCTCCAGAGGTCCTATGCCCTGCACAAGACAGGATCAGCCATGTCCAAACCACTCTCATCTAAGTGTTCATTTAACCTGCTCTCAAAAACTTCTAGCAATGGAGACTCCATAACCTCCCTAGGGAACCTGTTTCAGTAACGAACCTCTCAGAACTACTTAGCTCCAAGGCCCTTCCTCCTTAGCAGACTTTCTGTTTATAGCCCTATCTCTCATGGGAAACCCTACAATAACAAACCTGGGGAAAGTTGCTGAGTGATGAGATTCTTCAATTGCAGACCAGTGCTAGAGCAGCAGCAGACAGCCTTTTTAGACTCAAGGTTCTCCTTGGGAAATGCCAGCTCTTAGCTTGCACCCGTGTTTTGACTATGGAAAAATAATAGACCAATTCTTCTGTAGCAAAGATGTCAGGAAGGCCACAGCAGGTAAGAATGTTTTTGACACTGTGGATTCCTATTTCAAATCTCTGGGTGCATCATATGTGAGTATTTGCACCCCTGACA
Organism: Alligator mississippiensis; assembly: GCF_030867095.1. Taxonomy (NCBI): domain Eukaryota; kingdom Metazoa; phylum Chordata; order Crocodylia; family Alligatoridae; genus Alligator; species Alligator mississippiensis. The sequence continues at coordinate 39,410,333 of NC_081828.1, forward strand.
GTGCTACTATTGTGTGATACCCCACAGCATCCATAAAACAATCTCACAGTCCCCCAGGATGCTGTGGTTCCCTGGTTGAGGATCGCTGCACTAAACTATACACTAGGGTTGGACACAGGCATGGGCAAAGTGGGTGGCTGCCTGGGGCCCAGACAGAAAGGGGGCCTGAAAATGGTGAAAATAATGGGTATTATTATCATTATCTCTGGTGAAAATAATGAGTATTATTATCATTATCTCTGGTGAAGGGGGGCCCAATACTAAAAGTTCACCCAGGACCACCAGGAGTCTAGGTAAGGTGCTTCTCTACACCCAGGAAGAGACCCTACTATAACCAACAGGCAAAGGGCTGGTAAGAGACCCTACCCTAACAAACCAGGGAACTACAACATCTATTCTGAGGCATGAGATCTGCATTTGCCCTGTAGCCAGAGGCTGATCAGGCAGGGAGCTTGTGGTTGCACAAACAGACCCTTTGCAGCCGCTAACATGATATAATGTCACATGAGGGGATGAGCAGGTGGGAACCACCTGCCAGGTCAGCCTGCTGGGCAGATGTTCATTGTACTATTGGACTGTGCATCACTCCCTCCTCCCTCCCACATGAGCTCCAGCAAATCCTTCTAAATCCAGGAGCAAAGGGGCTTTTAACAAAGATGAAAAGCTCTTATGGTTTCCAGGGATGTAATTTACTTTGGACAATTAGAGGGAGCGGAGGAGAGGCAGGGGAAGAGAGAGCATAAGGGATGGGCAAAGGGAGGGGACAGTGGGAAAGGAAGGGATGTGGGGTGGGGGCATCAGAGAGAGTTGGAAGAATGCAGAGGGATGGATGGATGAACGGACGGACGGACAGCTACAGGGATACATGTGAGGACAGCCAGCCAGATTTTAGACTTTTTTACAAATCTTCATTATAAAAATGTTAAACCCACAATGTGAAAGCACACACATGTTGAGTCCCACTGGAGACTCGCCATGAAAGCAGTCATCAGTAACAAACTCCCTTTATCCCTCGAGATTGAAGCCCCCCTCCTCCCTCTTCACACACCCGTTATGAACCACACACCCTATGAGCCAGATGATTATCATGGAGCCATTCTGTAGGCCAGATCCGGAGTGGGGAGTGGGGGGCGGGGGGTAGTTCTGTGGACTGAATCCCCTGCACAGAGCCACATTATAAACCCATGGGAGTGGGGGAAGGAGGAGGGCAGAAATTTGGTCTGTGGTGGGGCACAGTGTTAATTACTGTGGCTCTGGGAGTCGCAGCAGCTGCTGCTTATCCCACTGCCAAATTTCCCACTCATGGGCAGCCCCCAAGCCAGATGACACAGCCCCATGCTTTGGATCTAGCTTGTGGGGCTGCCCCCATGCCTCAGGAATCTGGTGGGGAGATGAGTGGTGGCTGCACCAGGGCTGTAGCAATTAACCTTGCTGCTGCTCGCCCTGGTGCAGGAAGACCGTGGGCCAGGTGACACAGGTCTGAGGGCTGGATCCAACCCTTTGACACCCCTTCCATGGATGGATGGAGGGAGGGAGGGAGCCACGGAGAAAATAATGGATAGAGGGAGAGATAAATAGATGAAGGGAAGGATGGAGAGATGGATGGATGGATGGATGGATGGGGTTAGGCAGAGATTAAAACCTGTGAGGGGAGATATAGATGACAGCAAACCATTGGGAAGGGAGGCTTTAGGGTGTGTGTATTGGGTGGATGCCCTAATGACAGCCACCGGGGAGCCCGTGCCCCAGCAGCTGCAGCCAGGCAGGTTGGGTGGAGCCAACCACAGGACTTTGTTTGCCCCTCTGTGCTCTCAGGTTCTTGGCACAACACTCCTACCCCCATCTCTGCCCTGGGTTGTATTAACAGGGTCACTTGCAAATCAAAGGAAATGATTCTCCTGCTTTGTTCAGCACCAGCGATGCCTCTCGTGGAGCACTGTGTCCAGTTCTGGGCCCCGCACTTCAAGAAAGATGTGGACAGATTGGAAAGTGTCCAACACAGGGCAGCAAACATGATGAGGGGCCTGGGAGGCAGGAGTGATGGGTACCGGGAGGGACCTGACGCAAGAGAGATCTCAGGAAGTGGGGATCTGGGGCAGGAGGGAACTAGGGCAGCGGGATGTTAAGTAGGGGGATCTCAAGAAGGGGGGGACCTGGGGCAGGGAGAATCGGGGAGAAGTGGAACCTCAGGAAGTGGGGGATCTGGGGCAGAAGAAACCTGGGGCAAGAGAGACCAGGAGCAGGGGAATCTGGGGCAGGAGCAGTCTCAGGAAGGGGGATCTGGGGCATCAGGGATCTGGGGCAGGGAGATCTCAGGAAGGAGATTTGGGGCAGGAGGGACCTGGGGCAGGGGGATCTGGGGCAGGAGGAACCTCAGGAAGGAGGATCATGGGCAACAGGGATCTGGAGCAGAGAGATCTGCAGCGAGGGGCTCCCAGGAAGGTGGGTCTGGGACAGGCATTCCCCTCTTGTGGGACGGGGTCCTGGGGCAGCATCACTGGGGCCCCTGGTGACAGACTGCGGGGGGGGGGGGGGGAATCATGGGGTCCGTGTCCCCCAATGGGAGCAGGGCAGGGTACAGGGCCCTGGAACCCCCTCCAGTCCAGCTCCGTTGCCGTAGCGACCGCGTCCCCAGGCTCAACCAATCCGAAGACTCCCGGCCTACACTCGCGCTCCCATTGGCGCAGAGCTGGGCATGGTTCGGCAACCCATTGGGTCGCTCCGCTGTCCGCTGTCCGTTGCCGGGAAGGGGTGGGGCTTTCGGGAGGTGAGAGAGGTGGGGGGCGTTGCATTGGGGTAAAGAGATGAGCTGGGGCAGCGGGGAGGGGCGAAGTGTGGGTACAAGTGGGCGGCAATGAGGGAGGGGCAGAATGAGGGTGCAGTGGGCGAGGGTCAGCGTGAGGGGCAGTGGGGGAGGGGCAGAGGTGGGTGGGGAGAGCAGGGACCAGGCAGCAAAGGGGAAATTGTGGGTGTGATGGAGGAGGGGGGGTAAGGGGGGGAACACGTTAGCACCAGCAGGGCAGGAAGCAGGTGGGTGGGAGGGGAGATGTGGCTGCTGCAGGGGAGGGGGCGGGGGGGGGCATCCTCTGCATACCCCTCCCCTGCCCCATCAGATCCAAGGACTCACAGTCCCAGCCCCCCTGTGCCAGATGCTGCCAGCACAGGGCAGGAGAAGGTCCCCCAGGGTCACAGGGGAGGCAGCACGAAGGGAAGGGGGCTTTTAGGGGAGAAAGGGGGCAGGGGTCTACTTGGAGGAGAAGGAGAAATGGGTGGGGGCCAGCACTGGAACCCCACCCCCACGGGTGGCAGGTCTCCAACCTACGTGTCTTTGTCTTCCAGCCATGACAGCGGCGGGCACTGGCACCGGCTTTGGCACCACCACCTGGTGGGGGTTCTCCCCTGCACTGGATCTGCAGAAAGAATGTGAGACCCATCTCCTTCCCTGAGGGGCAGCACCAGCTTCCCCCCTCCTCTCTGGTCACTCACCCCCCATTTGTCTCCTTAAGCCCTGTTCCATTATCTGATACCCCCCAAGACTCTGCGATATCCTGGCTGTGTGTCTTCTGGGTGACCTACAGTTTGTTCAGTCTGGTTTTACTGGGGTGCTGTTCTCTTTCAGCAAGGCCCCTCAAGAAGTGTGATCCCAGGCTATACCACAGAGGTTCCTGGCTAGAGGGTCTTGCCTCTCTGCTTAGAGTCAGCCTGATTGTAACATTTGGGGTCAGGAGGAAATTCCCCACTGGTCAGATTGGTGTGAACTGGGTGGAGAATTGCCTTTCTCTGTAGGGTTGGGGGCTAGCCTCTATCTGGGATCTCTGCAGCATTGGCTGCTGTGATCCCTCTACTTTACTTGTGGCAGGTTCAGGTGTGATGTCTTGTGTTGTGTCAGGGTTGACTGTGTAGTTTTGCTAAGAGGTTAAACAATGGATTTGTACAGGAGGGTTTCAATAGGGACGATCCTGCCTGAGGCAGGGGGTTGGACTAGATGATCTCCAGAGGTCCCTTCCAGCCTTATTTCCCTATGATTCTATGACTGGGAACCTCTCTTCTAGCACTAAGATGCAGCCGCCTCTGGGTGAGGTTTGAGGGCTGGGAACCCCTCTCCTGACACTGAGCTGCAGCTACCTCTGGGATGGGGTATGCTGAGGATTATTTATACAGGTCTTGAATGCAGCAGTTTTCTTTCCCTCCAGGTCTGGAGGCCTCCCTGGACCATGTCTGCCAGTCAGAGGAGGGTCTGTCAGAGCTGAATATCCTGCTGGTAGGCTCTGTGGATGGCCGGCATGTCCTCAAGACCATGTGCCAAGCTCACCGTTGGCCACAGAGGAAAATCAATGTAGGTACCTCGCCTTCCTTCACTTCTTCAGGCCCATGCTGTGGAAGAGACTGCAGTCTAGTGAGGCAAACACAGGAGACAATCTGCAGAGCTGGTTTCTATTGCAGTCTGGGAGAGGAATAGGGTTTTGCGGGTCAGAGCAGTGGGGGACTGGGAGCCAGGACTCCTGTGTTCTACCCTTAGCTCTGGAAGGTAAGTGGGACCTAATGGATTAGAGCAAAGGGTCGTGGGTCTTCCATCCTAGTGCTGAGAGAGGAGTGGGGTCTTGTGGATTACAGCAGAGGGGCTAGGCACCAGGGCTTCTGGATTGTCTCTGGGTACTGGGCCTGCTTGCCATTTTACATGCTGTTTAGGGTCCCTCCCCACCATCCTGTGTGGTGTTCCGATCTCAGTGCCTCTGTTATGGGGTTGGGCGCAATGGCACTGTCTGGAGTGCCCTGCGGAGCTGTCAGAACCATTGCTGCATTTGCACACAAGTGCCACAACTCATCAGGGTGACAGGAGCACAGGAGCAGGAGCTGGGCTAGGCACAGGAGGTGCCCTGAGGCAGGCAGGGTGGTGGGGGTGGAGAGGAGGGAGCAGACTGTGGTTGCCTCTGCTGTACCCTCCGTGCCCTCCCTGTGCCCCTCAAGATATTCCCCCCACCCTCCTCACCAGAGGAGCAGGTCTTCTTGAGAAACTCTCGCATTTGCCCAGCTTACATCTCCTGATTCCTACATGCCGGGGGGGAAAGTGTGTGTGTGTGTGTGTGTGTGTGTGTGTGTGTGACACAGGAAGAGCACGGAAAGAGACAAGCAGGAAGGGTTGTATGAGGACGTCTATAAAACGTGATGTCTTTCTCCAGAGAAGTAGAGATGCTTGGCAAGGAAAGCGCATATCCTTCTCTGTAGCCAGCACTCCTCCAACAGCCAGCTCTTGCACCGTGGCCCTCCACAATGCCCCCTTCTGGGTTTAGAGCAGCCAGAAGCACCCCACAACCAGCTCCTGCCCCACTGTTCCTCCTCACAGCACCCCCTGCTAGGGTTGGAGTAGGGGAGCTCTTCCCCATTCACCACTCTTGCTCTGCTTCCCACAGAACCCCACCTCAGAAGAGACTAGGCCTGTGTATCATAGAATCATAGAGAAGTTGCGCTAGAAAGGCCCTCCAAAGGTCATCTATTCTAACCTCCTTCCTGAGCCTGAGGCAGAACCATCCCTACCCAAACCCTCTTATACAAATCTATAATCTAACCTCTTTGTAAAACTGTCATTAAGTCTGACACAACACAAGACATCACACCCAAACCTGCCACAGATAAAGCAGGGAGATCACAGAAACCAGTGTGCTGCTGCTGGAAAAGTTTGTTAATGTATGCTGGACAGAGACCAGGTAGAGAGACTACGCCTCTGCTACAGAGGAAGAAAAAAACCACGACACTCCACACCAATCTGACCATGGGATAAAATTCCTTCTTGACCACAACTATTGTGATTGGTCTGACCCTCAGTGGAGGAGTAAGAACATCTAGCCAGGAATCTCCAGATTTAAATTCCAGCAAGAGCATTTGGATTTCTTAGGGACACACTGTCCCCAGCTACTTTTATAGGAGGCACCACAAAAATCACAAAGCATGGTCCAGGAAGGCCCCCTTGCTGAAATACAACTATCTCCAGGGTGAGGTACATTTGGGGAGTGGCAGGGATTGGTTATACAGGAACCCTTCACCAGGTGCAGGGATGTGGGCACCTCTGAAACAGATGGGTCTGTGACTGGTACAGAGGCCAATCCTGTGTTGTGTGGCTTACTTTCATTCTTTCCCCTCTCTCAGTTCTACATTGTGGAAAATAACCCTGAAGTGCTGGCCCGGCAGCTGCTGTTCCTCAGCCTTGCCCTAGAGCCTCAGGAGAAGATGGGGCTTCAAGGTAAAGTCCTCCAAATCCTTGGCCTGAATGATCAGTCTACCACCCCCCAGAGTGGGAGAGAGTCCAGGTGTCCTGTCTCCCAACTATTCTCCAAAAGACCCTGCTCTCTTCCCAAAGCTGAGGTAGGACCCAAGCATCCTGGCTTCCAGCCCTCTAGACTCAGGTGCTATGAAATCCTTTTTTGGAGTGTCACACAGCATTAGCACTGTGAGATGTGCAAACACCTACACACAATTCACAAGATAAACCAAGAGATTTCAAATTGGAATCCATAGTGTCAAAACATGCTGACCTGCTGTGGGATCCCTGAGTTCTTTGCAACAGACAAATCTCTCAATTATTTTACTGTAGGCAAGAAAAGAGTGAAAGCCAAGAGCTGGCAGTTTCAGAGAAGGGAAACCTTGAGTCTAAGCAGGATGAGAGCCAGTACGTTAGAGACCCCACCTTTTTTTCTACAAGCTGGAGTAGAACCCAGATGTTCTCATTTCCAGTACCCCCTGCTCTAACCCACCAAACCCCAATTTCTTCCCAGTGTTGGGATAGAACCTAGGAGTCTTGGATCCTGACATCCTTGCTGTGACCCCACTCCCTTCCCAGAGCTTGGATAGGCATCCTGGCTCCTAGTCCTCTGTGCTCTAACTAGATTCTACTCCCCTATTTTAACTGAGGGTAGAACCCAGGAGTCCTGGCACTCAGTCCCACTGGGACAGAAGGCTGCTGTTTCCAGCTTTCCATGTCTCCCTTCTTCACAGAGAAGAGTGAGACGTTCCTAGAACTGCTGGGGAACAGCCTGATGCGCAGCCCCACAGCCACCTACCTGCAGGAGAAGTCGGACATCTTCATCCGCTTGGCCACTGACCCAGACTTCCAGCAGTGCTACCTGCCAGTCCTGGACATGGCAGGCCTGAAGGTGAGTCCCCTGCCAGCACTCCTTGGGTTTCACCCACCTGTGCCCAGGGCCACTGCTGGGCATTAGAAAACAGCATGCCCCCACTGTGTCTCATGGGAGATGGAGTCTGGGTGCCACTCCATCATTCCCTGCAGTGGGCTGAGCACTGTGGATGCACTACATTTCCCATAATCATAAACTCATAAAGAAGGACTGGAAAGGACCCCCAGAGGTCATCTAGTCCAACCCCCTGCCTTAGTCAGGGTCATCCCTATCCAAACCATCCCGTACAAATCCATAATCCAATTTCTTCGTAAAATTGCCATCAACCCTGACACAACACAAGACATCATACCTGAACCTCCCACCAGTAAAGCAGGGAAACCATGGCAGTCAGTATCCTGCTTCCAAAAATGGTTATTAATATATGGTCAAGAGATCCCAGGTAGAAGCTACACCCCTTGGTACAGAGGAAAGCAAAACTCCTACAGTCTGCACCAATCCGCACCAGTAAAATTCCTTTCTTACCCCAACAGTGGTGATCATTTTGATCCTAAGTGGAGACGTAAGACCCTCTAGGCAGGAACCTCCACGTTTAAGTGCCAGCAGGAGCACTAGCACAGATGTCACAATCCCCAGCCTGGGCTGCAGCCAACACCCAATGCCTCTGAGGAAGGCTTAAAAACACCCTTACATGTGTAGTAGAAAATGGGAGAAGGCAACCAGCAAAGTTCATCTCCATCCTTGGCAAAGTCTTTGAAAAAATTATCAAGGCTCACATTTGCGAGAGCCCAGCAGGAAAAATTATGCTGAGGGGAAACCAGCACGGGTTCGTAGCAGGTAAATCATGCTTGACTAATCTAGTCTCTTTTTATGACCAGGTTACAGAACACCTGGACGCAGGAGTAGGGGTTGACGTCATTTACTTAGACTTCAGGAAGGTCTTCGATACAGTATCCCACACCATACTGGTGAACAAGGTAAGAGGCTGTGACTTGGATGACTACACAGTCCAGTGGGTGGCGAATTGGCTAGAGGGTCGTACCCAGAGAGTCGTAGTGGATGGGTCGGTATCGACCTGGAAGGGTGTGGCAAGTGGGGTCCCACGGGGCTCGGTCCTTGGACCAATACTCTTCAATGTCTTCATCAGCGACTTGGACGAGGGAGTGAAGTATATTCTGTCCAAGTTTGCGGATGACAAACTGTGGGGAGAAGTGGACACACCGGAGGGCAGGGAACAACTACAAGCAGACCTGGACAGGCTGGACATATGGGCAGAAAACAACAGAATGCAATTCAACAAGGAGAAATGCAAAGTGCTGCACCTAGGTAGGAAAAATGTCCAGCACACCTACTGCCTAGGAAATGACCTGCTTGGTGGCACGGAAGCGAAAAGGGATCTTGGAGTCCTAGTGGACTCCAAGATGAACATGAGTCGGCAGTGTGACGAAGCTATCAGAAAAGCTAATGGCACTTTATCGTGCATCAGCAGATGCATGACGAACAGAACCAACTAGCTGATACTTCCCCTCTATCGGGCGCTGGTCAGACCACAGTTGGAATGCTGCGTGCAATTTTGGGCGCCGCACTTCAAGAGGGATGTGGATAACCTGGAGAGGGTCCAGAGAAGGGCCACTCGTATGGTTAAGGGCTTGCAGGCCAAGCCCTATGAGGAGAGACTGGGGCACCTGGACCTTTTCAGCCTCCGCAAGAGAATGTTGAGAGGCGACCTTCTGGCTGCCTATAAGTTCATCATGGGGGCACAGAAGTGAATTGGTGAGGCTTTACTCACCAAGGCGCCCTGGGGTTACAAGAAATAATGGCCATAAGCTAGCAGAGAGCAGATTTAGACTAGACATTAGGAAGAACTTCTTCACAGTTAGAGTGGCCAAGGTCTAGAATGGGCTCCCAAGGGAGGTGGTGCTCTCCCCTACCCTGGGGGTCTTCAAGAGGAGGTTGGATAGGCATCTAGCTGGGGTCATCTAAGCCCAGCACTCTTTCCTGCCTATGCAGGGGGTCAGACTCGATGATCTATTGAGGGGAAGTATCACCTCCTTGGATCTGTTCGTCATGCATCTACTAATGCACGTTAAAGTGCCATTAGCTTTTCTGATGGCTTCGTCACACTGCCGACTCATGTTCATCTTGGAGTCCACTAGGACTCCAAGATCCCTTTTCGCTTCCGTGCCACCAAGCAGGTCATTTCCTAGGCAGTAGGTGTGCTGGACATTTTTCCACCCTAGGTGCAGCACTTTGCATTTCTCCTTGTTGAATTGCATTCTGTTGTTTTCTGCCCATTTGTCCATCCTGTCCAGGTCTGCTCGTAGTTGTTACCTGTCCTCCGGCATGTCCACTTCTCCCCACAGTTTTGTGTCATCCGCAAACTTGGACAGAGTACACTTCACTCCCTCGTCCAAGTTGCTGATGAAGACATTGAAGAGTATCAGTCCAAGGACCGAGCCCTGTGGGACTCCACTGCCCACACCCTTCCAGGTCGATACCGACCCATCCACTATGACTCTCTAGGTGCGACCCTCTAGCCAATTCGCCACCCACTGGACTGTGTAGTCATCCAAGTCACAGCCTCTTAACTTGTTCACCAGTATGGTATGGGATACCATATCAAAGGCCTTCCTGAAGTCTAAGTAAACGACATCAACCCCTACTCCTGCGTCCAGGCATTTTGTAACCTGGTCATAAAAAGAGACTAGATTAGTCAGGCATGATCTACCTGCTACGAACCCGTGCTGGTTTCCCTTCAGCATAATTCTTCCTGCCAGGCTCTCGCAAATGTGAGCCTTGATAATTTTTTCAAAGACTTGATATCCAACCTAAGCCTATTTTGCTGCAACTTCAAGTCACTGTTCCATGTCGTACTCTCTGAAGCAAGAGAGAAAAGGTGCTTTTTCCTCTGTACAGTAGCCCTTCAAGTATTTGAAACGTGCCATCATGTCCCCACTTAAACGCCTTTTCTGCAAGCTGAACATGCCTAGCTCCTACAGCCTCTCCTCATATGATTTGCTTTCCAAGCCCTTTGTCATCTTTGTCACTCATCTCTGAATGCTCTCTAACTTATGTATGTCCTTTTTAAAATGTGGAGCCCAGAACTGCACATAATACTGTACATGAGGCCTAATTAGTGTTGAGCAGAGCAGCACTATCACCTGCATTTGGCACCTAATGCTTCTATTGATACATTCACTGCATGCAGCAACCATGCCTTGTGGAAGGTTCATGACCATGGTGCATTATAGGGAGTGGATTTCACTTGTCCCAGGCTCCTATTCTGATTACCCATCTTTACCCCTACCCCCTTGCTGGACTACTTTTCCCAGGATGCAACACTGGTCCCTAGGTGAGGAAGGCCTAGTTCTTGGCAGCAGTGCGACCACAGTCCATCATGGGAGATGGAGCCGAGGTTCTGTCCACTGCCAGTCTATTGGCTGGGCTCCCAGGGTGTGCTGCATTTCCCAGAATAAATGATAGTGCCACCACCAGTTAAGGTAGCATGGTAGAAACATCACCACAGTGCATCATGATGCTTGCTTATCCCATTCTCCTGTTTTCTATTGTTTGTGCTGCCTTGCTAGAATACATCTCCCAGCATGCAGCACTTCCCACCTGGTAAGGTAGACATGGTTTTTGGTTGTAGCATGACTACAGAGCATCGTAGGAGATGAAGTCTGGGTGCTTTGCACCCCCATTGGCCTCTAAAGGCAGGCCTCCCACACACAACTGCATGCCCCATTATGCAATGTAGAGAAAGGCAGTGGTGCACCCAGTAGCCAAGTGAAAACATGAATGTACAGTGTGTGGGGGGAGGGGGATGGAGGTGGTTCTCTGGTGAGAGATTCTGCACCCAACAGCTAGGCCAGGTCCAGAGGCTAAGAGCTTGGTGTCCCCCCAGCCAGATCAAGCAGGGTCATGGTCTATTGGAAATGGGCTGTTCCAAAAAGGGGGGTGCCGGGAGCTGAGAGACCCCAAGGGAGGGGGGAAGCTGCCCCCACACATGTCCACCAGTGGGCTACCGTCTTATCTGTGCCATATCAGACCCAGGGGCCCTGGTATCCCAGTCCCTGTCAGACCAGTTCTCTATCCTCATTTCACTTCTCCAGGGATCAGACTGGGGAAGAAGTGAGATCACGTAATTAATGCTGGAGGGGGAGCCAGGGTGCCCGGGTTCTCTCTCAGCTCTGGGAGGGCGGGGGGATCTGATGGGTGGGGGGAGAGGAGATTCATAGATGTAGGGTCAGAAAGGGACCTAAGTAGATCTTCAAGTCCGACCCCCTGCCCTGGGCAGGAGAGAATATTGGGCTCAAATGACCCTAGCTAGGTAATTACCCAGCCTCTTCTTAAAGACCCCCAAGGTAGGAGCCAGCACCACTTCCCTTGGAAGTTGGTTCCAGATCCTAGCCACCCTCACCGTGAAGTAGTGCCTTCTAATGTCCAGCCCGAACCTACTCTCAAAAAGCTTATGGCCGTTATTCCTTGTTACTCCGGGAGGTGCTTGGGGGAACAGGGTCTCACCCATTCCCCGCTGGTCCCCCCTGGTAAGTTTATAGATGGCCACCAGGTCCTCTCTCAGCCTTCTCTTATGAAGGCTGAACAGGTTCAGGTCCCATAGCCTCTCCTTGTAGGGTCTGTCCTGCTGTCCCCTGATCATAAGAGTGGCCCTCCTCTGAACCCTCTTGATGCTGGCCACATCCCTCCTAAAGTGCGGTGCCCAGAACTGGACACAGTACTCCCACTGTGGCCTGATCAGTGTCCCACAGAGGGGGAGGATCACTCCTTGGCCCTGCTTGTGATGCATCTGTGGATGCATGACAAGGTGTGGTTAGCCTTACTGACTGTGTCCTCACATTGGCGGCCCATGGTTATTTTGGAATCGATAATGACTCCAAGATCTCTTTCTGCCACTGTGCTTTCGAGAAGGGAGTTCTCTAGCCTATAGGTAAGATGCTGGTTCTTACTGCCCAAGTGCAGTACCCTGGACTTGTCAGTATTGAATCCCATCCTATTCTCATTCACCCACCCCTGTAACCTGTTCAGGTCCAGCTGTATCCTGTCGCTCCCTTCTAGCATGCCCACGTCACCCCAAATCTTGGTGTCGTCAGTGAATTTGAACAGAGTGCTTTTGACCCCCTCATCCAAGTTGCTAATAAAGAAATTTAACAGTGCGGAACGAAGGACTGAGCCCTGGGGGACTCCACTGCCTTCTTCCCTCCAGGTCGAATATGACCCGTCCACCACCACTCTCTGGGTGTGGCCTCTTAGCCAATTTGTGACCCATCTGACTGTAGGCATCAATGCCACAGTCACCTAGCTTTTTAATGAGCTTTTTAATGAGAACACGGTGGGAGACAGTGTCAAAGGCCTTCCTGAAGTCCAGAAAGACTACAGCCACCGTGACACCTGTGTCCAATGATTTTGTGACTTGATCGTAGAAGGCAGTCAGGTTGGTCTGACAGGACCTGCCCCAAATGAACCCATGCTGGTTGCCCCTGAGCATCATCCCTGCTGCTGGTCCTTCCCAGATGTGCTCCCGGATAATCTTCTCAAAGAGCTTCCCCTGGATCAAAGTAAGACTGACGGGCCTATAGTTGCCTGGGTCCTCCCTTGTCCCTTTTTTGAAAATGGAAACCACATTGGCCTTCTTCCAGTCATCTGGCACCTGGCCAGAGCACCATGAGTGCTCGTAAAGCCATACCAGGGGCCCCTCAATAACCCCTGCCAATTCCCTCAGAACCCTGGGGATGGAGAGCATCTGGACCTGCTGATTTGAACACGTCCACCCCGTCCAGAAGTTCCCTAACTTGGTCCTCCCTGACCCTCCCTGAGATGCTGGAGTCAGGATTCTTGGGTCCTGTCCCAGCTCCAGGTGAGGCGTGGGCTCTAGTAAGTGATACCAGCTAGGCCTCTTGGGTTCCACTGTGGATGGAGTTGTTCTCTTGCCCCCTCCATGCTTCAGTTTCTCCCTAGCAGAATCCCAGCTGAGTGGCCCCATTCCCCATCTCCTGTTCCTCCCACAGTTCAAGGAGCGGGACCAGCTGGAGGGCATCTTCCGCTTCTGGCTCCACCCGGATCCCCAAGCCTTCCCAATCGTGCGGCTCTGGGATCTGCGGGTGAGGCAGTACCTGGGCACCCGCTATGACACCCGCAACGGTGTGAGCGACTGGGACCTCAACATGAAGCTGCATGAGCAGGGGGTGAGAAAATTTTGGGATGTGGCATTGGCACAACTCAATGCTAGCTGCACCAGGCTGGGGCAGCCCCAGGATAAGAGCAGAGCAGAGAGGGGCCTGCAAGGGGCACCTTCCCCTTGCAGCCAGTGATGGCCCCAGTGAGCCAGCCTGGCACTTTGGGGTACCGTACGGCAGGGAGTGTGTGTGGGCACCTCACTAGAGGGTGCCATGTTGTTTGTGGGGGAGACGACAGGGAGATCTGCTGCAGAGAGTGGAGTGGGTGGACTTGCTAAGGGGTGCTGTGCTGGCAGAAGCAGGGTCTTGCTCTAGGGGGGCATTGCCCAGGGGGCAGGGACAGGGGGGACCATGTCACAAGGAGAGAGGCTTATTAGTGGGCATCATGCCATGAGGAGCAGGGTGGGGGCAGAGCTTAGCCCAGGACCTTGAGACTGTTAGGACCTTGGCAAGGAGCAGCCCTGGGAAGGGGGCTCTCACCTTTCCCACCATCCCCATCCAGGCCAGTGTAATCAATATCCGAGAATACACGAGGTGGCGGGACACAGGTGTGGCTTTTGAGCTCCGTGAGGGCATCTATGACACTCCCAACAAGACTTTGGCTTCTGGGAGGCTCCTAAGACTGGTGAGCAGGTCCTAGCTTGGGGGTTGGTGCCAGTTCTTGGGGGGTAGGGGGGCTGTAGGGGCAGGGGGCACAAAACTGGGTGAGCATGGTCATTACCTAGCATGGATAGGGGGTATGACAGCAGGGGAGAGGATGAGGGGCAGGTGTGGAGGGCACTGACTGGGAAGGGGGGCAGGTTCTCAGCCCAGCCAGGTTGAATGGAGGGGGAATTCCACAGCCCAGGGTTGTGGGGGCACTGAGTCTGGTGGAGGAAGTAACATGCCATCTCCTTCCCCACCCCAACCCAGAACGGGGATAGGGTGCCAGCCCGTGGGTACTGGGGTGACATTGCCACAGGACCCTACATCCTCTTCGGAATTGAGACTGAGGAGCAGAGCCTGCTGAAGACCATCAATGGGGTGCCCAGCAAGGTGAGGGCAGTTCACGGGCTAGCAAAGAGTGGGGCATGGGGAGGGAACTGGGGCCCCCTATGGAGGAGCAGTCCTGATCTTCATGAACAGACTGGGGGAGGGCAGGGAGAGAACTGGGGGGCAATCAGGATCTCAGGGGACTTCAACTGTCCTCTCTGTATTGTCACCCCACCCAGAGTGCCCAAGAGATCTCGCTGCACAATGTCACAGCCATGTTCCATGAGCTGGCAGCCCGGGCTCGATACATCCCCCCAGGACCTGACCCAAAGGGGGACAGTGTGGCCACCCCAGTCCCAGGGGATGCTTCCCAGCCCCAGGAGCAGAGCCAGCTGGTTCACGGTGAGTTCCCTGCCACGTGGCACCACAACTATAAGGGATTCAGCATCTGGTCTCCTTTGGCTCAACCCAAGACCAGTTTGGGGTGGGGGGGACTCTTTGGCCTATGCTGGGGCAGAGGGTGCAGACCCACTCTCCAGCCCCACTCCCCACCAGACCCCACCCATGCTGCTCCCTGGGCTTTGGGGCCATCCCCTCAGCCTCACCCCATATCCCAGAACTGCTTCCACTTGCCCCAGACCTGGAGCCATGCTGGGGGCTGTATAGGGGGTGAAGCATGCAAAGGCTGGGAGCAAACCCACTGCCTTCACACAGGGGTCCTGCACACGCCATTGTTCTTCTGCAGGTCAGCCTGAGGATCACTATTTAGTGGGACCATTGCTAAACCCCTGAGCTCACTGGAATAGCAGGGAACCCCCCTCCCCAGACCTCTGGGGGGATCCCTCATGCAGACACCTACTGCTGGAGTTTCTGGGCTGCTTTCTGGATGGATGATCCCTCCCCCATTCTGGCCAGTCTGTCCCTGGCCTAGCCCCCAGGGGTTAGGCCCTGCTGGGGCAGGGGCTCGCTGTCTCTGTGCTGACCAGCAGCTCCCCCTCAGGACCCATCTCCCCTGGGGATGTCCAGATCCACTTTCTGCCTCTCAACAGCACCCCCCAGCTGCACTGCAAGAACCAGTACCAGCGGCTCTTCAACCTCCTCTATTTCTCCTGCAGGTAGGGTAGGCCACCAGCCAGAATGCCTGGGTTCTTTCCCAGCTGTGGGGAGGGGAGCGGGGTCTGGTGGGTGACAGCAAGCAGGGCTGGGAACCAGGACTTCTGGGTTCTGTCCCAGCTGAGAGAGGGAGGGGAAGAGCAAGATCTGTTCCCTTGGGTATATGAGTTGGGATATTACCATCAATATGGCATAGCCTGTACCTACCCCTCACTTCACTCTGCTGGGTGCCATGATACCCCCTACTCTCCTCCTGTAGGACAGGACATGCCAAGTGGGTTGGAAGGGTTAAGGATCTGGTCCCATGCTGGATTCTGCTCATGCTGCCTTGTCCCCACAGCATGATCCATGACCTGACACCAGAGCTGCAGCTAGTGTCTGCCCCCAGCGCCACCCTCATTGTGGAGCTGACCACGTATGTACCCTCTACCCACTGGGGCACTGCTCCCCTCAAAGCTGGTGAAACCTTGACAGAGTGGGTCCAGTTTGAAATTGTGTGTCCCGTGTGTTCCTCTCCTCCCTGCCATTAGGAAGCATCTCTGGGGGGAGCCTATGGCACCTGGCACAGGGTATGTCTGATTAAGAATTGTTTCCCCCATACTTGGGACAGGCCTGGACATCCTATAGCACCCCAACAGGAGAGAGGTCAGGCAGGGATTGTGCCCCGACCCTGCAGATTCTTGGGGGATGATATAGCACCCAATGGAGAGGGTCCAGCAGAGAATTGTGTCCCCCACCGGAGGGCCTGCCTGTACTGTGGGACCTGACTGGCCATGTCTTGGTAGGGAATTATGTGCCCCTGGTCCCATGACACCCCCAGCGGGATGGGTCCAGCTAGGAATCCTGTCCCCCTTTCCCCCACTGCTCACCCCTCCTTGCTTTCCCCACAGCTTCCTGCCCGACCTCCATAAGGACCAGGCCAACGCCTTCACCTCCCGGGCCACAGCCCTGGCTGCAGGGGCTGGCTTCCAGCCCCATGGTGTGCCAAGTGGGCAGCATCCAGCGTGGATGTGCTTCCAGCTGCAGGAAGGGGCCTGAGGGCAGAGCCACACCTTGGAGACCAGCTTCCTGGGGATATAGGGTGGGGAGAGAGACCCCCCCACGCATCGTTAACCTGCTGGGGTCCTAGATTGGGCATCTGAGCTTCTCCCAGCCTCACTCTTTAACCATTTGGTGCCCACTTTGTTGGGGGCCAGGACTCCTCTCTGCCCAGCATTATTAACCCTTCCATTCCCTCCCCTGCCCTGTGTCCTTCCAGGCCAGCAGCCAATAAAATTCCACTGCTATATGTTTGAGGGGAGGGTCCTACATACCCCCTGCCCCCCCCCCCCGAATTGTGCATGAATCCCCCTCCCTCCCCTCACCTGCCCCCTCTGCTCTGTGTCCGGCTTTGTCATTTATGGCTTGTTTCATACTGAAATAAAGTTCTTTCCTGCTGGGCCCACTTTGCTCCCAGCAAGTTTGACTCAAAGTGACGTGATACCAGAAGCTTAGCTCTGGGGGCACCATGCTGCAGGGCATGGGGATTTCTGTAGGCAGCACTGTGCTGCAGGTGTGGGTAGTTTGATTCGGTGGGAGGGGGTGTTAGCAGCTGGTGCAAGTGCCTCTGTGGTGCCAGGGAGCACTGTGCTGTGGGAAATAAAGGGATTCAGTACAGGGGGTGCCAGGCCACAGAGAAGAGGTGCAGGGTCTCAGCAGTCAGTACTGACCCCCTGTCCTAGCCCTTAGGGGTGCTACAGGGCCTGAAGGCACTGACCCAAAGCCTCAGGGTTCAAGGGTAGCAGCATGAAGGGCCTCCATCCCAGCTGTGAGTGCTGACCCAAGTGCCCCAGAGCTAGGGGGCACCATGGGGTGGGAGTGCTCAACTGGGGGAGGCTTCCTGAGCCATTAGCACTGACCTTGCTGATTTGGCAGCACCTTTGGAACTGCACCCCACCCCTCCCAGCACTGCCCAGCCCTGGTGTCTATGGGCACCCTGAGGCTGCCATTGGGACACGGACCACAGTGGAGCACAGAGGCCACTGGGGCTGCTTCAGGGGTAGGAGCCCACATGCTCCCGCCACCCCTTCCAGCCAGACCCTGGGATGTCTTCTCCACCCCCACTTTCGTGGGAGCACCTGCCTAGGCCTTCCCTCCCCCACAGCCCTCCAACACCAGGGCCCCCCTTATCAGCAGCCACTCCCCTCCCTTCCCCCTGCCAGCTGGGCAGTCCACCAGTCCTATTTAAACCGAGCAGCCTCCATGCTTGCCTAGAGCCTGCAGAGACGCCCCCCACCTTGCTTCTTCCAGCCCCACTGTGCTGGGAACTCTCAAGGTAAGAGAGGAGGGCAAGGAGTGATGGGGAACCTAGGGGGATGGCTGGGTCCTGGCCAGGCAGGGGGAATCCTTCTCCCCATATTCACAGCTTTTAGGCCCACAGATCTTTCCTCTCTGGCCTTTACCATCCCCAGAGACTTTAACCCCTTAATAAATATTCTGTCACCTTCAGTACCCCAAAAACTAGCCCCCAACAAACCACAGCTGGTCCCAAAGGGACCCAGACTGGCACTCCACCCCAAGAGACGGGGAAACATGACTTTAAAGAGACACTCTTTGTGCCCCACTCCAGGGATAGCCACAACCCAGTGCCAGGTGAGGTGTGCCTGTATAACCAGCCCCCAAGATACCCCACCCAGAAGCAGCTACCTCTCAGCCTGTGTGAGAGGTCCCTGTATAACCAGTGTCTTCCCCACCTCCATTCACATACCTCACTCAGGAGGCATCTGCATCAGCACTGGGACAATGGGTTCCTACAATGGATGAACCTGAATCCATCCCCCAGCCCCTTCAACTTAAACCCTATACACTTCCCCCCCCAAACCCCACCCCATCTGGATATGACTAGAGCAGCTCTGACCGGCTGGGCCACAGCCTCATGGGGCTAGAGAAGGGGGAGACTACAACCACCTCACCATCTAGTGGATCCTCTGAATACTCCCCTCCCCCCCAACCCTGCAACTGCCTGCCCAGAGCTTTATGCAAAGAAACCCCCCCCCCCCCCCCCCATCCCCTTGTGACTCTGACTCCATCTGGCAGCTGTGATAAGAGCTGTTATATTTAGCACCTTCCACTTACTGCCTTATCAGCCCTGAGCAACCACCCCAAATAGGGGCAAAGCCACAGGCCTGGGGAGATAAGGAAGTTCGTGAGAAGCCCATTCCCACCCAGGACCAGATTGGAGCTAGCACCCACTGGAAGGGAAAGGCCCCCTGCTCCTGCCTGTGTCCCTGCCCCTTACCCACCCCCTAAGCCAGCCCTGGGGCCAGATTGGGGTCAGCACTCCTTGTAGGGCACAATGAGATAATTTTTCCCATTTTTCCCCCCAGCTCTTGGTATTGACACAACCTACTCAACATGGCAGAAGAGTAAGTGATTGGTTTCATGCCCAGCTTTGGGAGGGGAGTGGGGTCTCAGGAGTGGGGGTCTTGTGGAGCAACGGGGTGGCAGCCAAGATGCTTGGGTTCTACCCCAGTGGGGTTAGAGCAGGGGGCAGCCTTGGGAGGAGACTGGGGTCTAGTGGGTTAAAGCAGGGTGGAGACAGCTGGGACACCTGGGTTCTATTCTTGACTCACATGTGAGTCTTCTTGGGGAGAGCATCTTTGCTTTTCTCTGTGCATCAGCTGCTCCAATGGCTTGAAGTTGCAGCAAAGTAGGTTTAGACTGGATATCAGGAAAAACTTCTTCACTGGTAAAACAGGGAGGCAATGGAACAGACTGCCTAGGGAAGCTGTGCACTCTCCATCACTGGAGATGTTCAAGAACAGCTTGGACAGGCACGGGTCAGGGATGATCTAGGCACAGCTCTGCCTATATTCTACTGTGGTACTTCCCGGGTTTCTCATTTTTGCTGGTTGCTGCATGGGGCTGGGAGGAAATCCTGCCCCCCTCCCTTGCTGCTACATGTATTAGGGTTTTGGGGGTGTTTTTAAGCTTTCCTCAGAGGCATTGGGTGTTGGCTGCAACCAAGGCTAGGGATTGGGACTGGGCTGTGCCAGTGGTTGTGCTTCTACCTGGAGGTTCCTGGCTGGAGGGTCTTGCTCCTCTGCTTAGGGTCAGACTGATTGTTGTATTGGGGTCAGGAAGGAATTTTACCCTGTGGCCAGACTGGCCTGGACTTTGGGGGAGTTTTGCCTGCCTCTGTTGCAGGGGGCACAGCTTCTACATGGGAGCTCTTGAGTGTATATGAACAACCTTTTCCAGCAGCGGTCCCCCTGCTTTACCTGTAGCAGGTTGGGGTGTGATGCCTTGTGTTGTGTCAGGGTTGACAGTAGCTTTGCTAAGGGGTTATTATAGATTTGTAGGGGATGGTTTGGATAGGACTGATCCTGCCCCGGGCAGGGGCTTGGACTAGATGACCTCTGGAGGTCCTTTCCAGCCCTGACTTCTCTATGATTCTGATTCCTTCAGTACCCAGGCAGGGAGGGGGCTTCAAGCCATCCATCAGGCCTGCAAAGGGCTAGGGGACCCCCCCAGTCTCAGACAGTGCCTGTGTCATTCAGGGGCTGGGTTTGTCACTGAACTAATTTTTTTCCCTCTCTCTCCCCCCTAACCTACCCCACAGGGAGGAAGTAACCGTAAGTATCAGCATGGGGGCGCATTCCCCTATAATCAGCCTTTATTATTGGGACAAAGTCAGCCACTCCATTGGATGGACTGGAAGGCAGAAATGCCCCCTAGAGGAGAGCAGTCCCTGCCCCACCCCTGACCCCAAGGCAGCCAGTGCCCTTCCCTGAGGCTAGATCAGGGCCAGTGCCCCCTAGAGGGTAAAGGCCCCTGCCCCATCCAGCCAGTCCCCTACTACAACCATCTAATTTTGCCAACTCTGTTTGAATCTATTCTGGGAGGTTTCCAGAACACCAACATGCCCGTGTGCCTGCATATATCACTTATACAGTGCACAGACTTTATGTCAGGAAGGCAAATGCACATTACTACAGTATTGCATTTAAAAAATCCACTGGACTCCTGTATAAATCAAATTCAACATTTAATATTCATTTTAATGAATGCCCTATCATTTATCTCCTGGGTGACTCTCAGCTGTCTCCTGAAGATTTATATCTAATTCCTGGAGACTTCAGGGCAATCCTGGAGGGTTGGCAACCCTACAACCAACCCTTGAGAGAGTTCCCTGGGAAAGCATCCCTCACATTTTTTGTCCTCCAGACAAATATCCTGACCTCTCATTTAGGAATTAAAGGGAACTGGATGCTGGAACACCCCCCCCCCCTTCTTAAAGGTGATGGCATGGGTTGGCCTCGGACCTCACATGTCATTGGTTTCTCTCCTCAGTACGAGGAAGAGGAGTATGTGGAGGAAGAGGAAGAAGCAGCCCAGGAGGCCGAAGAGCCTGAGCCGGAGTCCCAGCCAGAGCCACCCAAACCCACACTCCCACCCCCACCACCAGCCGCCGTCCCACCCCTCCGGAGAAAGTCATCCGCCAATTACCGAGCCTATGCCATTGAGCCGCACATTAAGGTTGGGGTATCAATAAAGTTCTCCCTCCTTGAGAGGGTCCTTGTCAGCTATGCTCAGGTGCCAATAAAGTTGAACCCATCTGGAAAGGTCCCTGTCAGCCACACCAGTGCATCAATAAAGTTATCCCCAGTTGACAGGGTCCTTGACAGCAACCAATATCTTTGCTCCATTTGAAAGGGAACCTGGCCCAGGTATCCATAAAGATCTTCCCACTCCAAAGGGTCCTGGTCAACCTCAGGTGTATCAACACTGCGGAGTACTGATAAAATAGAAAAGAGCTCCTAGGGTGTCAGCCTAGTTAGAGCAGGGTGGAGACAGCCAGGACACCTGGGTCTATCCCTGACTCACGTGTGACTCTTCTTGGGGAGGGTGTCCTTGCTTTTCTGCATGCCTCAGTTTCTCCAGTGGCTTGAAGTTGCAGTGAAGTGGGTTTAGATTGGATATCAGGAAAAACTTCACTGATAGAACAAGTGAGGCAGTGGAACAGACTGCCTAGGGAAAATATGGACTCTCCATCGCTGGAGGGCTCAAGAAGAGCTTGGACAGGCAGCTGGCCGGGGATGATCTAGGTATAGCTCTGCTTGTGTTCTGCTGTGGGTATTTGCCCGGCTTCTGAGCTTTGCTGGTTGCTGCATGGGGCTGGGAGAGAATTCGCCACCCTCTCCCCTTTTCTGTTACACCTATCACTGTGTTTTTTAAGTCTTCCTCAGAGGCATTGAGTGTTGGCTGCAGCCAATGCTAGGGATTGGGATTGGGCTGTACCAGTGCTCCTACTGGGACTTAAACCTGGGGGTTCCTGTCTAGGGGGTCTTGTCCCTCCATTCAGGGTTAGACCTGTCACCGTAGTTGGGGTCAGAAAGGAATTTTACCCCATGGTCAGAATGGTGTAGATTGTGAGGGGTTTGCCTTCCTCTCTAGTGGAAGCAGGGCCCTCCTCTTCAGATCTCTTGAGTGTATTTAACAACCTGGCAGCAGCAGGACACCACCAGCCCTTGTCCCCTGCTTCACCTGGGGCAGGGGTAGGGGCTCTGGGGTCCTCAGGCATTAGCCTCATAGCTGTGCAACAGCACTGCAGTGTAGTGTTAGGAGTAGGTTGGATCAGTACTTGAATGGGGTTGATCTTGCCTCAGGCTGGGAGTCAGACTAGATGTGACCTCCAGAGGGCCCTGCCAGCCCCACAGCTGTATGGTTCTATCTGATACTGGGATATTGATAAAGTTCACCATGACAACAACTGGGCTAAAATCACCTTCCTCCAGTGTCCTGGCTAACATGGGCAGTGGCTTGTGGCTCAGGTCCAGGCCAAGAAGCCAGGTTCAGTTTCCCAGCTCTGTTAGATCATTGGAATCATTGTATTGCTCTGGGCCTCCATTTACCCATCTGGAAAATGGGTTCAAAGCTCTCTCTCTTTCCTTTCCAGGTCATGAGATTTTTGATGGAGGGTGGACACAACCTGTCCTAGAGGGGCAGTGCACAATTCAGCTGAGGGTCAGGCTCCTGTTTAGAAGCATAGGGAAGGAGAAGGGATGGGGTCTTGGCAGTTTCCACTCTCCTCCTCTGGGAGGTTGCCCTGATTTGGGTCTCTACCTCTGCTAATGTCATTTTCCTTGTCTTAACACAGAGAAAACCCAAGATAACTGCCTCTCGCAAACTGCAGCTCAAGGTAACCAGGCAGTGGGGAAGGGGGCAGTGACTGGGCTGGCTGGGCCTGTAAGGCTGATCTGAAGTGAGCAAGGAGGGTACAGGGCTGGCTGGGTGCATGGGCCCCCCCCTGATTTAAGGAGATGGCATGGGGGTGGAGATGGCTGAGCTTGTGGCGCTGCTGGGGGTGGGTATGGGACTAGTTGGGTCTGGGGTCTGAACCCCCTCTCCCCCCATTCTCCCCCTAGACACTTATGCTCCAGGTGGCAAAGCAGGATCTGGAGCAGGAGGAGGGGGAGCGGGCCCAGGAGAAGGAGCGGTTCCTCTCTGAGCATTGCCCCCCCCTCACCCTGGCTGGGCTGTCCCTGGCAGAGCTGCAGGTATGGCTCCCCCCCCCCCCCCCCCCAACTGGCTGGGGGACCCAGGGCTGGTCTGGGAAGGGGACAGGGGGCAGGGGTTGGACAGAGTCAAGGGGGGCCTGGGGCAAAGAGGGGTCTGATTGGAGTGGGGTGGAGAAAAGGACTGGGGTCTGATGGGGAGGGGTGGGGGTAGGGGAGGGGTCTGGGGGCCTGAAAGGGACTGGTTGCTGGAAAGGGCCTGGATGGGTGGATGAGCTGCAGGGAGTCATGGGTGGGGGTGGGGGAAGGGTCCCCTCTCCCACTGGCAGGGGCTGAACAACCTCCCGCTGGTGCCCCAGGAGCTGTGCCGGGAGCTGCACGCTCGCGTGGACAGGGTGGATGAGGAGCGCTATGACACTGAGGTGCGCGTCAGCAAGAGCATCAATGAGGTGCGGAGCCAGACTCTGGTACCCGCCTTCAGAGACGGGGCAGCGCAGAGTCCTCTGGTAGCCCCATACTTGTGCCCGCTAATGCCCACTCTGAGCTCCAGCACAGCATTCCCTAGTGCCTTCCTACAACACAGAGCCGCCTTAGTGCCTCGCCCCCCTGGTCCCAGTGTGGCACCCCTAGTGCCTTCCCACAGCCCCTCTCCACCTCCTCACTGCCCCTGCAGCACAGCACTCCCTAGTGCCCTCCCTGGTCTCAGCATCATGCTGCTCCCTGGTGCCTACCTTGCTTTCTGTGTCACAGTACCCACTAGTGCCCACCTTGCTCCCTGCAGCACAGTACCCCCTAGCACCCTCCCACTGCCCAGCAACCACCTTCCCACTCACTTTCTCTCCTCTACCCCCTGACTCCCAGATTGAGGACCTGAACCAAAAGATCTTTGACCTGCGGGGCAAGTTCAAGCGTCCGGCGTTACGGCGGGTCCGGATCTCAGCTGATGCCATGATGCAGGCGCTGCTGGGCTCCAAACACAAGGTGTCTCTGGACTTGCGGGCCAACCTCAAGCAGGTCAAGAAGGATGACACGGAGAAGGTGAGGTGGGAAGGGGGCACAGACTGAGGGAGAGGGAAGGAAGCAGGGGAAGGGGGACTGGGGAGTGAGTGGGGTGGGAGGGATGGAAACTCAGGGGGAGGGGAGAGGGGGATCAGAGGATCTGGGAGGGTGTGGAAAAAGGGCATGGCTGGGGTAGGTTCTGGGCTGGAGATGGGAGGCAGCAGAGGGAAGATGGGGTGCTCCCCTCCCCAGCACTGACTCTCTCACCCCCTCCAGGAGAACCGGGAGGTGGGAGACTGGCGCAAGAACATCGATGCCCTGAGCGGCATGGAGGGCAGGAAGAAGAAATTTGAGACCTCTGGGGCAGGGCAGGCCTGAGCTGGTGAGAGATCCCCCTAGCACCCCCAGACCCTGCTAGGGCTTTGGCACTGGGCAGCACTCTCTCCCCTCCCCTCTTTCACCCAGCCAGCTCCCACCCCTGGCTCCCCACAGCACCCATTATTGGAACTGGAGAAGCCAAGAGATTTCCACCCCATCTCCAGCCAGCTCCTGACACAGAGCGCCCAGGCACTCCATGCTGGGGCTGGAGCACTGGGTAATCCCCTTCCACAGCACCCCCTAGTGGGTGGGGCTGGGGCATCACTGCTCTACTCACCTTCATGCCTCATGGTGTGTGTTTCTCTCCAGCAGACCCAGAGAGCTCCTGATGAGGGTGTAGACACTGCTGTAGACCTCATGTCCCCTGTTGAGCCCCACCAGCACACCATCCCTCCTACCCCTGCAACCAGGAACAGCCCTGCCTTCGTAACCACCTTATTCACAGCTGCCTGCCAATAAAAACACTTGGAGTCTCTGGGATTTGTCTGGACCTGTGCATAGAGGGGAGAGTTGAGGTGGGAAATATTCTCCCTCCCCTCTGCCTCCCCATATCTGGCCCCTGGGCAGAGGACTGGCTGGCTCAGCAGATGGAATGGGGCAGGGATGCAGGTATTCTAGTACTGCATTTTCTCACATACAACAGGCACTTTTCCGCACTCAAAAAAACAGCTGCTGGAATTTGAGTGTGCATTATATTTGAGAAATGTGGTACAAGCAGTTTCTGCCACTTACCAGGCAAAAGGGGAAGTGAAATCTACAGCCCTCCACAGGCAGCGGAACAATGAGCATAGTCTCCCTGCTTGCTTGCTGCAGCTCCTACTGAGTTATAACAAAGATGTTTTCTTCTTCATTCAAAAATAAAAGTGCATCATATATTCCAGGGTGCATAGAGTGGGAGAAATACAGTATTTGATCTATTAAAGTGTAGCCCACTCCCATCCCAGAGCTGGGGCTGGAACCCAGGAGTCCTGTCCTCTGCCTGCCTTACTCTCATCCAGTGACGCTCAACCTTTTGGCCCCACAGGCTGGATGAATGGCATGGGGCCTGTCTGTGGCCAGGGTTGGGCCCTGGGACCTAGCACCAATTCCTATATGCCAGAATTGGGTGCTGGGGGCCCAGCACTGCCCCTTCCTGCCCTCTGCTAGCTGGGATTGGGTCCTGGGGAGCATGGTGCCACCCATACCTGGCCCTGCACAGAGACTGGGCACCAGATCCAGCAGGCAGGGCCCAGGGCTCCCTCTGGATCCAGAGATTTGGAAGTACAGGGAACACCTTGTTCCCTGATTTATGTCTCTGCCTGCTGGCATGCCTACCAGTCTTACTCTTCCTATTCATAAATGACTGGCAAAGTGACCCCAGGCAGAGGCCACCATACCCCAAACCCATGGGGTACCAAAAGGACACCAGCCCCAAAATGGACACTGGATTGTGGACAATCAACTCTGTTGGGTGCCTGGGGAACCAGATGGGAGAGTATGCCACCCTCTATGCACTGGCCAAGATGAACGGGTGTCAGGCCTGCATCCTCCCAGAGATGCACCAGCACCTGGCACCCCTGGTTCTTCCGGCACCAGTCCATCCCATTGCTGGTCACTACAAAGACCAGCTTCTCATACTTGGCCCAGAAGTAGCCCATGGCCTTCTCCAGGTAGGCCCTGTCAGCCACCACCCCCTTCCAGGTTGTGTGCATCCTATGGATGTAGTCCCCCCTGAGCACGTGGACGCCCACATAAGTTACACTCTGGCACTGGACACGCAGCCCAGCCAGATACTGGTTGGCCTCATCCTGGATGTGGTCATGGAAAGAGAACTCCTGCAAGATCTCATCCTGGAGGTGGTGGTAGAAAGTCCATGAACAGGGGTAGCCCATTAGCCACACATACTTGCCTGGGATATGCCTGTACTCCTCCGACATCCAGTCATGGAGCTGATAATTCCTCCAGGGGACTTTCTTGAACACAGCTCTGGGGGCCACAGGCAGGGTGATACGAAACAGGGGTGCCAGGTGCTGGTGCATCTCTGGGAGGATGCAGGCCTGACACCCATTCATCTTGGCCAGTGCATAGAGGGTGGCATACTCTCCCATCTGGTTCCCCAGGCACCCAACAGAGTTGATTGTCCACAATCCAGTGACAATTTTGGGGCTGGTGTCCTTTTGGTACCCCATGGGTTTGGGGTATGGTGGCCTCTGCCTGGGGTCACTTTGCCAGTCATTTATGAATAGGAAGAGTAAGACTGGTAGATGGAACAAGGTGGAGGGGACCCTGAGGACCATGGTGGTAAGACTGTGATCCCAGTCTGGAGAGAAAAGAAATGGATGAGACTCAGTCACACCCATAGAAATTCAGGCCTTCCTTGAACCCGCTAATCCAGGGAAGGCCACAACCATTGGCCATGATGGCATGTGTAGGCTGGAGAGAAGCTCTTGGGGAAAGATGAGAGGGAATAGTAAGGTGGCAATGGGAGGAGAGAAGAATAGAAGGACTGATGGATGTTGGGGTCTGTGGATAGATGCATGGCAGGGTTTAATAAAAGGGGTGCAAGGGATGTCAATGGCAGGGATGGGGGGATACATGGATGGTTTGAAAGACAGGATGGAGGATTGTTGGTGGGACAGCTGGGTGGCTGAAGTGAGAGATGGGATGGATGGTCAGTCACAGGGCTGTTGGCAGGAGTCATAGAAAATTAGTGGGATTGCTGTGGGGTGTAGCAGGCGACTTGGTGCTTCTGCTACTTGAAGAGCAGGCTGGCTGTAGCATTCTGTGGGTTCCTATGGTGGGTTAAGGAAGTAATGATCACTGATCAGTAACTAGAAGGGGTGTGTGTGTGTGTGTGTGTGTGTGTGTGTGTATGTGTGTGTGTAACAATGATCACTGATCAGTAACTAGAAGGGGTGTGTGTGTGTGTGTGTGTAACCTTATTATATTCTAATATAATAAAGGGCTTAGTCTGCCTGTCTATCTGTCCATAACACTTTTAATCAAGTGCACATGTGCTGCTGAGGTAGAGTTACCATACATCCATGTCCTCTTTTTTAAGCCCTCTGATCACAGTCAGGGCGAGTTTTTTTAAATCTAACCAAGTGTCCAGGACTTTCCTTTGCTCCACTGGAGGGAGCAGAGGGAGGGCGATTGGAGGCAGCAGGGAACACACACATACCTGTCTGCAGTTGCATAGGTGCGTAGACCCATACGGTGCTCCCTGCTGCCTCCTATTGGCCTCCCCCTGCTCCCACTCCCAGAGCACAGCAAAATCCTAGTCATTTGATCAGGGCAGAGGAAGCGGAAGCTAGGGTTGCAACAAAGCAAGGGGGAGGGGAGGGTTGCCTGTTCTCCAGTGG
The DNA here is from genome assembly GCF_030867095.1 of Alligator mississippiensis. NCBI lineage: Eukaryota > Metazoa > Chordata > Crocodylia > Alligatoridae > Alligator > Alligator mississippiensis. The sequence continues at coordinate 39,437,956 of NC_081828.1, forward strand.
GGGAAGGGGTGGGAGGGCTTGGAGGGTATCAGGGAACTCCATGGCCAGCACAGGGACCAGTGCCTCTGCTCTGCTCACAGGGGCTGAGCTGCCACGAGACACTGGGGGGCGAGAAGGGCAGCGGGAGGGAGGGGGCCATGGCCAGGCTGCCTGGTGTGGTGCAGCAGCCCCATCTCAGGGTGGAGGGTACCACAGCCTCCCCTCCTCTTCCCTCCAACCCGCTCCATCACTGCCTGCTGACCATTTTTCCTTTGTGTTGGCATTGATGTGCCAGGCCCTTGAAGGGGAGCATGTGTTCAGTTATTTGGGGCCAAGTAGGTGTCACCGAGTGTTTGGATTTACCTCTGGGTCTGAATCAGCCCATTGCCACTTTTTAATAAAAAGTTTAGTATTGGAGCCACCATGCTCTGATCGGTCAGGACGGGGACACCTGGGCCCCTCCAGCAGGGCTGGTGGGGTCATGGGCCTGCGGGTCAGGAGTGAGGGGCACTGGGGTGGGGGCAGGAGACTGCGGGTTGGGAGTGCAGGGGGCACTGGCAGTGTCAGGAAGCTGCAGGTCAGGAGTGAGGGGCACCATCAGGGCCCAGGGGGGCAGCGTACTGCAGTTTGGTGAATGAGGGGCACTGGCAGGGCTGGAGTCAGTGAATTGGGAGTGATGGGCAGCAGCAGGGCTGGGGGGTGTGAGACTTGGCAGTGAGGGGCAACAAAATGGTCAGGGGCAGGGCCACCTTTCGGGGCTGGCCATGTAAACGCTCCTTTAAAATCCATCATTCATGACGGGCAATTGGCTAATATATATATAAAGACATATATTTTTACCAAAAAAAATAAAAAGATGGATGAACAGAGGGATCAAATGTGTGTGCATGTTCAGGATGGATGTGCATGTTTGAGGATAGATGGATATGTGGATGGATGGAAGAGTAGGTAGGCAGATTCCTCTTGAGTTCAGGGGGTGGAGGGACACATAGACAGACAGAGATGACGGGAGGATGGAAGGACAGGTAGGTGTTCCAGGGGATGGACGGGAGTACTGCAAGGTGGGGTGTTTCTGGAGTGATAGATGAAAGGATGCGTGTCTGGGCCTGTGGAAGGCTGGGTGGACGTTGGGGCTGGAAGGCTAGGAAGGGATTGGGGAGGGCAGGCTGACACGTGGGGGTGGCTGTGGGGGCCTGGGTGGTCCCTTGCAGGGCTGTGGCTCTAGGGCTGGGGGCCTGGGCCTGGGAGAGGCAAACATCCAGCTGGGATCCCTCTTTCCTCCTTACTGTGTCAGGGTAGGGGGGAACCGTTCCAAGGGGGTGCCGGCTGTGGCTCAGGGTTTCTCTGGGAGTGCTGTGATGTCCCACCCTGGTAGGCCAGATCCCTCCTGCTCCAAGTCCAAAGCCCTCCCAGGGAGGTTCGGCCTTAGAGTCTCTTCCAGGCAGCAGGAATTTCCTCTGTGCTTTGTCAGTGGGTGCTGCTTGCCACGCCCAGCAGAACCGGATGTGTCCCTTCTGCTCCAACGGTTGTGGTCAGGCATTGGGAAGGGGACAGATGGACAGACAGGGACTGGGCCATAGGCTATTAACATGCCCTGTGACTGCCAGACCAGGCTAGCAAACCTAGCATAGGAACACTTAAAGCAAGTATATAATAAATTATCAGCTTTAAGCAGGGGTACAATCTCTAATCAATCTGCTGGAGCAAAACCAAAAAGTCAAATGTGAAAAAAAAATCTGCTCATCAAAGCCACAGCTAGTAACCAGGCCTCCAAACAAATAAGTACTTTTTTTGGCACAGCAGCTAAAAGTAACCAGAGCCATTTTTCCTTTTAGTAGCAAATATATGTCCTCAGCTGGAATACTCTGGAAATAACTTCATGCTTTTGTTAACCTTGGCCCTTCTTGAGGAACTTGTGCTAAGCACAGCTGAAGCAGGCTCCAAAGCCTGTGTCATAGTAAACCTTGGCAGCTGTGTTACAGCTGGCCTAGTCAAAGAAGTAAAAGAAACAGAGCATGGCAAGTAACCCCAGGGCTGGATTGTGGGTGCACTTGAACCCCGGTACAATTCCTGCTCCACCCACACTTTAAAACCAATTCCCTGGCCGTATCAGCAGCATTTCTATTGAGGCAGCACTGAGAAATCAATCTGGCTCCTTGCTCATTTGAATCTACCTGATTCCTTCCAAACTCTTCAGTACACAGGTGTTAACAACCCTCTCTCCTTTTTAATGGTCTGCTGCTAATCAAGCTACACTTCACTGTAATTTTGCTGTCTGTTAGCTGCTCCTGGAAATCTGATTCCTAATTCATGGACCTGCAGTTTGTTTTTAATTCTAGTTAAAGCCATAAACTCAGGTGTGGAAATAATGTTCCACGAAGTTTGGAGACATTGTCAAGAAGTCTGGCTTTTGTTTCATGAATCTGAAAAAGAGAGTCACATTTCATTCTAATAACTACAGAACTAATGAACCAGCATCTTTTGATTATTTTGCCCAGGCCATTGGGGTTTTTTTATACGTAATACATGATCTAGCAAACGAATGCACAGGCCAATAACGTTTTTGCCTTTGCTTCAATCTTAAATTGAATAATACAGCCCTAGGCCCCTTGCATATTAATAAAGCTTTCAGTTTGTTTATAACTGGAGAAAACTGGATGCTGTCCTATATGTGACAATGCACCACACCATCTGTACTCCCCTTTTCAGAGTCCTAGATCCACCCATGAGTAGCCCTCCAGAAGGCAAGAGAAAGAGGTAGTAAGTCCTCTCTCCCAGGACCACACTTTTCTCAGAAACATAGATCCTCAGCTAATGGACATCTTCCAAATCCACAGAAAAGCTGGCATAGTCAAGTTCCCAGAGCCTCAGTGTAACAAAGACATTTGAATAACACCAGTCAGAACTATTTATTCAAATAAGCCACATCTAAATATTGTGTGTAAAGGAGGAGAGTTGGGGAGACTCGAGGAAACAGGTTGCAGCCTTTAATGGTCTTGATGTTCCACTATTCAAAATATCCTTTCCCCTGCAATTTTGCTGTCTGTTCGACATTCCTGGCAATGTGTCTCCTCTATTCCACAGCCCTGCAAACTGCCTTTAGCTCTAGCTAAAAACTTTAACACAGATGTGGTCATATTAACTCAGGTGTAGAAATGACAGGCAAAATACTCAAGATTTTGTTTTATGAATCTGATTATGAAACATACCTTTAACTATAATGACTACAGGACTCATGATATGATATCTTTGGACTAGTTTTGCCTAGTTGGTTATGTTTTGTTAAACAGCCACAGAAACTAGACAGTTAGTGAACATTTCAATAGTTGCATTTGCGTTGATCTTAAACTAAATAATATAATAATAACCCCCATCCACCAGCATATTAGCAAAGCTTCTAGTTTATCGTTAACTGGAGAAAATTGTTCTGTGCTGTATGTGATTATATGAAACACCACTTTTCATAATCATATTTCCACCCCTGATAATACCTTACCCATTAGGAGGGAAAGGAGGATCACTGAGTATGTGATTGCATCTTGATTTGGTGTACAGAAAGGGTAATTGGTAAGGGGATTGTAACCATCCCTGATTTATGTCTAAGCTTGTGAAAAGGTCCTGATCCTAGATGGGCTGTGGTCTTGTGTCTCAAAAGACTGAAAAGCACCGGGTTTTTTGGTAATAGATTTGGGAGGGGGTCATCTGGGATCCTAGCAGATGAGACTCTGGATGCAAGCTTGGAAAGAAACAGAGGGTGACTGTTGTGTTCTCGTGGCCAAAACCAGTGGAGACACCCCAGAGGGCATACACAATCAGGGCAAACATGGGAGGAAAAACCACTAGTTGCTTCACACCGGATATACAGAAGTTGTTCAAAGCTATAGAAAGAAGTCACTTTAAAAAGTAGGCAAGAGGTAAGGATTTCTTGGGGCGAGATCTTTTATTGGACTAGGTCATTGGAATAAAGTTAGACCAGAAGAAGAATGTCTTGCATTTGAAAGCTAGTCTAACTTTATCCCAATGACATAGCTGATCCAATAAAAGATCTCACTCTTATAAATCCTTGCCTCTCACTCAGTTTCTGGACCATCACAGCTACATCTTTCCTCTCTCATATTAAAAAAAAATGCCTGTAAAGAAAGAGCTGCCAAAAAGAGGTCCTACAGGGGAACAAGGACTTTTAAAATCCATGGAAAAACTTGTTGGGGAAGTAGGATACATGGATAAGTTTGGGTAGGAAGGCCTATGAATGAAAATGATAGCAAGGGAGCTGTCATTCAAGGACTGTATGCAGTGGCATAAGAAGAATCAGAAAAAATAAGCGGGATGTTGGCTGTCGAGGTCTCCTTGCTTTGCCCTTAGCAGATTAGGTTGTTATGTCTTGTGTTTCATGCTTTCATACTTTCATAATTGGTAGGGTCGGAAGGGACCTAAGTAGATCATCAAGTCCAACCCCCTGCCATGGACAGGAAAGAATGCTGGGGTTAAACGACCACGGCTAGGTGATTATCTAGCCTCCTTTTGAAGACCCCCAGGGTAGGAGCGAGCACCACTTCCCTTGGAAGTTGGTTCCAGCTCCTAGCCGTCCTGACTGTGAAGTAGCGCCTCTTGATGTCTAGCCTGAATCTACTCTCAGTCAACTTATGGCCGTTATTTCTTGTTACTCCCGGTAGTGCTCGGGGGAACAGGGACTCTCCCATTGCCTGCTGGTCCCCCTTGGCAAGTTTATAGATGGCCACCAGATCCCCTCTCAGCCTTCTTTTGTGGAGGCTGAACAGGTTCAGGTCCCGTAGCCTCTCCTCATAGGGCCTGCCCTGCTGCCCCCAATCATGTGAGTGGCGCTCTTCTGGACCCTCTTGAGGCTGTCCACATCCCTCCTGAAGTGCAGTGCCCAGAACTGGACGCAGTACTCCAACTGTGGCCTAACCAGTGTCACATAGAGGGGGAGGATCACCTCCTTGGACCTGCTCGTGATGCATCTATGGGTGCATGACAAGGTACAGTTAGCCTTCCTGACTGCGTCCCCACATTGGTGGCTCATGTTCATTTTGGAATCAATAGTGACACCAAGATCCTTTTCTGCCTCTGTGCTGAGGAGAAGGGAGTTCCCCAGCCTGTAGGTATGCTGCTGGTTCTTTCTCCCCAGGTCTAATACCGTGCACTTGCCTGTATTGAAACCTATCCTATTCTCATCCACCCACCTCTCTAACCTGTCCAGATCTAGTTGTAGCCTGTCCCTCTCCTCTAGCGTGCCCACTTCTCCCCACATCTTAGTGTCATCTGCAGATTTGAACAAGGTGCTTTCCACCCCCTCGTTCAAGTCGCCGATGAAGATATTGAACAGTGCAGGCCCGAGGACCGAGCCCTGGGGAACCCCACTGCCCATGCCCCTCCAGGCTGAAAATGACCCATCCACCACCACTCTCTGGGTGCAGCCCTCCAGCCAATTTGCGACCCATCTGACTGTGTAGGTGTTGACACCACAATCACCTAATTTTTTAATGAGGATGGGGTGAGAGACAGTGTTGAAGGCCTTCCTAAAGTCCAGAAAGACTATGTCCACCATGACACCTGTGTCCAAGGCTTTTGTGACCTGGTCGTAGAAGGCAACCAGGTTGGTCTGACACAGGGGCAGGCAATTATTTTGGGTAGAGGGCCGCTTACTGAGTTTTGGCAAGCCATCAAGTCATGGTAGATGGGTCGGTCTCGACTTGGAAGGGTGTGGGCAGTGGGGTCCCGCAGGGTTCGGTCCTTGGACCGATACTCTTTAATGTCTTCATCAGCGACTTGGACGAGGGAGTGAAATGTACTCTGTCCAAGTTTGCAGATGACACAAAGCTATGGGGAGAAGTGGACACGCCGGAGGGCGGGGAACAGCTGCAGGCAGACCTGGATAGGTTGCACAAGTGGGCAGAAAACAACAGGATGCAGTTCAACAAGGAGAAATGCAAAGTGCTGCACCTAGGGAGGAAAAATGTCCAGCACATCTACAGCCTAGGGAATGACCTGCTGGGTGGCACAGAGGTGGAAAGGAATCTTGGAGTCCTAGTGGACTCCAAGATGAACATGAGCCGGCAGTGTGACGAAGCCATCAGAAAAGCCAATGGCACTTTATCGTGCATCAGCAGATGCATGACGAATAGGTCCAGGGAGGTGATACTTCCCCTCTATAGGGCGTTGGTCAGACCGCAGTTGGAGTACTGCGTGCAATTCTGGGCGCCACACTTCAAGAAGGATGCGGATAACCTGGAGAGGGTACAGAGAAGGGCAACTCGTATGGTCAAGGGCCTGCAGACCAAGCCCTACGAGGAGAGACTAGAGAAACTGGACCTTTTCAGCCTCCACAAGAGAATGTTGAGAGGCGACCTTCTGGCTGCCTATAAGTTCATCACGGGGGCACAGAAGGGAATTGGTGAGGATTTATTCACCAAGGCGCCCCCGGGGGTTATAAGAAACAATGGCCACAAGCTAGCAGAGAGCAGATTTAGACTGGACATTAGGAAGAACTTCTTCACAGTTCAAGTGGCCAAGGTCTGGAACGGGCTCCCAAGGGAGGTGGTGCTCTCCCCTACCCTGGGGGTCTTCAAGAGGAGGTTAGACGAGTATCTAGCTGGGGTCATCTAGACCCAGCACTCTTTCCTGCTTATGCAGGGGGTCGGACTTGATGATCTATTGAGGTCCCTTCCGACCCTAACATCTATGAATCTATGAATCTATGAATCAAGGGCTGCATGACAGGCAGCCCAAGGCAGATTCATATTCATTTTCTAAATTTTTTAGGGGCCCCGCAGACCAAATAGAATGGCCTGGCGGGCCGCATCTAGCCCCCGGGCTGTATTTTGCCCACCCCTGGTCTGACAGGACCTGTCTGTAACGAACCTGTGTTAATTGCCCCTAAGCATAATCTCCCCTGCTGGTCCCTTGCACATGTGCTCCTGGATAATTTTCTCAAAGAGTTTCTTAAGGATCAAGGTAAGACTAACGGGCCTATAGTTTCCTGGGTCTTCTTTCCTCCCTTTTTTAAAAAGGGGACCACATTGGCCCTTTTCCAGTCCTCTGGCACCTTGCCAGAGCACCATGAGCGCTCGTAAAGCTGTGCCAGGGGTCCCACAATGACCTCTGCCAATTCCCTCAGCACTCTGGGGTGGAGATTGTCAGGACCTGCTGATTTGTTGAGTTAGGGTTGACAGTCATTTTATGAAGAGTTTAGATGATGGATTTGTAGGGCATGGTTTGGATAAGGTTGATCTTGCCTTAGGCAGGGGGTTGGACTAGATGATGTCTGGGAGTCCCTTACAGCCCAACTTCTCTATGATTCTATGAACAGGATGTAAACACATTAAAGGAGACACTGCAGTGGCATCTGGCCACATTCACAAGAAAAAAAGGTTTATTAACAAAAAAAAACAATTTAAGAAAATGAAGACAGTGCACAATGGAAGTAAAAGTGCCAGGAAGCACTGGAAACTGTGAGACTAGTTTTAAAGGACAACAAAAGAAACTCCCCCAAAACTGAACACCATCCAAATTGTTGCACAGAGATAGCTGTTCTTAAAGGAGTTAAACAAGGGGCTCAAGGAGTCATGGAAGCTGTACAAGGAAAAGGTGAAAGAAATAAGCATGTTGATGAAGGTAAGACCAGGGGGCAGGGGGGCGGGGGGCACAGATACAGTGGTGCAGTTGTACTCCCCACCCTTTGATTCCTGCAGCACCCAAACGAATGGCCTGGGAGAGGCAGCCACATTTCTATTCAGATAGTGCTGAGTCAATTGACTCTCGGAGAAGATCAAGACCAGGAATTCTTAAGTCAGCTCACGGAGATAGTTAGGTCCAAGGATGTGGTCATCATGGGTGACCTAAACTTGCCAGACATCTGCTGGGAGGAGCAGACAGCCAGGTCTGACTGCTCACGCAGGGTTTTAACTGACATACAGGACCTCCATCTAACCCAGGAGGTACACAGCCCCACCAGGGAAGACGCCTTGTTGGATTTGGTCCTGGCCATGGGCGACGACCTGGTATGGGGTCTGCGAGTGCTCAACCACCTAGGCAATAGCGATCATCATCTGCTGGAATTCACCATCCAGCGCAAGGTGGTGAAAGCCTCCAGCAAGGCAGCAGCCCTCGACTTCAGGAGGGGGGACTTTAATGAGGTAAGAAGACCAGTGGGGGAAGCACTGAGGTCCCAGAGCTGGAGGGAGTTGTGTGTCCAGGAGGAGTGGTCACTCCTTAAGGAGACTGTAGCAGGGCACTAAGGTGCCTGCTACTGAGAGAGCAGAAAAGACTCCTCAGGTGCTGGTTGCTGAGGCAACTAGTGGGATAATGACCCGCACCTGCCTAGCCAGCTGAAGAAAGGGGCAGGGCCCGGCTCCTATATAAAGCACAGGCAGGAGGCCAGAGGCAGTTCCCTACCAGCAACTAAGGAAGAAGGAGCTCTCTGCCAGGAAAGAGAGGCTAAGCCTGAATGCCAGAGCAGCGTTGGTCACCGTGGTAGGATAGAGAACCCGGTAGGCCTGAGCATAGTTATAGCTAGTGGCTTATGTTTATGTTGTAGCCAAGAGGCTGGTGTTTATGTTACTGTTTGCATTTGCTATTGGTTACACTGGTGGCTTGGGAGAGGCTAGTAGGGGATGAAGGAGGTCTCATAGGGGACTCACAATATTGTGGGGACCCCAGCATCAGTGAGGGTGCTGCATATGGGGTACATAGACCCCAGCCCCAGAGAGGGGCAGTTGAGAAGCCCTAGAGAAGAGGGCATTGTTGAGAAGCCCCAGTGCGGGCGTGGTGAGCCTCGGAAAAGGGGGCAGCATTGTGGTGAGCCCCAGGAAAGGGGGCAACTATTGAGAAGGCCCTGGAGAGAAGGGCGGCACTATCGAGAAGGTCCTGGAGAGAAGGGCACAGAGAGAGAGAGATGGGACTGGAGAGCCCGAGTGCTAGAGAGGGCGCAAACAGAGAGGTCTAACAATGTCTATTACATCTGTGAGGCTTGGGGCGTGGTATTGGGGTGGTAGGAGCCACGCATAGCCCATAAGGCTGAGGAGTACGGAAAACACGCTACCGTAGAAGAACTAGAAGTAACGGGACAACCGTGGCCAAGAAGAAGGAAGGCAGCCTCCCTATAAAAATGTACACAACTGAAGTTGTGGCGGGCGAGAATAGGAGGGTGCGAGCCGACAGCTTGGCACGGTAAAGGAGGCGGCAGGGGAGAGCACGGCGACCCTGACGTCCCTCCTGTTACAGAGACGATCCTCCAAGCTCAAAGGGAAGTAATCTCTACACGAATCAAAGGTGGCAAGAGGGCACAAAGGCCCCCATGGCTCACCAAAAGCATCCGGGAATGTCTCCAAACAAAAAAGGAGGTGTACACCTGTTGGAAGGAAGGTGCCATCACAAGAGAGGGCTATACCTCGGTAGCTCGGGAATGTAGGGGGGTGGTCAGGAAAGCCAAGGTGGAAATGGAGCTGGGACTAGCGACCCAGATCAAGGACAACAAGAAGTCCTTTTTCAAATGCATAGGGGGGCAAAAGAAGGTGCCAAGTAATGTGGGGCCTCTGCAGGACATGCTAGGAAATCTGGTCATCTCACCTGATGGTAAAGCTGACATATTCAACAATTTCTTTGCCTCCGTGTTTCTGAGGAGGGACCCGGATATCTCCCCCACTGGCCCCTCCGAGGGCCCTGTGGGTGGCACACCCAGGCCTAGGGTTAATGAGGACCTTGTCAGGGACCTTCTGGAGGGACTAGATGTATTTAAATCCACAGGTCCTGATGATCTCCACCCCAGAGTGCTGAAGGAACTAGCAGGGGTCATTGCAGGACCTCTGGCACAGCTCTACAAGCACTCATGGTGCTTGGGCGATGTACCAGAAGACTGGAAAAGGGCCAGTGTGGTCCCCGTCTTCAAAAAAGAGAGGAAGGAGGACCCAGGGAACTATAGGCCTGTGAGTCTTACCTCAGTCCTGGGGAAGCTTTTCAAAAGAATTATCCTGGCACTTGTCCAGGAAGGGCCAGCAGGGGAGGTTATGCTCAGGGGCAACCAGCATGGGTTCATTAGGGGCAGGTCTTGTCAAACCAACCTGGTGGTCTTATACGACCAGGTCACCAAGTCTTTGGATGCAGGTGTCGCAGTGGATATAGTCTTTCTGGACTTCAGGAAGGCCTTCGACACAGTCTCTCACCCCATTCTCAGTAAGAAACTAGGAGACAGTGGTGTTGATGCCTTCACGGTCAGATGAGTCATTAACTGGCTGGAGGGCCGCACCCAGAGGGTGGTGGTGGACGGGTCTTATTCGACCTGGAGGGATGTGGGCAGTGGGGTTCCCCAGGGCTCAGTCCTCGGGCCCGCGCTATTCAACATCTTCATCAGTGACTTGGGCAAGGGGGTAGAAAGCACCCTGTTCAAGTTCGCAGATGACACTAAGATGTGGGGTGAAGGGGGTACGCTAGTAGGAAGGAACAGGCTGCAAGCGGATCTAGACAGGTTACAGGGGTGGGCCAATGAGAACAGAATGGGGTTCAACACTGACGAGTGCAGGGTCATGCACCTGGGGAGGAAGAACCAGCGGCACACCTACATGCTAGGGAACTCCCTTCTCGCCAGTGTTGAGACAGAAAAGGATCTTGGAGTCATCATTGATGCCACGATGAACATGGACCGACAGTGTGGGGACATGGTCAGGAAGGCCAACCACACCTTGTCGTGCATCCACAGATGCATCTCAAGCAGGTCCAAGGAGGTGATCCTCCCCCTCTATGCAACACTGGTCAGGCTGCAGCTGGAGTACTGCATCCAGTTCTGGGTGCCGCACTTCAGGAGGGATGTGGCCAATATGGAGAGGGTCCAAAGGAGGGCCACCCGCATGATCAGGGGTCAGCAGGGCAGGCCCTACAAGGAGAGGCTGAGGGACCTGAACCTGTTCAGCCTCCAAAAGAGAAGGCTGAGAGGGGATCTAGTGGCAGTCTACATACTAGTCAAGGGGAACCAGCAGGCATTGGGAGAGTCCATGTTCCCCCGAGCACTCCCGGGAGTTACAAGAAACAATGGACACAAGCTAGTGGAGGGTAGTTTCAGGCTAGACATTAGGAAGTGCTATTTCACTGTCAGGGCAGCTAGGACCTGGAACCAACTTCCAAAAGAAGTGGTGCTGGCTCCTACCCTGGGGGTCTTTAAAAGTGTCACAACCAAATTAAGTAGTGCCCATGTCACAAACAAGTAATAACCATTTAAAACAGTTTTTTTCTGCACTAGGTTAACTAAGGGTTAACAATAATGATAGTAACCGCTTTTTTCTGCGCATGTCAAAAAGAAATTTATTGCTGCGCCACTAACAGAGATAAAAACTTTTGCCTTCTTTGCTTTATATAAATCATTATAATTGGTCAAAGAAAACAAGGAGTAACCCTGTGAAAATAACACCCTAGCAAAGACCGCTAGATAATTGGCGATTCTAATTAGATTTATGATGTGGCGAAAAACAATTGGCTATCATACAAACAAAACCCGCTTACATTTTTCGCAAAGTCGAAGACAACTCTGCCCACACCTTGGAGTAATCTGACAATTTGATCAGTTGTCAGCGTCTTCCCGCCGCGACCTCCCTGGCGTACCCTTGCCCCACATGCCCGATAAGCCGACCGCCAGCCCGTATATATATATCTGCAGAATGACTGAACAACGATCTCTAAGCTGTAACTAACTAAGTATCTCTGACCTCCGTCTTACACCACCTTGACGTGAGTAAACAATCTTGCTTTGCAACCGATAAGCGTCCGCCTAATTAATTCCACTCCAAGCGTCACAAGTACCTGCCTGACGGCCTTCTAAGGCCCCGGATCCTTATCTGCCCAGGTGGGAGTCAGGGAGAGCTGCTGGCCGGCTGCCCTGGGTCCCGACAAAAAGGAGGCTGGACAAACATCTGGCCGGGGTCATTTGACCCCAGTACTCTTTCCTGCCACGTCAGGGGGTCAGACTGGATGATCTCCTCAGGTCCCCTCCGACCTACCAACTATGAAACTATGACTTCATGGATCATTGTCATTTCCCTAATTCCTGCTAATCTCTCTCCACTACACAGGTGTTAATGATCCTTTCTCCTTTTTAACAGAGACTTAACACTGTTCAATCTATTCTTTCTTCTGCAGTTTTGCTGTCTGTTTGCTATTCCCAGTAATCTCTTTCATTTCAAAGCCTTCAGACTATTTTTAATCTTAGCTGAAAAACCTTAACTCAGGTGTGGCCATATTAACTCGGTATAGAAACAACTGCCAGTGAAATATTGAAGGCACTGTCAAGACACTCCAGAAGGCTAGATTTTGTTTTATGAATCTGATTAAGAGGCGTACATTTAATTATAATGACAAGAGAAATTGTGACACAGTATATTTGGACTGGTTTTGCATAGTTTGTTGTGTTTCCTAAATGTAATATATAATCCAGTAAATTAGCCCACATTCCAATAAAGTTATATGTGTTTTGACTTGCATCTTACACTGTGTAATGTAGCCCAAGGCCCTCTAGCATATTAGTAAAACTTCTAGTTTCTTTTTACGTCGGGAGGGTGGGGGCTGGAAATTGTGCATTGTGTTATATGTGATGCTGCCCTACACCTTCTGCAGCCCAAAATCCTAGATCCACCCATGGATAAGACAGAAGTGAAGCTGGGACGTGTCAAGTCCCAGCATTATGATTATGATGAAGGGAGGTAGAAAGATGCAGGAGAGTTGGGGAAGACTTGGTGACAGCAAGACCCTCCCTTGCATGCACCTTGGGGACACGTGGTGTCCCATGCATGTGGGGTCCTCCTTCCAGGGTAATTGCCCTGATTTGGTGTCCCTGAAACCCACATTGCCCCCTAGTGTGCCCTCCAAACTGATGAAGCACCCCTGGACTTTCACTTAATTTTAACCAAGGAACAGCTTTGTATGTTTTGAAAAAGTATTTTATCTAACCAAGGGCATAGAGTAGGTTGTTTAGGCTGGGGGAGATCGCTTGTTGCTTAGTTGCTTAATTGCTGGCCTCACTAGAAGGAAAGCTATATCAACAAAGTCTGGAGCTGGAAGGGGGGTTACTTGGGGGGGAGCTGGAAGGGGGGTTACTTGCTGGGCTTGCTATACATTTCATCACATCAGCAACTTTAACCTTTTATGTAGCTATATAAGGCAGACACCCACTGGGGTGTGGGTGCTTGCTTTGTGAACAATTGCCAAGCACCACTTTCTGCGCAGAAATAAAGATTAAGTTGGATCCTTCAACCCTGTGTGTTTATTGGCACAAGCGCACCGGGCACGAACTCACCGTTGTTTGGGGACAACAAAACCACCTGGGCAGAGCGTGAGCAGGTTTTGGCAGAACCAGGTGGAAGTGAGTGCTTAGCCCGGCAGGAGAGAGAGGTATGATTATGGGATGGGTGGTGTAGCATGAAGAATGGAGCCAAGAGTCCTAGGTTCTCTCCCCAGATCAGGAAGGGAAACGGGGGGGGGGGTCTAATGAGTTGGAGCAGGGATCCCTTTTGAGTGTTTCAGGGTGTTAAGAGGGGAGCCAGTGACACCAGAACTATGTCCAGTATGATATTATGCTTCTGGCAGCTGTGATAGCCCAGCCCTGGTGCTCACATCAGGCCAGGAGGGCCCAGAAAGGAGTGAAGGACTCTAGCCTGGACTTGTAGTTTAAGTTCCCCCTGCCCTCCCACATGTACACACCCTCCCACAGCCCTGCTGATGCCTCTAACTCCTGACCTGCAGCCCCCTGCCAGCCCAGCTAAGGTTCCACTTTCTTTGCCCACGCTCCATGCTGGTAGAGGATAGAGGAGGGGAAAACTCAGGGCAGCCATGAACTGAGGGCACAGTGGCTGAAATCAGGGACCTGCCCTATTCCCAGTGTGTTTGTGTGTGTGTTTTCAGGGGGCACATAGCACTGACCCCCCCCCAAAAAACAAACAAACAAACAAACAAAAAAACTAAGTCCAGGATACCTCAGGTTGTCATCTCCTGTAGGGACTCAGCCCTATACATACAGGGTACTTTGAGGCCATCCGTGAACCCAACCCAGGCCCCAGTCTTCATTTACACCCAAGCAGAGAACCCTGGCATCCAATCAACCCAACTCAATCCATTCTAAGTGCCTGAGGACATCAAGATCAGATAGCCCCAAAGTTCTTGGAGATTCTGCAGTGAGACCAGCAGAGCAAGCACAGGCCACTGTCCTCTGTGTTCCACCTCTCTATGGGTCTGGCTTCCAGCTTCCCCCTCCCCAAAACTCCCCAGCTAGGCTAGATCAGGAGCCATGTTACAAGGCATGCTCTCCTTGTGGAAAAGGCACTTAAGTAGGGACATGATAGCAGTTTTCAAATATTTGAAAGGATGCCATAAAGAAGAGGGAGAGCACCTCATCTCTCTTGCTACAGAGAGTAGTATACAGATCAATGGCTTGAAGTTGTAGCACAGTAGATTTAGATAGGATACCAGGAAAAACGTCTTCAGTGTTAGAACAGTGAGGCAGTGGGCCTAGGGACTGCCTAGGAAAGCTGTGGACTCTCCATCGTTGGAAGTGTACAAGAAGAGGTTCATAGATTCATAGATTGTAAGGGGCTGGAAGGGATCTTGCAAGATCATTGGGTCCAGCCTCGCTTGCACTAGGCAGGAAAGACAACTGGGGTCAGGTGACCCTAGCAAAGTGACCATCCAGTCTCCTCTTGAAGATTTCCAGGGCAGGTGATTGCACCACCTCTGGAGGGAGCTTATTCCACAGTCTGGACACCATAGCTGGGAAGTTTTGCCTAATGTTGAGCCTGAAATGGTCTTCCAGGAGTTCGTGACCATTACTCCTGGTTTTCCCCAAGGGTGCCCTGGTGAACAGCTGTTTGCTGAGCCCTTGATGTATTCCCCTAATATAGTGGTAAGCTGCTACCAAGTCTCCTCTCAGCCTTCTCTTTTTTAGGCTGAAAAGACCCAAGTCCCTCAGCTTTTCCTCATATGGCTTGCCTTGCAAGTCTCTAATCATACAGGTAATCTCTGATTATACAAGGTGGATAAGCATTGGTCAGGGAAGATGCAGGAGTAGCTATGCCCATGTTTCACTAAGAGTACATCCCGGGCTGTTGAGCTTTGCTGGTTGCCACATGGGGCTGAAATCTACACCCTCCCCTCCACCCCACAACTCCCCAGCACCTTTCTGCTACATGTGCAGGGTGTTTTTAACCCTTCCTCAAAGGCATTGGGTGTTGGCTGCAGCCAAGGCTGGGGATTGGGAGTGGGCTGTGCCAATGCATCTACTGGAAATTGAACCTTGAGGCTTGAGTGTCTTGCTCCTCCACTTAGGGTCAGACCAATTGCCCTAGCAGGGTCAGGAAGGAATTTCACCCCATGATCATATTGGTATGGACTGCAGGGGGTTTTGCCTTCCTCTGTAGCGGGGAGGGATGTAGCCCTCTTCCCAGACTCACTCTAGTATATATTATCAACTTTTGTAGCATCAAGACACTAGCCATTGTTGTCCCTCATGTCTATCTGTGGCAGATTCAGGTGTGATGTCTTGTGGTTGTGTCAGGGTTGACTGTGATTTTGCTAATAAATTGGACAATGGATTTATATAGGACAGCTTAATGGAGATGCCCCTCCTTAGGCAGGGGGGTTAGACTAGATGACCTCTGCAGGTCCCCTCCAGACAGACATCTCTAGGATTTTATGATTCTAAGTCCATGAGCCAATTTATTGATTGTTTGGGGTCTGTGGCCTGCTGTCCAGGCTCGAGGGTTCTGTTTCTAGGGACAAGAGTGGGGAGAGGTCAGCACTGATCCCAATCCACTCAGGCAAAAAAGCAGCCGAGGGCTTGAAGATCTGGAGGAATGGGGAGTCAGGCAGGGTGTAGTTGGCCAGGTAGATGGTCTCCCCTCTGGCCAGATAGGCAGCCCAGATGCCGAATGTCCCAATGGTCATGATTGTGTGGTTGCAATGGGCCAGCAGCGCAAAATCCTTGCCTGGAGACAACTCCCTCCCATCCCCAGCGAAGTACACATCCCCCCTTGAAGCATCAATGTTCTTTCGGCACCAGTCCATCCCATTGCTGGTCACAACAAAGACTGGCTCCTTGTACTTAGCCCGGAAGTAACCCATGGCCTTTTCCAGGTAGGCCCTGTCAGCTACCACCCCCTTCCAGGTTGTGGGCATCAGCTGGACATAGTCCCCCCGGCGGACGTGGACACCCACATAGGTCACATTGCGGCGCTGACCACGCAACCTGGCCAGGTACTGGTTGGCCTCGTCCCGGACATGGTTGTGGAAGGAGAACTGCCAAAGGATCTCATCCCGGAGATGGTGGTAGAAGGTCCAGGAGCAGGGGTATCCCATAAGCTGCACATACTTGCCCTGGATGTGTCTGTACTCCTCTGACATCCAGTCATGGAGCTGATAGTTCCTCCAAGGGATCCTCTTGACCATGTCCTTGTGGAGCACAGGCAGGGTGATATGAAAGAGGGGTGCCAGGTGTTGGTGCATCTCCGGGAGGATACAAGCCTGATGCCCATTCATCTTGGCCAGGGCATAGAGGGCGGCATATTCCCCCATCTGGTTCCCCAGGCGCCCAATGGCGTTGACTGTCCATATGCCCTGAACTGAGGAAGTGTCTTGGCAGTGCCTCATGGGTTTGGGGTATGGTACCCTGTGCCTAGGGTCACTTTGCCAGCCATCAAGGAACAGGAAGAGAAGCACTGACAGGAAGGCCAGGAGTGAAAGAATCAGGAGGAAGACCAGGGTGGATGGGATCCAGGAGACCATGACAGCCACAGCAGTAAGAGTAGAGGTGGTTCCAGCCTGGGAAGAGAGGGAGAAGAGTTGCATAAGACTCAGGAACATAGCAAGAATTTCAGGATATTCTTCCAGCACTCTCATCCATGTTAGGCCACAACCATTGGCCATGATGGCAGAAGCAGAGGGCAGTGGGACAATGATAGTCTTTCCACTCTTCTCTGCTGGAGGGATGGATGGAAAGATGGTGGATGTAGGATATAGAGAAGTTCTCAGGGAATGGTGGGAAGGGAGTGATAGAATGTAAATGGGAGTAGGGACAAGTAGATGGAAGGACTGATGGATGTTGTGGTCCATGTCTGGATACATGGCAGGGTTTGGTGAAAAAAAGGTGCAAGGGGTGTTGCTGGGGGGTGGGGACAGGGAGGAAGGAACAGAGGGATGCTGGAAAGACTGATGGAGAATTGGATGGATGTAGGGGGTAGATAAATGGATGGAGAGCATGTGGTTGGATGCCAGAAAAGAAGATGGAATGAGGAGTGTGTTCAGAGTGGAATTGATGGCAAGTGTGAAAGAACTGCAGATGAATGGAAGGATGACAGGGAGCCAAAGGATGGAGGGAAGGGAACACAGGCTGGGAGGAGAGAAGCCCCCCAGTGATGAAGAGCAAAAACAGCAGAAATTGAAAGCTGTGAAGGCCAGGATGTCCCAAACTGGAGACTCTCATGTTGACACCCCTCTGAAACCCTGAATGGCCAGATCTAACCACTCACATTCCCCACAAGCGCCCCTCAGGCACCCAACTGGATAAGTCCCAGGTGGCCCTGCTCAGGCCCAACCCAACCCAAAGGAAACTTCACCATGAACAGTAGGAACTCCCAGCCTAGAAAAGGCAAACATGCACCTGCACAATCCTAGATATCCCAGCTGATAAGACTGTACCTGAGCTACTTCAAGACCAGCCCTGCAGAACAGTAATGCAAACAGAGTAGGGGGATGGGGCTGGAGCAGGGAGGCAGGCAGCACCGAGGCCCATGTGTCCCCAGATATGAACCTATTAGTCCTCTCTAAGCCAGGGCCCCCATGCCTGGTCCTTCCCTTCTGAGACTCACAGCCCACGTCAGCAGCAGGAATTTGCCTTCTGAAGCTCAGCTGGAACCCATGGACCAGAAACAGGAGTTACCAACAAGGTCCATAGCACCCCAGAGGTGCCCCTACTCCCTCTGAGCCACAGCATTGCTGTGTCACTGCAGGGATGGACAGATGACTGGATGGCTGAATGGATGGGGGTCTCCAAAGATGGGTGGACAGACAAACAGAAAAGGTGTCTCCTTTCTGCCAGGAGGGCTGGCTGAATAGATGGACAGACAGACGGTTCTTTGTGTGGCTGGACAGAATAGAACGTGTTCAAGGACAGACGGACATGGGTGTGTTTGGGTAACTGGAATGATGGGTGTTTTAGGAGAATGGATGGACGTAGGGAAGTTGGGGTGGGGGGAGTGGTTCAGGATGGACAGACAGACAGACTGATGCCTGGGCCAATGGAAGTGTGTGGGGAGGTGGGGGTAGGTGGCTGGGAGGAGACTGTTGAGGGTGGATGGCTGACATGTAGGGGGTGTCGTGGCTCTAGGGCTGAGATCCTGGCTCTGGGTAGAAACAACAGAGGTGAATTCCTGGCTAGAAGCCCCATTGCTCCTTACCTTGCTGGGCCGGGACCCGGGGGGAGCCATCATGGGGGCTGGCAGCAGAGGCTTAGCAGCACTCTTAAGGGTTGTGGAGGGCTGTGATCTCCTGTCTGCGTGGGGCAGAACCCTCTAGTGCCGAGTTCAAAGCCTTTCCAGGGTGGTTCTGTCCTGGAGGCACCTTCAGGCATCCGGTATTTGCACTCCACTGCATGAGCAAGTGCCTATTGCCATGCCTAGCAGCTTCAGGATCTGAGTTCTCCTCCCAGGTGCCAGGCTGTGGGCGGGGAAAGGCCCCTGTGACAGCAGGGCTCTCCCAGCCACACCGCAGCAACGTGGAACCCCATAGAACCATAGAATTCTGGGGCCCGTGCCCAAAAGCATCCGCAACTAGGCCCGCTCCTGGAAACCTCTGGTGAAGGAGATACCACAGCCCCGCTGGGCAGCCAGTTCTTCCCCCACCTCCCCATTCCCACCACAGGGAGGTTCTTCCTGAGATCTAGCTTCTGTTTCCTTTGCTACCAGTCAAAGCCATGGGTTGGGTCCCTTTCCTTGTTGTATTGCAGTAGCTATAATTGCTTTAATTGCTTTATATTGCTATTTTTATAATGAATTATTTTGCTATTAAGATAAAGTTAATCTTATTATGATTTATTTTTCATAATATTTTGATCAGTCATTATTCTGTATCAAATATTAAATAGCCATGGAATTAACCATCTACTTTAAATCCCGTATTGCTTAGCATAAATATATCTGACCTGTTGGTCTCATGATTTTAGAACTTAAATTTAGTATAAGAAAAATGTTTATGTAAGGTCTGTGGTATGTCTGGTATAGTTGAAAAGAGGTAATGAAAGAATGAGTGATGTATGTATGTGACAATGTGAAGGAAGGTGGTCCTCTCGCAGCAGGTGAATATAGCCTTCTGTGGTTTAACAATCAAAGGTTGCAGTGATGTTGAGTCAGCAGTTAAGGATTACCAAATACTAAATCATGCCTTCACCGTGACAGCTGAAGATTACAAGCAATGACCCCCGAAGACTGCAGACCACAAAGCCAGAAGATCACGTCCTACTAATTCCAGCCTGCCAATGGGACAAGGAGGATGACCTTTACGTGTGACTCAGCGGAATCCATAGGCTAGCATGGACAGCTATTACTATAAAGAATGAACACAAAGAAAAGGCTTTGGGGTCTGTCCACCTGCAAGAAGGAGTTTTGGGCACATCCAGCAAGACCTGACTCCATTCCTTGTGGTTTGTCTGCTGGCCACCAGACTGACCCAAACATCTTTAGAACTTGGTAACACCTTAACCTTCACAGAACTGTCTAACTATCAGTGTGTGCTTTTTTTTTTTGTATGAATGAATGAATGAGTGAAGCAGATAACCTTACTGTTCTTTATTCCTTTTATGTTTTATGTTCCAATAAATGTGGTGCTGTGCCTTATCCCCTGATAAGATTCCTGCTTGTTTTTAATTCACACTGTATGCCCTGTGTGTACAACATCCTCAGCACAAAGGGAGGATGTTTGGTTTTTCACTTCTTTGTGGCAGACATTCATATCATTGAAGATGGTTATCATGTCCCTCCTCACCTTCTTAATTGCCTTTTCTCCAATCTGGACATGCCTAGATCACTCATCCGCTGCTCCTACACTGCTTGCCAGCCTCTTTATCAGTCCCGTCGCCCACCTCTAGACCCTCTCTAGCTTCTCCACATCCTTCTGAGCACACGGAGCCCAGATATGCACACAACACTAGAAGAGGCCTGAGCAGTGCCGAGTAGAGTGGCACAGTCACCTCCCAACTCCTGCACCCAATGCTCCTATCCATGAGAGGATCCAACCATCGAGGGACAGGAAGAGTTGGAACGACAAGAAGGCCAGGAGGCAGAGAGTCAGCAGGAGAGCCAGGGCAGAGGGGATCCAGGAGCCCATGAGAGCAGGGTTTGAAATACACTTTGACTCTTGGTGGGGGTCTGCAAAAAAATCAAACCAGTTCATTGATTAACAAATCCACCTAAGTGAAGGAGCAATCCAATCGGAGACCCCCCAGGTTGTGATTTTCAAATCTTACAGGGGGGCTGTCATCTCTTATGGGGGGCTCAGCTCCCCCTTAATTCACAACTTGCATGAGGGCCATGGCAGTGGGAGCAGGGGTGCTTCCCCCCCTGGGGAGAGAGGGAGAGGAGATGGATGAAATTCAGGCACAGGGCACGAATTTCAAGATGCTCCTCCAACGTTCTCACCTGAGGTAGGCCTAACCATTGGCCATGATGGCAGTAGCAGGTAACAGTGGGGCACTGAGATTCTGTCTACCATTCCCTACTGTCACCTCCTGGGTCCTATATCCAGTGTTCCTGCTCATGGAAGGACCCAAGATTTTGGAAAGGGGGAGCCACAAGGATCACCAGTAGGCTGTTTTTTAAGTCCTTCAAGCAGGTAAGAATCATCCAAAGTCTTGGCAGTTCTGATTCAGAGGCCATGCCCTTCATTTCTATGCTCAGTAGCTCCAGAAGCCCCTTTCCTCCAAGAACCTGGCCAGTCCCTTTTTGAATCTGGCTAAGCTGTCAACTTCCACTGTATCTGGCGGCAATGAGTTGCACACTTGAATCACACACAGTGTGGAAAAGAGCTTCCTTTTCTTAGTTTTAAACTTGCAACCTATTAGCTTCATTTTGTGACCCCCTAGTTCTTGTCTTGTGAGAGACAATAAATAATAAATCCCCACTGACTTTCTCTTCGCCATTTAGCATTTTGTAAACGCTTTTCATGTCCCCCCTCAAGCATCTCTTTTCTAAATGGAATAGGCCTGGCCTCTTCAGTCTCTCCTAAGATGGAAGTCCCTTCGTACCACTGATCATCCTTGTGGCCCTTCTCTGGACCTTCTTTAGCTCTTCTAGATCTTTTTTGGGGTGCAGGGACCAGAGCTGGACACAGGATTCAAGGTGTGGATGCACTGTGGATTCATAAAGGGGCATCATGACACTTTTTGTTTACAGGAAGTACATCCCACCCAGTCAGATCTGTGTGGACTCTGGAGGGGGGGTTGTCTTTCTCTGTAGTGGGGGCAGGACCTTTCTCCTCAGGTCTCTCCCGTGTATGTAACAATCTGGCAGTGGCCAGATACTGCCAGCCCTCATCCCCCTGCTCCACCTGGGGCAGGTCATGGAGCCTCTACCTGGGATCTCATAAGCATGTATGAACTTTTTTCAGCAGCAGGACATTGGCTGCCATTGTCCCCCTGCTTTACCTGTGGCAGGGTGGGGTGTGATGTCTTGCATTGTGTCAGGATTGACGGTAATTTTACTAAGTGGCTGGACAATGGATTTGTACAGGATTGTTTGGATAGGGCTGATCCTGCCTCAGGCAGTGGGGTGGGCTGGATGCCCTTTGGAGGGCCCTTCCAGCCTGACTGCTGTATGACTCGCTCTCTCTACACACACACATACACATACTTCACATCCTCCCACACATGGATCACAAGTCCCCACCCCCCACACCTTGATGTGAGACAGAGCTGGGAAGGAGGAAGAAAGGGATGACTGGTCCCTGCTGGGAGGCAGTGGGGTGAACAAGCAGCTTCTGCTGGGGTAGGCTGGGGGGGGAGGGGGGGTGCACTGCACACCCTGACCAGCAGGTGTCACAGCTCCCCTGGCTGAATACTGCATGCAACACCACAACTGGCCACTGGGTGTCACTGTGGGGGGGAGAGGGGAAGCCACACAGCAGGGTAGGGTGAGAGGTACCCCATGCTGTGGGGAGCAGGGGAGAGGCACACGGGGGCACCATGGAGCAGGGAGCCTTCCACCCCTCAGCCCCCCCGTCAGGGTCTGTACAGCACCTGCCATGGTGGGGGCCAGCCCTCATAAACCCTCCATCCCAGGCCCTCTTTCCCCAATTAACCACCCCTGATGCCCACTCCAGTATCAGCTCCAACCCTTCACACCCCAACAAGGTCCACAGGACAGCAGTTGAGCTCAGCCCTCTTTATTCACTCCAGGTGGCCGGGACAGCCACACCATAAATACCAAGAACCACCCCCCCACGCAATAAATAAACCCAGGAGGTAATAAATAGTCTCTTAAATACATAGAAAAGAAAAGGATGAGGATGAAATGCCACAAAACCTCCCGCTCCCCTCCAGAGGGTGCCATGGCTCCTGGAGGGGTGGGGGGAATCTGTTTCAGGGCTGGGAAAGAACCCAGGTGTCCAGGCTCCCTGTAACCCACCAGACCCTGGTCCCTGCCCAGAGCTGGGAGAGAACCCACCCAGGTGTCCTGGCTCCCAGCCTCCCTGCTCTACGCCATCAGACGCTGAGCCATCTCCAAGCAACAGAACCCAGGCGTCCAGGCTCTCAGATGATGTAGCTGGGACTCAGCACCTCAGGGGTCCGGCCCAGGATTCCCAGGGGGTCGGCAGAGTCCACATCCACACTGGGTTGGGCGAAGGGGTACTCTAGGAGCACAGGCTCGGCAGGGATGTGGCTGACCAAGGGCAGCCACTGGATGAGCGGGGGGCCGGGGTGTCCTGTCCCCAGCAAGGCCCCAGAGGGTGTCAGGCTGAGGGGCCGGTTGTGGCGCTCCGAGATGTACAGGTTGTAGCCATCGCTCAGCACTTTCTCCCGGAAGTTACAGGCGTCAGTGGAGTACGAGCCCTGTGTAGGGAGGAGAAGGGGACATGAGCAGCTGTGCCACACACCGAGCCCCGCTGCGAGCAAAGGGAGAACTCAGGTATCCTGGCTCCCAGCTCCTCCCCCTGGACTCTAACCCACCAGGCCCTACTCGCCTCCCGGAGCTGGGGGAGTACCCAAGAGCCCAGTGGTGGCAAGTCCTGCCACACTTACCGCTCCATAGAGCCGCCCCCGGACATCCATGCACAGGAACTGCAGGGATTTTGCCGCCTGGATCTGAACCACCCCTGGCTTCACTGCCTTGATCTCCATCAGACCTGCCACGGCCCCACACCATCAGCCACAGAACCCAGGCATCTGGGACCCTGCCCTGCACCCTCCTCCCCCAAGCCACCCCAACAACACCCCACTCCCCTCTCAGAGCTGGGGGTGGAACCCAAGCATCTGGGCTCCCAGCTCCACCCTGCTCTACCCCACCAGCCCTCACTCCCCTCCCAGGACTAGAAGAGAACCCAGGAGTCCTGGCTCCCAGATCCCCCTGCTCTAACCACCCCAGACCACGCTCCCAGCCCCAAAACTGGGATGGAACCCAGGTGTCTGAGCTCCCAGCCCCACCCTGCTCCTACTCACCAGACCCCAACACTCCTCTCAAGGCCAGAAAAGAACCCAGGTGTCCTGGCTCCTAGATCCCCCACCCTCCTCTAGCCCACCAGATCCCCCCACTCCCATCCCAGGACCACAACAGAACCCAGGCATCATGGATCCAAGCTCCCCCCTGCCCCCATCCTGGAACCCAGGTGTCCGGGTGGTGAGCACTTACTGTATGGGCTCTGCTGGGGCACTCCCCGCACGCGGCCGTCGGGCAGGATCTCCAGGTGAAGTTGCATGTGCTCGTTGGCTGTGTACAGGTGCCGCAGACGCACCTGCCCATCGAGGGCTAGTAGGGGGCTGGAGTCGCGCAGGGGGGAGCCTAGGGCAGGATCAGGGGAACTGGCCCCCCAGAGCAGCACACCTGCCAGCAACCAGCACGGCCTGGACACCTGAGGCCATGGTCCCGCCATGGCCAGGAACACAGGGAGCAGCAGCAGGATGGAACCCAGGTGTCCTGGGTCCCAGGACCCCCTGCTCTAACTACTCAACTCTACTCTCTATACCTGGAAAGAGAACCCAGGTGCCCTCCCCCCCACCGCTCTAACCACTGGACTCTATTCCTCTCCTGCACCTGGGGAGAGAACCCAGACTTCCCACAGTCAGTTGCAGGTAGCAGTGATAAGGTGGAGGGTTCCCAGCAGGGTAGAGAACACGGCTCTGTCCACACTCCTTCACTCGTACTTCCTCTCTCCTGCCTTCCCTGTGTCCCAGGCCTGGTCTTATACCCCTGAGGCCCCACCACCCTGCTCCCCACCCACAACCCACATGCTCCCGTCTAGCTCCTGTTTTGGCAGAGAAAGGCAAATGATGCAACTGTAGGAAAGGTGGGGGGGGAGAAATGGAAGGAAGGGGGGGGCGGGCGCTCCAGCCAGTTCCACCCAGCCCAGCCACTGCACCTGTCTAACCTGATATGCATCCGGCCAGCCCCATGCCCCCAACAACCCTCCAAGCCCCCTGCCACCACCCAGCACGCCACCCAGCTCTTTGTATCCATACAGCTTTCCCCATCCATCCAGCCAGACCCTGATCCATCCACCCCATCCATCCCACCCACACCCCACTGTGTCCATCTACCCCTCCATCCACCCACTAGCTCTATGCATCCATCCATCCCTTGCCTCTCTCCCTCCATCCAACATACTCCTCCATTCACCTATCTATCCCACCCTCCCTCCATCCCCATACACCCTTCTATTCCTCTGACGCCCCCCCACCCCACCCCACACATACACTCTCCATCCATCCATCTAGGGATTCTCCACCTTATAGCCTGGGGTCACATGGGCTCCAAGCATGAAAAGAGAAGGTGGAGTCTGGGGGTTTAAAGCAGGGGGCTGGGAACCCGGACACCTGGGTTCCCTCCCCTCTCTGGGAGAAGAGAGGGGTTTGGTGGATTAGAGAAGGGAGCTGGGAGCTAGCCAGTGAGTTCTGGTGAATTAGGGTGGGGTGGGGAGAGCTGGAAGCTAGGACGCCTGGGTTCTCTCCTTGTTCCCCACCCCACTGTAACCTGGCCTCCTACCAACAAACCCGTCACAGATCTAAATATTTGGCTTTGCCACATGGTCGGGCCAAGGGGGACAAAGGTTGTGCAGGAAGCGGGGGGGGGGGGGGGGAAGGGGTCTGTGACTTCCCTTACCCACTTTCCACAGGCACCCGGACCCCAGCTCCTCTCCCCTCCAGTGAACAGCATAAGTGCTGGCCTAGCCCTGATGCCAGATACCCCCAGTGCCACCCACCTGCTGTGGGGAAGGGCTTAGTCACCCCCTGCCAGCCAGTGCCCAGCTGAGAGCACCTGAGCATAGACATGACCTTGGTCCCCATTAACCAGCCAAGGACAAAAATACCTGACCCGAGATGGGAAGAGGGGTTTAGCTTCCCAGGAAGTCCACTGGAAGGCACCCAGCCCCAGCGTGATCCAGGCAACCTAGCCATTGGTGCAATGAGGTCACCCCTGGATTCATAACAGGGCTCTGGATGGATGCCCATCCACCCTGCCCCCCACACCAGGGTCCAGAGTCCCCACCCCAGCACCCAGAGCCCAGGAGGGGAGGTGCCTTTTCCCTAGCACTTCATCCCATAGGAATGTGCTGTGTCAGGCCCGAGATGCAGCTGCCTCTGGGGCGGAGCTGCATGCAGGACGCTTTCCCCAGCAAGGGGCTGCTCAGAGCGGGGTAGTTATTATAGGGATCCTCGCCCAGCACTGACATGAAGTCACCTCTGGGGCTGGGAGTTGTTCAGAGAGGGCCCCTGCTTGTCTGGTGTTGAGATGTGGCTGCTTCTGGGGTGGGATGTGGGAGAATTGCAGGTTTGGGGAGACAAATCTAAGCAGTGGGGGGCTGTTTACACAGGGACCCCACCCTCATCCAGCACTGAAATGTGGCTGCTTCTGGGGTGGGGCCTAAGGGGCACTGTATAACCCTCCCTCACTTGCCTAGCAGCAAAATGCACCTGCCTCTGGGGTGTGCACACTGGGGATCCAATTATACAGGGGACCCTTGGCCTGGCACCAAGATGCAGCCACCTCTGGGGTGGGTCATGGGTGAGGCAGCCCCCTATACCTGCCTCCCTCACTTCCTGGGGAAATGCAGCCACCTCTGGGGTGAGAATGGTTCATCCAGCTCGCGTGGCCTGCTGGATCCTACCCGCCCACACAGATCACGAGGGAGCCTCCCTCTATGACGAAAGCACCCCCCCAACTTCCGTTCCTCCCCTCCCCCCCCAGTATGTGCCCCCCACCCAGGCAGCTCCAACGTCCGGCAGGCGGGGGTGGCTGATGGATAGCCTGGGTCTGACGGGTCTAAATATTTATCCTGCTTCCCGGCTGCCAGCTCATGTGACCAGGAGGGGTGGGGGAACCCCCCAGAAAGACCCCAAAGCCCTCTACCCCCCCAGACCTGAGAGGCACAGGGGGGCACTTCCTCAGAGGAGAAAGGGAGGGATGGGGGGATTCTGGGGGGAGGAGACAGAAATGGGGAGTGGGTGGCAAGGACAAGAGTTTTAGGGGTGTTGAGTAGGGGGGTGCCGGGAGGTGGGGGGCACTGGGATGCCAGGAGGGGGTGGGGACAAAACCAAGAGCTGTGTGGAAAAGAGAGGGGAAGAATAAATGAAGGAGCAGGGGAAAGGCTGGTGGAAGTGGGGGAATGGAAAAGCAGGAGGAAGGGAAGGTGAAAGTGGAGAAATGAGGGTGGTGGGGTGAGGGAGCATCACACCTAGTGGGCCCCAGGAGGGCAAAGGACCCTGCCCCATCTCCAGCCCTGGGACCAGCCACTGCCCTAGGCCCAGATCTGCCCTGCCCTGCCCTGCCCTGCCCCCCATGTGTCCGGCTGTGTCTGGTTCCCAGCAGGGCTTACCGTCACATTAATGAGATTTTTCCCCCCCCAAAAGCTCATGACGTGGGTCCGGATGCCATGGGACCAACGTCAGCCTGTTCTGCCCTGCTCAGTGCCTAGGTGGCCTAACTCATCCCCCTGCAGCACCAGGCATGATGGGGGAGAGGGGGACAGGCAGGGGTTGAGTGATGAGGAGAGAAATGGAGCTCCCCTCCAGCCCCCACAGCTGTCCCCCCCAATCCCAGACTGCCACCCCTGCCCCATGACCTGCCCCCAATGCTACCAGCTGCCCCCAGCCCCTCCCCCAGCTCAGCCCTTGACCCTTCAGCCTGTGGACTGGATCGTGGGGGGTCTGTACAACACCTGGTACAGCAGGTGCCTGACCTCTGTCCCTGGGCAGGGGTCTACACAGCATACCTAAACCCTGATCCTGGTTCAGGGGGCACTGTACAGCATTACAGAGACCCCAATCTCAGTGGGGGGCTGGGCAGTGACCAGCATAATGAAGGACCCCCAAACTTGGGTCATGTTAACCTCCATATCCCCCTCCCCACATGCACACACATGGATTCAGGACCAGGCTTCAGCCAATGACATTCCATTTAATACAAAAGAAGCTTTAACCACTGAGCGACTGTGCTGTTACCACTGGAGGGGACGGGGCAGTGGGGGAAATGGGCCCAGATTGGGATGCATGTCCCCCAGCTTCATAATTGAGCAGGGGGAGCCCCTGAAACACCTCGTAGCCAGCTGCCACCCCCCAAGGCAGACAATCTCTCCCACAATGCACTGCTCCCAGGAGCAAAAGTGCGGGGCAGGGTATAAATTACCCAGAAGGCATTACAACCGTTAGCAGGCTGCGGAGATGAGTGGTTTCTCAGGATGCATTGCACCAGTTGGGCTCTAAGCCAGGCAGGGGCAATAGGAAAGGGGACCAAGGCACGGTCATGACGTGGCAGCAGAAGGTGGCCCTCCCAGCCCTTCCCACAATGCACTGCTGCAGGAGGAGCATGCTGAGAATATCGTTACCCAGAAGGCCTTTTGATTCTAATTGTTCCTTGAGCTCCCGCCCTCCCTGGGTCCAGTCTGTCTCAGACACCTCTGCCCTGGGAGCAAAGCATTCTGGGATGCGCTACCCAGAAGGCATTGCAGTGATTCAGGTAGCCTCTCCCTGCCCGCCCCTGGGGTACCACATGCTCTCCCAGAATGCCACACTTCTGGCAGCAGGGCACATGGGGGCAGTTTCCCAGAAGGCATTGCACCTGTGAGCAGGGTCCTCCTGTTGGGACATGGGAACCTCCCAGAATATATTACGGGGCAGATTATCCAGAAGGCACTGCAACCCTCCTGGGGACCACTCTGCCACTGAACCGACATTCCCCAGAATGCACTGCTTCTGAGTTACCCAGAAGGTATTGTGACAGCTCAAAGCCTGCCCCAGCCAAGGGCACTGGTGTCTCCCAGAATGCATTGCAGGACAGATTACCCAGAAGACATTGCTAATGGCAACAGCAGGGAGCCATTAAACCCACAGGGAGTGTGTGTTGGTGAAGGGGGGGGGTCTATATATATATATATATATATATATATATATTGCACTTTAAAAAAAGAGGAGGGGGGCACTGTCTTCGGGTCCGGCTGGACAGACAGGCAGATGCCCCCACTCTGAAATCCCAAGCAGGGGGGATCTTTGGGTTCCTGGATCTTTTGGGGTACAGGTCCAGTTAGGGGAGTACCTGCTGAGGGGGAGTGACACCAAGGCAGGGGCATATTCCAGGGAGGGGGTTGGTGGATACCTGGGGAGATGAAGGCTCCAGACCCAGACAGATGAGACTGGGGAAGAATTAAAGCCATAGCCACAGCCCACCTCGCCCCTGGTTGTGGGGGTGGGAGGGGTCTGTCGGGGTGAGAGAGGATCTGGAGTGAAGGAGTCAGGGCCAAGGGGCAGGCGAGGTCCATCCCAGGTCAGACGGGGTGCACCCAGTCGCTGGACACACGGCCATACTGTAAGGCCAGACAGACAGACAGAGGGTAGGGGGGCATGAGAAAGCCAGCAGCCCAGCTGCCCCTAACCCCCACACTTCACCCTGCCTGAGCTGTATCTGGGGCTGTGCTGCCCCCTGGTGGTGATGGGGGAAAAGACAGCAGCAGTGACCTCTGACCCCCAGGACCAGTGCCCAGCCCCCTACCCCACCAGCAGTGACCTCCAGCCCGATATGATCCTCCCCACAGGGTCATGCCCTACATGTGCCCACCCCTCAGCCCTGGCTCAGCATAGCCAGCATCCCCCACCCTTGGAGGGTGGCTCTCACCTGGATATCAGTCAGCTCCTTCAGGAAGCGCTTGGCCACATCCGGGCCATTCTCCATGGTGGGGATGTGGTAGCTCTGGAAGGCGGAATAGGAATCAGTGGGCTCAGCTCAGCCCCCTGCCCCCAAGCCACACTTCTACCATCCCCCAGACCCGCCCTCCACAGTCCCATCCCACACACCCTCTTCCCTCCAGCCCATGCCCCTGACTCCCACCCCCTTCCCATCCTGGCCCCTCCCAGACCCAACCCTCCTCTGTCCCTCATGGGCCCCATACCAAAAACCTCTCCCTTAGTCCTTCCTGTCAGCTACCTCACCTGACCCTGGTAGAGGATGTGGTTGATAGGGCAGACGACACAGGCCGTGCCCGACCCAAACACCTCCTTGACCCGATTCTCATGGAGCCCCTTAAGCAGGTCGGCCATGGTGAAGACCCGCTCTGAGACCTTAAACTCGCCCTGGAGATGGCACCAAGGTTAGGGGAGACTCAGCAGGCCTCTTCACACTAGAGCACAGACCCAGGGCATAGCTGGCACCAGACTGGGCAGATGGTTAAGGATGGAGGGTGGCACCCCTGGGGCCAAGGGAGAGGCCTCCTTGATAGCAGTGAAGCTGGGGGTGGCGGGGGGGGGGATGAGAGTAGGGGTGAACTGGGCAGGAAGTCCTTGGCATCTGCCAGGGACAGCTGCTGGGGGTGGGGGGAGGGCAACAGGAGTTCCCCACTGTTGGTAGGAGTCATGCAGAGGACCAGATTCAGGAGTGGGAGGGGCCAGAGCAGGGGAATAAGCCCTGCCCCTGCATAGGACATGGGCGGGATCAAGACAGGCTCCGCTCCCGAACTCATGCCCCAGCCCACCCTACTCACCCACTTGCGCCCCAAGTCCAGCAGGCTCTGGCGAACGACTCCTGGGAGAATGATGCCATTCAGCGGGGGGGTCACCAGCTCCAGATCTGGAAGGGGAAGGGACCAGTCAGCCCAGCCAGCATCCCCCTCCCTGGGCCCCAGAGCAGCTGCTTCTGGGGTTGCGTGCACTGGGGGACTGGTTACACAGGACCCACACATCCGGCACCGAGATGCGGCTGCCTCTCAGGTGGGGTTGTGGACCAGCCAGGCAGCTGCTTCACCCAGGAGGGAGGCTCCAGAACAACCTCCCAGGGAAAGGCTGAAGGAGGAGAAATGAAGTCCTGTGACCCCAGGTCTGGCCAGGACGTTGGGGTTCCCTCCCCAGCTCTGGAGTGGGCAGGAAGCATCATGCTGCAGGTATCTACTCCCCCACCAGTGCCAGCACTGCAGTACTGCGACCATTGCTGACCACTCATGGGGCGGGCTGGGGCTGCTACAGCTTGGGTCTCCCAGCCATGCCATGATTGGCCGTGACCCTGCTTAGCAGAGGAGTCAAGGCCCCCACCAGGTGCAGGGCTAGGGGAGTTCTCACCTCCATGCTCATCAGTCCAGTACATGAAGATGTTCATGGTGCCCACCTCGGTCACCTGGTGATCATCCCCATAGAGCCACAGGACCTGCTGGCAGCCCTTCTTGGCAGCCTCGTTCTGGACATAAATGGTAGGGCCGTAGTTCCTGGGCAAGGGGAGAAATGGGGGAGATGGGGCAGGGCCATGGGGATAATCATGGGCAGTGCCAGCCTGGGTGACAGACATCAGCTCCCCCTAGTGCCAGGATGGAGAGACAGGGTATGGAAAAGGCTATGGGGGGCAGCCTGGGGAGACAGGGCAGGGGTGGGCACCACTAGCACCAAGGGGGAGGGTATGATATGGGGAGGGAGAGTGGTACCCCTGCCCAGTGCCAGGCTGGGGGGTAAGGGGCAGAGCAAGCCCCCACACACCAGGCAGGGGAGACAGGCATGGATGGACTGAGAACAGTGCCAGGCTGTCTAGCAGATACAGTCCAGGGGGCAGAGAGGTGGGGTAGGGCACATCAGGGGCTGCTGATACAGTATCCCCTCCCCTGGCACTGAGATGCAGCAACTTCTGGGTGGGGAATGCTGGGGGCAGGGGAGAGGTGGGATGGTGCTCCTGGTACTTACCCGCCCACCTTGCAGTCCCCGACCCCGCCCATCCAGGCACGGATGAAGCGGGGGTCGGCCAGCAGCGAAATGGGGCTGAAGCTCCCTGTGGGGAAGTAGGGCCCAACCGGCCCCAGGATGACGAACAGGAGGGCATAGCCAGACTTGCTCACCCCCAGGGACGGCTGTGGGGAGGGGGGGCACAGTAAATGCACCATTAACTACCTGAGCACTGTCCCCCTGTTTCATGGGCTCAGCCACCCCAGAACCCAAGCGGGAGGGGGAAGATTTTAAGGTTGACTTTCACAGTGGAGGGGGAGCGAATTCTGGGGGACAGCACAAAGTGAGGGGCAGGGAATCCAAACTGATTTGGGGAAGGTGATTTCAGGGGGATCCCAGCTGGTCGTGCTCAAGATCCCAGGGGACAGGGCAGGTGAGAGGGGTACAGACTGGAGGCTCAATTTCAGGGCACATGGAATTCAGAGGGAATCTCAAAGGGAATGAGATTTAGGAGGAAGCAACGGGGGGGCTAGGAAAGGAGAACCAGATTAGCAAGTACAGGGTGTACACAGAGGACCCAGGCTGGGAGTACAGAAGAGAGCAGGGGACACAGGGACCCATCACCTGGTGCTAGATGCAGCCACCTCTGGGGTGGGGGCTGTTTATACAGGAACCCTGGATTTGGGGAGCAGAAGGTAGCGAGATCCAGGCTGGGGACTGAGCTGTCAAGGTACGTGGGGCTCAGGCTGATCCAGGCTAGGGGGGGTTGAGATTTAGGGGTACAGGAGAATGGGGTTCAGAATCTAGAGCAGAGGGCAGGGAGATCCCAGTCAGCAGGGCATAGATTTGGGGTGCAGGGAGGGAGAAGAGGGGGATCCAGGCTAGAGATAAAACTGGACTTCTTCCTCCTGCACCCAATCTGTAGTCCACCCCCTATCTTCCCCCTCGGAGTTGGGGCTTGGGCACCTCGGTCCCGATGAAGGTAGGCCGAATGTACAGGCTGGCGCTGTCAGAGCAGGGCACCCAGTCCTGGTCGATGGAGATGAGCTGGCAAATGCACTCCAGCAACTCAGCCTGATCAAAGGCCTGGCAGGGAGAAGGGCATGGCTGAAACATACCCAACTGCAGACCCCTCCCAAGGCAGGGCAAGACCCCAAGAGTCTGGGCTCCCAGCCCCATATGCTGCTGTAACCCCACTGAGTGGGGAAAGAACCCAGGAGTCCCAGCTTCCTGGCTCAAACCCTCCAGACCTCACTCTGGTCCTCCAGCTGGGGGAGCCCAGGCATCCTGGATCCCAGCTCCATAAACCACAGTAACCCACCAGAGCCCAGTGAGGTGGCAGAGCACAGAGGTGTCTGCCCCCCTTCCCCACCAGGTACTCACAGGCAAGCAGGCCCTCATGGCTGACCGGTACATGCGCTCCATGTTAAGCGTCGGCCGGAAGAGGCGGATGCGCTGGTCAGTCCCCCGAAAAGCCTTCATGCCCTCAAAGAGCTGGGACAGGACACAAGGGGTCAGTTGGGGACAGTTGGACGGATGAGAACCTGGCACCAGGATGTGACTGGGGTAGGCTGCTGTGCCTCACACTCACCTCCACAGAGTAGTGCAGGGCAGAGGAGGCTGGGTGCAGGGTGAGGTTCTGGAAGGGCTTGATGTAGGGTCTACCCCAGCCCCTCTCCTGGCTCCACTCCACTGTCAGCATGTGGTCCGTGAAGTTTTTCCCGAACACCAGAGCCCCAGGGTCCGGCTGGGGCTTCAGGTGTTGGCTCAGCTCCACTTGGAGGTCGGAGGCCTGGTGGAGAACCCAGAAGTCCAGGCTCCCAGCTGGCAGCCACACCCACCCCTTGATGGAGCGGGTAGAGACCCCAGGAGTCCAGGCTCACAGTTCCCCTGCTCTAACCCACCAGACCCTGCTCCCCTCGCAGTGCTGGGATAGAACCCAGGAGGCCTGGTACCAGCCCCCCTGCTCTACCCCATCAGACCTTGCTCCCCTGCCCAAGCTAGGAGAACCCAGGTGTCTGGGGGGAGTCTCACCTTAAAGATGCTGCTGAAGGGTCTCTGGGATCCAAGCAGGGCTGTGAGGGCAGCACAAACCCGTCCCGGCAGCACCTGGGGGAGACAGGCAGATGATGAGAGTGGGGGGCAGGGATGGGGGGGGCACAGCCTCTTGTCACAGCCCCCTAGGGCCCCACCCCTAGTGCCCCCCACCCCCTCAAAGCACAGCGCCCCCTAGTGCCCCTGTATGGGCACAGCCCAGGCTGCCAATCCCATCAAAACAAACAGGCTGGTTAATATGTAACCCCCAGCCCCAGGTCAGGGGCCACAGTCCAGAGCCAGGGCTGCTGGGAGCCCGTGAGGGGGCTTCCCAAGGTGCTCTGGGGCCAGGGCAGAGTCCAGTCAGCTGAGCAGGGAGACTGGGAGCCCGGACACCAGGGTTCTGTCTGCAGCGCTAGGAGGTGAGAGCTGGGAGCCCAGATGCCTGGGTGCTGCTCACAGTGCTGGGCATGGAGTGGGCTCTGGTGGGTTAGAGCTGGGGGACCAGGAGCCCGGACACCTGCGTTCTACCCCACTGTGGGAGGGGAGCAGGGCCTGGCATTAGGGCAGCAGGTGGGAGCCCAGACCCCTGGGTTCCCTCCTTGGCCAGGGGCCCCTGGCTCATTGCTGTTCCCACCACTTGCCTGCACACAAAGGGCTCCATTGGGTATGCAGGAGGACGTGCCTGCCTGGTGTGGGAACTACCCTCCCGCCCAGCTCTGTGGTGCCAGTGCCTCCCCCTTGCCCCCGGCCTGGACTTTGCCTGGGCTGGCCCAGGACTCGCAGAGCTGCAGGGACTTGGGGGCCATGCAGCAGCCAGACATGCACGGAGCAAAGCGGGACTCAGCCCCCCTGCCTACAACACCTGCCAGATACCTGGGTCTATGGTAAGCTGTTTGCCCATGGTCCCAGATGACTGGGTTCCTGGGGCCACCCATTTCCCCTCCTTTGGGTTCATCCCCTCACTGGGGATCATGGCAAATGACTTTCTCTTCCCAGATGCCTGGGTTCATGATCTGTTCTCTTACCTCCATCCCTCCCTTGGGGTGAAAGGGAAGTTTCTTTCCCACCCTGGACACCTGGGTTCCCAGTCTGACTCCCACATCCCTGTTGGACCTGTGGTTCTTCCCCCTGCCCCAGACACCTGGGTTCCTTCCTCCCCACCCCCTCCCCAAGTCGCAGCACTTTTCCCCTCGCACTTGAACACGAATCCACAGTGGAGCACTGCCCTCACTCATCTCCCACCATTAGGCCATTTGTGGGACTTGGTCATAGCAGGAGACTACATGGTGTAGGGGGTGGAGATCAGGACCAGGACACCTGGGTCCCAAGGAAAGTGGGGGCAACAGTTTAATTTCCAGGCAAGAAATAAGAAGAAAGTGGGGAGAAAAAGGTTTGAAGGTACAGCATAGAGTGAGGCTTAGGAGTCTGAACACCTGGGTTCTTTCCCAGCTCTAGGAGGGAAGCGGGTCGGGGAGGGTGTTGAGCAAGGTGCTGGGATATAACCCAGGTGTCCAGGTTCCCAGCCCCTCACTCTCCACCAGGGATGGGCAATTGTTTTGGGCAGAGGGCCGCTTACTGAGTTTTGGGAAGCCATCGAGGGCCACATGACAGGCAGCTGGGGGCAGATAAATATTAATTTTCTAAATTTTTTAGGGGCCTTGCAGGCCAGATAGAATGGCCTGGCGGGCCACAATTTGCCCACCCCTGCTCTACACCCTCCAGACCTGCTCCCTTCCCAGAACTGGGATGGAACCCAGGCGTCCAGGATCCCAGCTCTGGGAGGTGAGGGTCGAGGGTCTGGGGGTGTTGAGCAAGGTGCTGGGAGCCTGGACACCTGGGTTGTATCCCAGGTCTGGGAAAGGAGCCAGTCTGGGAGGTTAAAGCAGGAGGATCTGGGAGCCGGGATGCCTGGGTTCTCTCCCAGCGCTAGGAGGAAAGCGAGTCTGGGGGGCTTAGAGCAGAGGGCAGGGCTAGGAGCCGGGACTCCTGGGTTCACTCCCAGCTGTGGGCAGGAACCAGGCTCCTCCTGAGTAAGAGCAAGGGCAGGCAGGACACCTGGCTCTAATCCAGCTCCAGGAGGGGAAGGGCTCAGACTCCAGGGCTTGAAATGAATCCACCGGGAACCACCAGCAGCCGCTAGGAGCCAGGGGCACCACAGGCCCCACCCCCCACACCCAGCACCAGGGGCCAAGCGCTGGGTGAGGACCCAGGGCCCAAGGCTGGGTACAGCCTGGGACCCCTGCTGCCCCACAAGGCCCCTGCCCTGTGCCTGTCATATCACACACGACATGAGCTGGAAAGACTCAGCCTCTGCTGTTAGTGGCCCTGCCAAGAGGAGTGAAGGGCGCTGGGAGGCGCGGAGGCTGCGGGTCGGGAGCAAGGGGCATCGGCAGGGCATAGGGTGCCCCTCACTCTCAACCCGCAGCCCCTGCCCCACCAGCCCTGGTGTAACGTGCCCAGGACACCTTCCCCACATGAACCCGCCTGTCCCAGCCAATGCACCACGGCCTGGGGGGGCCCAGACTCAGCTTCACCCTGTGTCCCCCCGGCCCATCTCCGGGCCTCCCCTGGGCCCCACGGCCCCCGCCCCGGGAGGCTCCCGCCGCTCCGCCCCTTCTGTCCCAGCAGGGCCGCGGCTCCCCCGGGACAGGTGCGGAGCAGGATCCGATGCGGGCGAAGGTGAGCACGGCCGGGCCGGCCCCGCGCAACACCACGGCAGGGCACGGGGCGGGAGTGCGTGGCTCCGGGCGGGGGGCGGTTAGAGGGGCAGCCCGAGCCGGGCCAGTGCCCTCACTCCCGACCCGGCCGCCCGCACTCACCCCGAGCCGGGCACGGGCCCAAGTCCCCGGCGCCGCCACTGCTGCCATAGCCGGTGTCACCGCCAATTCCCCCCCGCCCCCTCCCCCTGCCACGGCCTGGCCACGCCCCCTCCCCGTCGCCCAATAAGGACCCGCCCCCCGCGAGAGTCCCCGCCAATGGCAGAGGGCACCCGCCGCGGAGACCCGCCCCCTACTAGCCTCCCCCAATAACGGGCGCCCAAAGGAGCCGCGGCCCCTCCTCGTGGCCCCGCCCCCAGTCTGGCCCCGCCCCGAGGGGCCCCCTCCTCCAACGGAGGGCGGGGCAGGGGGGACCCTACCCCGATCATATTTTCCTGAGAGGAGGGGGGCGTGGGGGAGCCTGGCCAATCAGGTCATCCCGTCGCTCCCACTCCCACCCCAGCAGCCAATGGGAGCCGAGGACTGGCACCCCCTCCCTCCCCCCAAGCATGGGGTACGGCCTGCCCTCCCCCAGCAGCTGCAGGCCGAGGGGGGGGAGACACTGCTTTGGGGGAAGCCCGCAGCCCCCCCTATAAGGCCTGGGCAGAGACAAGGGGCCCTTGGCGGGGGCGGCCCTGCCCTCCCCGAGCAGCATCCATCCCCTCGGGCAGCCCCACGCGTGCCTGCTAACTGCTCCCTGGGCTCCATTTCCAGCCCTTAATCACCGCTCCTGGAGAACAAAGGGGAGCGTAATTGAGCTCATTGATTTCTGGAGCAGCCTTCGGCCTCGCTAGCAGCGGGAGGAGCTCCCTAGGGCTGGGATTAGCCTGCACCGGGCTGGGGCTGGTCGGACACAAGCCCCAGCTCCTGGGGTGAGGGGCTGCCACAGGCTCCAATGAAAGCTAGTGGGAAACCAGCAGTAAGAGTTGAGCTGCTCCCCCTTTCCAGGGGTGCTAGTTGCAGGATACTGGCAGATAAGGTTCTTTGGGTAGAGGTGATCTCTTTTATTAGACCAACTAAATACTTGGAAAAATTGCTCTTTGCAAGCTTTCTGGCACAAACGCCCTTCTTCAGGTGTTCAGACTCCCTCTGCCTGAAGAAGGGTGTTTGTGCCCAAAAGCTTGCAAAGAACAATTTGTCCAACTCCCTAGTTGGTCTAACAGAAGAGCTCCCATCTACCCAAAGAACCTGGTCTGCTTTATACCCTTTCAAGTGCTGACTCCGTAGCTGGTCAGCTCTTTTTTGCAGCTGCTGCAGTGTGATCCTTGTTTTGCATGTGGAGCCCATCTACATTTATTGTCCAATTCACCAGTGAGGATACTCCCTCAGCTGGGAGGAGATACCCCCCCCCCTCCAGGTACCCAATAAAACTTAGATCACAAGACTGACTGGCAGATCATCTTTATTGAGTAGCTGACATGTATGGTAGGGAGTGCTGCCCCCTGACCCACCTGGAGGACCCCCCCCTGCCCCTCCATGCCTGGCACCAAGACAGCCAGATTTTCTCTCTGGCACCTTGATGACAGTCAAAGGCACTTGGGGTTTTGCTGATCTGGGTTCACAGCCAGTTCCAACCTCACCAGGACATCCAGGAGGCAAAGGCATAGGGGAAGACACCTGCTTCCCCCCTGTCAAAAATCCTCACGGCAGAGAAGAAGAGCTATTGCATGTGGGTGCGTATAGGCAGCTGTGGAGGTAGCAGTCCATTTGTCACCTGAATAGGACCCCCTGACCAAGCATGGGGTGCCCTGTGCCAAGTAGTCCCTAGGCAGAGACCAGGGTGCCCCCTGCCTGCCCCAGACACAGCACAGGCCCCCCTTG
Source organism: Alligator mississippiensis (assembly GCF_030867095.1). Lineage (NCBI taxonomy): Eukaryota > Metazoa > Chordata > Crocodylia > Alligatoridae > Alligator > Alligator mississippiensis. The sequence continues at coordinate 39,475,921 of NC_081828.1, forward strand.
AGTAAAACTGACATGCCCTAGGCAGAGCAGAACCTCCACCCTCCGCTTGAGATGGGTGCCCCCACCTATGCAGGCTGTAATACATGCCACCCTCAAGGAGCTGCTCATTAAAGCAGGCCAAAGCTGGGGAAACTGAGGCCAGAGGCCCAGACTTGCCCCCCCATCCCCCACTGTCTCTCTCCATAGGACCCTGCTTTGTTTGATTCCCTTGACATGGTCCCTTCCTGATGAATAGAGTGTTAAAGCAATCTGGGAGGATCCGAGTGGGGTTGAGGGGTTGAGGGCGAGGGGACAGCTGTGGGTTTTGTGCAGGTAAAGTGAGCCAGGATGCCTGGGTTCTCTCCTAGCTTTGGGAGGGGAGCGGGGTCTGGTGGGGGACAGCAGGGTGGGCTCAGAGCCAGGACACCCGAGTTCTCCCTCCAGCAGTGGGAAGGAGGGGGGAATGGTAGATTAGACCTGGGAGCCAAGACACCTGGGTTCTCCCCCAGCTTTGGGAGGAAGCAGGGTCTGGAAGAGGGGGCATATGCAGCAGGTAGCACCAATTCACCTTGGAGCATTCATTTGAAATTACCAGGTCAGGGCCCAAAGGGGGAAACTGAGGCATGCCCCCTCCACCTCCCTGACCCACAGCTCCTAGGAGGCGGCGGGCTGGCTCTTGGGGGCATAGCCCAGCTCTGCACCACCGCTCAGCAGCAAGTCGATGCCAGTGCAGAAGGTGGCGTCAGCAGCCAGGTACAGCACGGCCCTGGCACACTCCTTGGGCGTGCCCATGCGAGCCAGGAGCTAGAGAAGGTGGGGGAGCACATATCACACAGAAGTCCCCACCCCCTGAAAGCCAGGTGCCCCATGGGCTGCTGGGATAGTCTGAGCCCCACCAGTGCCCTAGCCTAGAACCCCCAAACCACAGATCCTGGCCCTTACAGGAACCCTAGAGCTAGTGTCCCTGGCTCCCACTTTGAGCCCCCAAATAGAGGCTTTGTCATCCCCAAACCCAGGGGTCTGGCAACTGCATACACCCTAGAATCACTCCAGCCCCAGACTGGGACAGCCTGGAGTCCCCTGAACCTCCGAACTACGGACCCTGGCTCTTCCCAGGCCCCCATAATGGAGGCAGCTTGGCTCCCACTCTGACCCCCTCCACCAAATACAGGTCCTGATCTCCTCCCTGCCCCTCCAAAACACCCAGAGAGACAGCACCAATTTCTCCTAGAACCACTCTGGCCCCCAACATTGGGATGGCCTGCCCCCCACTTCCCCAAGCCCCCTTTCCAGAGCTGGGAGAGAACCCAGGTGACCTGGCTTCCAGCCCTCACCACTATCCCACCAGACCTTACTCCCTTCTCTGAGCTGGGAGAAAACCCAGGTGTCCATCCCAAACAACAGATCCTGGCTCCCTCCAGACTCTGGGAAAGGCAGGGCCCCCCTCTCTGTACCCCAACATACAGCAGCATCTCACTAGTCACCAAGTCATGGAGGGCCCGGGGCCCCTCTGAAGCCCCACACCAGCCTCCCCCCTTTGCCCCCCCACAAGACACACCTCCATAGCCCCCAAGGAGCTCCATCAAGAGCCCCCAACCCCTTACCCCCAGATCCCCCAAGCTTCTCCCCTGAAAAGCCCCTCTTTCCAGTAAGCCCCAGCATCTAGTCTAGAGGGAACCCCACCATTAAGGCTCCCCTGCCACTTCTCCCACTTGCCTGGGCTTCCTTGCCAGCTTGGATCACGGCCTTGGGATTGGCTGTCTGCCTGGCAAGCTCTGCCCACATTGGGGTCCAAATGTTCCCAGGAGAGATGCTGGGGGTGGGGGGGGAAGGGACAGACTGACACAACAACATTTCAGTGCCCTCCCTGGAGGAATCTACTCCCCCCCAGGTGCTGTGACAGCAACAGTGCTGTGAACTTCCCCCAGCAATGTCCCCAGCCAGTGATTCCCCCGGTGCTGCAAGCTTCCCCCCCATCCCTACTGGGGTCTCCCTCAGTGCTGTGAGCTTCCCCCTCAGTAGTGCCCCAGTAGTACCTGTTCACCCTTACACCATATCTGCTCTCATCAATAGCCATAGCTTTGGTCATTGCTGTCACCGCGCCCTGTGGACAGAAAGGGTTGGGGGCTCTGGGCAGATGTATGAGTGCGGGGAAGGGGCACTTTGCCCCCATCTGGCCTCAGGGTTGGGGGAGATTCTGGAATACACCCAGGCTCAAAACTCTTTGATCAACATGAGTTAAAGTAGGGAACTGGGATGCCTGGGTTCTATCCCAGCTCTGGGAAGCAAGTAGGGGCTGGTGAGTTACAGCAGTGGGGCTAGGAGCCAGGACACCTAGGTTCTACCCCAGCTCTGGGAAGGGAGTGGGGTCTAGTGGGTTAGAGCTGGGAGAAGCTGGGAGCTAGGACACCTGGTTTCTCCCCCCCAGCTCACTGATGAGTGGGGCTAGTGCATTCTAACTAGGTTCAGGTTGTACCTTCGTAGCGACATATGGAACAGCCTGTCTCTGCCCAAAGACACCAACGAGGCTGGAGATGTTGATAATGTTTCCCTGAGTCTTCCGAAGGTGAGGTAGGGCGAACTGCACAGGAAGACGGTGTTGGGGAGGATAAACACAGCCACCTCTGAGATGAAGCACGCTGGGGGACTGATTATTCAGGGACCCCCCCCTTGCCCACTGCTGAAATGCTACCTCTGGGGTAGAATAGGGTGCCCCTGGGGTGGGGGCATGGAGGTTTTCCTCACCTTTGCCATCAAGAAATAGCCAATGAGATTGATCTCGAGGAGCTCCCGAAACTTCTGAGGGCTGATGTCATCAATTTCTTGCTCAGGTGGATCTGGGGAAGGGACAAGGGGGTAGCATTAGAGAGAACCAAGTCAGGTGACTTCTCCCCTTTCTCCCGAGTACATCCCACCTCCCAGGACCACCAGTCCCCACCACAGAAACATGCGACACACCCGGAAGCTGCCCCCCATTGTAGCAGGTCTGACATAAAACCTGCCTCACTCCAGCTCCTCGGTGTCTTTTCACATTATTTCACCTGCTATGCCTCGATGTATATGGACTGGGACGCCACCCTAAATGCTGGAGAAATCCTGGCTGCCTTCCATCAGCCCAACCAGACTCTCAGTCCTACTGTCACTCTTTGGACCCTCTCTCTACCACCCAATTATTCTATGCCCAGTTGGCCCTCTCTGTGCCCTGCGGGTACCACCCATGGCCCTCCTGGCCCTTTCCATGCCCCATAGCACTAAAAAGCCTTAAGACCATTAATCATAACCGCCAGCCTCCCTCACAACCAAACCATGTCTCATGGGTATCAGGCATCATCAGTTAGTACCTCCAGCCCATCATGCCTTTCTGTTGAGGCCTTGGACTTTAAGGCCCTGGCTGTCACTGGCAGCCCCTGCACATTTGTTTGGGCCTGGCTTCTACGTCTCAGCCTCCTGGACCCAGCCCCAGCCCTCTTACCCTCAGCCCCTGCTTGGAGCCTAACCTTGGCCTTCTTAGTCTAAGCCCCTGCCCAAAGTCCAGCCTTGGCCCTCTCAGCCCCAGCTCCAGTCCCTGCCTGCAAGTGTGGTTGCAGTTGCCCCCCTGCTTTGATTCCTGCTCCACCCAAACTTCAAAACCACCCATCTGGGAGGTGCAGCAGCATTTCTATTCAGGCAGCACTGAGGGAATCAACTGACTTCATGGTTCATTGTCATCTCCATGATTCCTGCTAATCTCCACACTCTACAAATGTTAAGAACCTTCCATCCTTTTTAATGGTCCTGATGTTCCACCATTCAAACTAGCCTTTTTCCTGCAGGTTTGCTCATGTTTGCTATTCCCAGTGACATCTTTCTTCTCTTTCACATTCCTATAGACTCTTTTTTAGCTTTAACTAAACCCCTTAACTCAGGTGTGGTCATAATAACTCAGGTAAAGACATGACTCACAGCCAGGTATTGGAGGCACCGTCAAGACACTCAAGAAGGCTAGATTTTGTTTTATCAATCTGAATAAGACATACATTCAGCTCTAGTGATTACAGGATTCATGACACAATGTCTTTGGACTATTTTGACTATTTTTTGCCAATGTGTTGTGCTTTTTTTTTTTTTTTAAACTTTAGATAGAATTTAGCAAATCTGTGTGTATTCCAATAGTGATATTTGTGCTTGATCTCAGACTGAATAATAAAGTGCTAGCCCCCTAGCATATTAGTAAAGCTGCTAGTTTTGCTCTAACTGGAAAAAAGATGTGTTGTGTTTCATGTGATGTGCCATACCATCTGCAATCCCTTTTCAAAGTCCTAGATCTGCCCATGACTGCCTGAGTCCTGGCCACAGCCCCAGCCCCTGCCCTCTTGAACCCACGTGTCCCAGGGACCCTGCTGCCACAGCCTCCTCTCCACTCCTACAGTCACAACTAAATGCTCTGGTCTTTACCAGCCTACAATAACTCCTTTGAGGCAGATCCAAGGGGTGCCCTGGTGGACTTGCACCCCCTTTTGATTCCTGTTCCACCAAAAGTTTAAAGCCAACTACCTGGGAGGAGCAGCACGTCTACTCTGCTATACCCCCCTGGCCCCTGGGGATCCTGCTAATGTGCAACACCCCTCCCAGCAGGAGGAGCTCCCTAATACAGCATCCGCCCCCCTACCCCGTCAGGGTCCCTCCAAAGATCCCCTGGCACTATCAGGGTGACTCACGCTGCCCGGCATTGTTCACAAGACAGTCCAGGTGCCCAAAGCGCTGCAGGGTTGTGGATACCAGGGCCTGGAAGAGGGGAGCAAGGAGCAGGGGTCAGAGGGAGAGAGCCAGGGGTATAGGGAATCAGGGGAGGACAGTAGGGATTTTTGGGGTTCAGGGCAGATTGGGAGGGACAGGCCTTATCAGACCCAGCCTCAAGTGCCTACCATCTTGAGGTGCTGTATGATGAGCAGGGGGGCTTGAGACCCCTATTGCTTTCTCTTTAAAGACCTCTCCCCCACTCCTCCCCAAGCCCAACCCACCTGGATATCCTGTTCACTGGTGACATCACAGGGCCAGAAGAACGGCTTCCCGGGGCCACCCGACTCCTTTAGTGCCTGCTCCAGTGCCTCCCCCACCTCCTCTGCAAGTGAAAAGGGAAGAGGGGTGGGGAGAAACAGCTGGGGAGGAGGTAGCATTAGATACTGGGGGGAATGGGAGATCCCAAGGGGAAGGGGGCATCCATAAATACCAGGCAGGGACAGATCTGGGGGCCAGAAGTGTAGGACCCTGTCCCCAGTCCCAATCACCCCAGCCCTGGGATGCAAGGGGAAGCCTCCCTCCACCTGAGCCCCACGGGGAAGGGGAGATAAGGACAGGAGGTGGGGTGGGGAGGTTCACCTTCAGCTTTTGGGGCACAGAAGACCACATGAGCTCCCTGATGGACTGTGTGGGTGGAGGGGGGAGTTGTGGAGTTGCAAGGGGACAAAGTAAGAGGACAAGGTTAGTGTGAGATTGGCTGGTGCTACACGCTTCCTCCTACAGTGCAGGCAGAGGCAACATCCCCCCCCCCCCCCCTGCTTCAGTGCTACAAGCTTCCTCCTAGCCTACCCTCCACATCCCCCCAGGCAGGGATGGGTCTCTGCTGCCCCCTACTGACCAGCTCCCTGCACTATACATGTCTCATAGAAATGGAAGGGCCAAGATTTGGTGCTGGGGGGTGAGGGGGGGATGGGCTAACACAGCCTCTTCACCACCAGCTCAGCCCCATGACAGAAAGCTGGGGTGGGCATCAGGGTCCCCCCTGACAGGAGCTGTTAGTGGTGGAGGGCACAGGGGCAGGCCAAACCCAGGGCTGGGTAACAAAGGCAGGGGACAGAGGTGGGGTACATTGTAGGCTTTACCCCCCCACCACACTCATATCTCTGGCCTCTTCCCCCCTCCAAGTCAGTGACCTGCTGGATGAACAGTCTCGGGACAGACAAAGTCCAGCTGGGTCCAAGCCTTGGCCCTGCCTCAAAGTCCTCTCCCCACCCAGGCCCCAATCCCAGCCTTGCAGATCCCCCACTATATCTGCCACCCCATGCCTCAGCCCCCAACCCCTCCATGGTCAGACATGGCAGCCCCGTCCTCCCTGCTCCCCCATGCCACCCCTTGACCCCCACAATCCCAGCCCCACAACTCACTAGGCCCCTGCCCCAGCCCAGAGCCCCCCTCCGCATCACCCCAAGGACTCCCTGCTCCTTGACCCCCACCTCCCCGGCTTTCCCACAGAGTCCCTGCAATAGCCCTGACTTCAGCTCCCTTCAGCCCCCACACCTAATACCCCCAGTCCCACTCATCCCCAAGCCCACTGTACCCAGTCCCTGCCCTGCCCCATCCCATCCCCTCAGACCCAGTGCACCCTGATCCCAGCTCCCCCAGCCACCCCACACCCAATAACCCCCAGTCCCACTCACCCCCAAACCCACTGCACTCCAGTTCCTGCTCTACCCATCCCAGCCCCAGCACACAGAGACCTCTGTCCCCCCTTACCAAACTCCCTGACGATGGCTTCCCCGATGCCCCTCGTGCCTCCCGTCACAAGGGCAACCTTGCCTGGGTAGCGCAGCCCCGAAGCCATGGCCAGGCCAGCCCAGCCCCAGCTGATCCGGGATCACGTGTTCCCCCTGGGCAGGAGTTATAAAGGAAGAGGGGAGACAGATGCACCCTGGGAAATATAGTCTCTTGATTGTGGGGGGATTGGAATAGGGCATCCCCTACCAAGGGTCACCACTGCAGGGCCAGATTAACACATAGGCAAACTAGGTACATGCCTAGGGCCCTAAGTGAAGAAGAGACCCAATTGTGCTTATTTTACCTATTATAATTATTGAGTGAAAAAAAGGAATATACAAATTTTATCTTCAGCTGGTTTCCCTAGGGTCCACTAAAGGGTTAATCTGTCCCTGCACCACTGGGGTCCTTACACATGTAATTCCCAGGAAGTGGGGGGCAGCAGTGGTGCTGGTTGCCTGTGTTTTGCTATGGGGTTTCCCAGGCTTCTGGGCTTTACTGATTGCCCCCTTCCCCACCTTTCTGCTGCACGTGTCAAGGTGTTTTTAAGCCTCCCTTCAAGGCATTGGGTGTTGGCTGCTTGGGGATTGGGATTGGGTTGTGCCAATTGGGTTGTGTCAAGTTCATCATGGGGGCACAGAAGGGAATTGGTGAGGCTTTACTCACCAAGGCGCCCCTGGGGGTTACAAGAAATAATGGCCATAAGCTAGCAGAGAGCAGATTTAGACTAGACATTAGGAAGAACTTCACAGTTAGAGTGGCCAAAGTCTGGAATGGGCTCCCAAGGGAGGTGGTGCTCTCCCCTACCCTGGGGGTCTTCAAGAGGAGGTTAGATAGGCATCTAGCTGGGGTCATCTAAACCCAGCACTCTTTCCTGCCTATGCAGGGGGTTGGACTCGATGATCTATTGAGGTCCCTTCCGACCCTAACATCTATGAATCTATGAATACTCCTGCTGGAACCAAAACTAGCGCTTTCACCCCATGGTGGTGCATTTTGTTGCTACACTGACCTGCTTGTAGCAAAGGGAGTGGGAGGAATGCAATTGGTCTGGGGTATGGGGAGGGGGGTGAACCCCTTGATTGCTGGGCTGGTTCTTATAGGGGCATGGAATTGGACTCAGAGAGCAGGAGACTTAGGTTTCAATTGGATATCAGGAAAAACCTCTTTACTGCTAGAGCAGTGAGGCTGTGGACTAGACTGCCTAGAGGAGCTGTATGCTCTCCATCACTGGAGGGGCTCAAGGAGAGGTTGGACAGGCACTGGTCAGGAATGATCTAGGTGTAGCTCTGCCTGTGTTCTGCTCTGGGGGTTTCCCGGGCTTTGCTGGTTGCTCCCACCTTTCTGCTATGGGTGTCTAGGTGTTTTTAAAAAGCCTTCCTCAGAGGCACTGTGTGTTCGCTGAAGCCAAGGCTGGGGATTGGGATTGGGCTGTGCCAGTGCTCCTGCTGGATCTTAAAGCCAGGGGCTTCTGGCTAGAGGGTCTTGTCCCTCCACTCAGGGTCAGACCGACTGCTGTATTTGAGGTCAGGAAGGAATTTTACCCCATGGTCAGATTGGTGAGGACTATGGGGGTTGTTGCCTTCTGCTGTAGCAGGAGGTCTGTCCCTTTTCCTGAGGAGAGCATATATTAACCCTTTACAGCAGCAAGATGTTGGCTGCTGCAGTCCTTCTTTACCTGCAGCAAGTTTGGGTGTGATGTCTTGTTTTGGTCATGGCTGACAGTAGTTCTGACAGAGGAAGTACCATGATCACCACGGTGGTTTTCCCATGGAGAGGGGTAGTACCTGGGTAGAGGTAATATAGTTACCCTCCCACTTACATTTCCAGTGGGAAGATCTTGGCTTATGGTAGGGAGACTCCTCCTCAGTTTGCTCCTGCAGCCATATGGCTGAGGGCAAGCAAACCTGGGGATATACAAATCCCCAAGCCTCTGGGCTTGGGCCTGCATGTAGGACACCTGCCAAATGATTTTGAAACATCTGAAGCCCCAGGTTGGGGTAAAGGATGTTTGCTGGTAGTAGGGCCATATATAGTTCTTGAATGATTCACGGATTTGGAATTGATTTGGCTTAGAACATGAAAAATTTTCCATTAAAAAGAAGTAGTTTTATGAATAGGTTAGACTGTGGATTTGCATAGGATGGCTTGGATCAGGCGGGGATTGGACTAGAGGACCTCCAGAGGTCCCTTCCAGCCCTGCTTCTCTACAATTCTATGATACACAGGTCTGGTCTCTCCTGAGGTGGGGCTCTGTGGGGAGTAATGTAAGAGGAAGCGCTCCCCTACTCCAACCCCAGCAGGGGACAGCATGGAGGAGGAGGCAGTTGGCAGAAGCTGGCTGTGCAGGTCCCTTCCAGCCCAATTTCTCTGATTCTATGCTCTACCTTGTGGCCCTATGGGCTGGGTGACTGGCATGGAGCTGGATTGGGTACCACATGCCAAGATTGGGGTCCTACACTGCCCTGATCAGCCCTGTGCTGCCCAGACTGGCCCCAGCACCATCCAAATCAACTATATGTGCCCTATCTAGTACATAGGGCTAGTCAGGGGAGCCGTGTTTAATGTAGCCACCGCTCCCTGCTGGCCAAACTTCCAGACCCATTAAGGAGCCCTGCAGCCAAATGACACAACTCCACAGGCAAATTTGGCCTATGGGCCAGGAATTGAGCACCCCTGGGATACAGGGCTTTTTGGATGGGGATTTGCTTTGGGAAAGAAGATCAGGACACAGAGCTGAACAGCGCAAACTTTATTGAATACATTTGCCCGCTAAGGCTGGGTTGGGTTCCCAGTACCTCTAGGGTGAGGGGGCAGCTGTTTATCCAGGAATCCTTTCACCCAGGGTTGAGGTGCATTTGGCTCTGGGGTGGGGCATGTTGGGGGTTGGTTATACAGGGCACCCCTTCTGGCATTGAGATGCCACAAGAGCTGCCTGTATTAGAAAAGCTTCCTCAGCGCCCCATGCTCCACCGCACCTTTTCATCACACCCACAGGTCTCCAACTGGGGTGTGAGGGTTGTTTGCACAGCCCCAGACATGTTTGGACAAATCTGTCTGGCTCCAAGCCCCAGGTCTGGAAATGCAGAGGGTGGGAACTAGGGAGGATGATGGATCCCATGAACTTCCTCTTCCTTCTAGATGCTGATCTCAGCTCTCTGGCTAGCACAGTCAGCAGGAGATTGAGGCAGGGCTGAGATGGCAGAGAGCTGTGGGTTGGGAGCGAGGGACACCAGCAGAGCGGTGGGGGAGGGGAAGGGGGCTGCAGGTGAAGAGTGAGGGGCACTGCCAGAAGGGCAGGGCTGCCTGGCAAGAGCTGAAGGGAAGGTGTTGAGGGGCACCAGTCAAGCAGGGGAATACTTGGGGGTCCCCAGTAGCCCTCTCTTCATGGCAAATAGAGTGACCCTCAGCTCCAGGGGGGAGGGGGCTGTGTTTCCCTGTCTGACCACAGAAGGGTGCCCTTATTCAATGCAGAACTGGGGAGAGGGCAACAAGATCCCACATGGAGTGCTTCTCCCCCCCAGCCCCCTTGGTTGGGGATATCGAGGCCCCCAAACCCCCCCCCAGCCTGTATTCCCTCTCCCCCTTACATCCCCAGTGGACTTGGGATAGTCCCAGCTAGGACTTCAGCACTGCATCCTCCTCTGGGGGCACCCTGAGGGCAGGACTTAGCCCCACTCCACAGCCAATGGGCTAGAAGCTAGACTGAAGCAGTGTAATTCTGATTGGCTGGCTGGCTTCGCTCAGGTGCACTCTCACCTGGCTGGGTTTGGTGCCCCCACTCTGCCCCTGATACCCACCATTAACCAAACCCTCATTTCCTACAATCCTTTGCTCCCCATAACCCCTTGCGGTGGCAGGATTGGATGGTGCAGGAGAGGACACCTGATTGGATACCTCAGGTGAAACTGACACCTGATTGGTTGGTTCAGGCAGCGATGTATCAGGCATGGATGAAGCTTGATTGGTTGCCTCTGTCCAAGATGGTGACACCTGATTGGGCATCTCAGACAAAGCCGATATCCGACTGGACGCCTCAAGAATGGGCAATGCCCAATCAGAGTTCCAAGACAGAGGTGAGCCCTGACTGGCTGCTCCTGACTGTAGCCCTGTGCTGATAGGAAACACTGCAGGCTGATTTGGGGAGCAGTCTCTCTCAGCCACAACATGATTGGCCTGGTATTCCCCATGGATGCGTGTGGCAGAAAGCATGAGATGCTGATTGGTCAGTGCATCCAGTTGTTCTTGGTGGGGCTCTGAGTGGGGCTTGCGTCCCCCAAGCTGGGGCTCATACGGGGTCCTCCCTGCAGAGAGAAACAAGGCAGGGTCACCCTTCCTGTCTGGAGCCTGGCATGCGGCCACTTCTGGGGTAGGATACACCAAGGGCTGGTTATACAGCACCCCCTTGTCCAGGGCTGAGATGCAGCTGGCTCTGGGGTGAAGCCTGTTGGGGGCTGGGAATACACAGAGAGGAGAAGGGACCTTTTATCTGCCCTGCTGCCCCTATCGCCTCCACCTGTCTCTTCCCCCTTGGGAGCTGCTGTCAGGAGTCAGGAATTTCCCCGACAGCTGGGACACGTTCCAGGCATTTTTTGCTTCACTTGCCTGGCTGTTTTCACAGCCCTGATGGGAGGGGGGGGCAGTGAGGGGGGAAAGGGAGGCCCACTGGGAGAGATGAGGGGGAGCTGGAACCCAGGCGCCCTAAGTCCCAGTTCCTCCCCAACCCCCTGCTCCAACCCACCAGGCCCCACTCTCCTGTCCCAGTGTTCACTGGAACCCAGATGTCCTGGCTCCCAACCTACCCCCCAGCTTCAACCCACCAGGTCCCACTCTCCCCTCCCAGAGCTGGGCTGGAACCCCAGTGTCTCAGAGGCTCAGCCTGTTACCTGTGATGAGTTTGCTGCGTTGAGAGGCCTCGCTTGCCAGGGTGTAGGACAGGCTGACAATCTGCTGCCGGTCTCTCTTGGCCCCTGGGACGCAGGGACCCCAGGGCCCCCCATTCGCACCCCCCCTGCAGGGCTGGGCTGGCTCTGGGCCTGGGTTGGGGGGTGGGACCAGGAGGGGTAGCTGATGAGGGTGGGGAAATTTTAGAGTGGAGGGACAAGTCATGATACCCTGATGGGCCCTCTCCCAATGCCCTAGGCCCCTCCCTGCCCATAAAACCCTTCCCCTCACTGCCCCACATCATGCCCATGGGTCTATGTAGCCTCATAACCCTTCCCCCACACTATGGTCCCTCCAACTCCCATGCTCCAACCTCCATGGAGCCTGTATCCTCTCTCTCCACGCTACAGGTCCCCTGCCTCCATGCCCAGGACGCTGTGTCCTGCCACACCCAGGGCTCTGTGCCCCCGCTTATTCTGCCCCGCCTACTCACACCATGGTCCCCCCACACTCATGCCAGGGGTTTATGTACCCCATAAGCCACCCCTCACACACCACAGTTCCCCTGCCCCCATGCCCAGAGCCTTATGCACCCCATATGCTTTACCCCCACATCTTCTTCCCCCATGCCCAGAGTTCCTTGCATCCCTATAGCCTCTCCCCCACATATGGTCTCACCCCTGCCCCCCTCAGTTCCCATCCCAGATCCTCCTCCCCAGTCTTTCTCTCTTTCTTTCAGGGTCCCCCTGCTTCAGCTCTTGTGGCAGGGTGGGCAGGGCTGGACTGGGCAGGGGAGGCTGGTAATTTAAGAGGTCCTACAGGCAGACAGCAGGGTTGGGGCTCCCTTAATCTGTGGGGTGCAGTGAGGCCAGGCCCATTTCCTGGGGCAGGAAGGAAGGGGACGAGCCATCGCAGAGAGAAAGGGCCTGGGGAGAATAAGGAGCATACCCCCTGGCCAGGACCTGAACTCAGCTAAGTCTGAGCCCCAAACCCAACAGTCATACTGCCCTCCCAGGGCTGGGGAGAGAACCCAGGTGTCCTAACTCAAGCTCCATGCCCACTGGACACCACTACCCTCCTACAGCTGACCTAGGGCCCCTGGGCTCTCTGGGTTGGGTGGGGGGAAGCTGGATTGTCCTGGGTATAGGAGTCAGGAGACAGCCCCACTTCCAGAATAAGGGGGCCTGGTCTCTGGCATGCTCCACCCTAAAGGGAAGTGGGTGTGGCCCCAGGCAGCCCTGCCTCTTGTCTGCATGGAATCCCCTCTCCCTGCCAAGAATGCCTGTGTACCCACCCGGCTGGCACTGCCCCGGAGGGAGCTGCGCCGGGGCCCCGGGGGGCTAGGCCTGCCTCCATCCTGTGACCGCTGCGCTTCCTGGTGGCGCCGCATCCGCTCCAGCTGCTCCTGGGCACTCATCCGTGTGCGGTGCGGGGTGGAGGGGACAGGGACACTCACCTGTGGAAGGGCACAAGGAGATGGCCATCAGGGGATCAGTGTGCTGCAGGGGACCCAGGCATCCGGGTTCCCAGCTCCTCCCCAGGTCTAACCCACTGGACCCCACTCCCTGCCCATAGTTGGGCTAGAACTCAGGCATCCTGGCTCCCAGCCCCCTGCTCAGATTTGCTAGACCCCTTCTCCTGGGACAAAATCCAGATGTCCAGACTCCCAGCCCCCACCCTCTCCTGGCTCTAACCCACTTGACCTCACAGCCCACCCTGCGCTGGGCTAGAATCCAGGAGTCTGGACTCCCAGGCCCTTCTGCTCTAACCCACCTGACCCCACTCCTCTCCCAAAGCTCAGCTAGAACCCAGGCATCTCATATACCTTGGCAGGCAGCTCTACTGGTCTCTGTTCCCACGGCTCATAAGATGTTGGGCTGGGGGTCCATGGGAGATGGAGGGCAGCAGTTTGGGAGCCAAGACCTATGGAGGGAGAGGAGCAGAAGTTATTAAAGGGGCTGGGGCACAAGAGGTTAATGCCAATCCGGGTCAGCAGCAAAAGTGAAAGACCCACCTGGTGCAATGAGGTTAGGGTTCCCTCTCTCTGGCTCTGGTGATCTGGCCCCTCCTCTGGGAGGACTCTGGGGGGGCCTTGAGCCCCAGTTTGCTCCCCCAAACACTGCAGAAACAGGTGGGCTCTGCAGGGGAACAGAAAGGTGAACCCAGGGCTATGGAGACAGCAAGGAGCTATGGGTTGGGAGTGAGGGGCACCAGCAGGGTTGGGGAAGAGCAGGGGGCTGAGCACGAGGGACACCTGTAGGACTGCAAGGTGGGGTGGGGGTGCAGGGGGCTGTGATTTGGGAGTGAAGAGCACCGGCAGGGGTGTGAGGATTGGGGAGAGTGGGTCGAGAGAGACTGGCACCGGCAGGGCTGGGGGTGTTCCAGCCCCACCCTACTGCTACTTACATGCCCAGCTGCCGGTTGGTCCATCCGCCCAGTGGGCTCCAGCGTAGGCTCATGGTCAGGCGTGGATTGGGGCAGGGGAAGAGGCAGCTTGTGGGGAGTGACTCCAGGAACCTACAAGTTCACCAGGAAAAGGAGCAGAAACAGCTTGGTGACACCCTGAGGTGTGGCAGCCTCTGGTGTGTGGTGCATGGAGAGCTGGTCCTACAGGGCTCCCTCACCTGGCACTGAGATGCAGCTGCCTCTGGGGTGGGGTGGGGTGTGTTGGAGGCTGTTTCCCCCCCCCCCCCAACACACACACACAGTGAACCTAGGATACAGGAGATCCCCTGTGTGACCCCTGTCCCCCACAACCCACCCCGAGGCTCCAGGACAGCAGCCCCCTCACCATTAGCAGTAGCTCTTGGGGATCCCTGGGTTCCTCCAGCCCTGGGAAGGGGAAGGAGCTGGGAGTTGACCCAACCCAATGCTCCAGAACCGGGGAGGTGGCTGGGGAGAGCCCTGCAAAGAAGACCACCCAGTGTCAGCATCCCCCTTTGTCCCCAGCCTCCCCCCCCACCCCACTCCATGCAGCACAGCACCCTCCCTCACCCAGCTCCTGCCCCACACAGCACAGTGCCCTTGCAGCCCCCTGGGGAGGGCTCTGGCACCTGGGCATCTCCTGGTGTCTGGCACGGGGCAGGGGGGACCATGGGTTTTCAGCCCTGCCAGGATGTCCTCAATCATCCACAGCTCCTGCTGCGCGGCCTCCTGCTCCTGAAGACAAAGAGCAGAAGGGTAAAGCCAGCCTGGTATCTACCACCCTTCTACATTGCAACAGTGGGCTCAATTAGCCTAGTACCCCTGTCCTTCATCAGAGTAATGGTCCCATCCAGCCCAGTACCCCTCACTATCATAGCAATGGTCCGTCCAGCCTAGCACCACCCCCACCATCAAAGAAATGGTCCCATTCAACCCAGTACATCCCCCAACCCATCACAGCAATGGTTGATCCTATCCAACTTTAGGTTGGACCTTAGAAAGAACTTCTTCACAGTAAGGGTTGCCAGAATCTGGAATGGGCTTCCAAGGGAAGTGGTGCTCTCCCCTACCTTGGGGGTCTTCAAGAGAAGACTGGACAAGCACCTAGCTGGGGTCATGTGACCCCAGCGCTCTTTCCTGCCCAAGGCAGGGGGCCAAACTCAATAACCTACTGAGGTCCCTTCCAACCCTAACATCTATGAATCTATGAACTCTGTACCTACCATCAAAGCAATGGTCCCATCCAGCCCAATAACCCTCCCCTTTTCCCTTTTCACAGCAATAGGTCCATCCAGCCCAGTACCACCCCACCCCATTACAACAGAGGTCCATCCAGACCTTCCCCTATCACAGCAATGGTCTCATCCAACCCAGGACCTAGTATCACAGCAAGAGTCCCATCTAGCCCCACACAGCAGTGGCCCTGTCCCCCAGCAATGGTTCCATCCAGCTTGGTATTTCCTGCCCTCCAAGCAGACCAATGGGCCCATTCAGCCCAGAACCCTCTCGCCTGGCACGGACCCTGTGCCCATCTACTCCAGTATCAGGCCTTTTCCAGTGTTAGTGCTGCTGGGCTCAGACACCCCAGTGGTCCCCTCTGCTCTGCTTCCTCCAAGACCCCAGCTCCCAGCACTGATTGCCTGGGGAGACCATGAGGCAGGTGATCCTGCAACCTAACCCCTTCAGATGTGGGGCTGACTCACGTGGGGGTGCCCGAGGTGCCGGATTTGTGCCAGGGTCTCTCTCAGCATCTGTAGCTCATTTTCAAGAGCAGCATACTCTGCCCAGGCCCTTTCGCTGTCCTGGAGGGCAAACAGAAGCTGTTTGTGCAGCCTGACATGCAGCCACCTCTGGGGTGGAGCATGGTGAGGGCTGTTTGTGCAGGGAATCCCTCCTTTGCCTCTGAGATGCAGCTGCTTTTGTGAGGGTGCATTTTGAGAGCTGCCCATATAAGAACCCTAAGCCTGGTACCAATGCAGCCATCTCTGGGGTGGAACATGGTTAGCCCCCACTCCCAACACACACACACACACACACTCTCTCTCTCTCTCTCTCTCTCTCACCAGTGCCAGGTCGCTTAGCTGGGCTCTCACTTGGACCAGCTCGTCTTGCAACCGCCTCTGCTGGTACCAGATCTTTTCAGTGGCCAGGTCGTGCCCTTTGAAGTCCTCCAGCTGATGGCGGGTCACTTCCAGGGCTTTCTCCAGCCTCTCCTGGAAGGGATCAAGGCTGATTTAACCCCTGGGGCAAGGGGACACAAGCATCTGAGAGGACTTGCATAGAAATTACAGAGAAGCAGGGATGGAAGGGGACCCCCCCTTCAAGGTCATCTAGTCCAGTGGTTCTCAACCTTTTCTGTATCAGGACCCATTTGTAAACATCAATGGTCAATCCCAACCCAGTGCCCCTCACTCCCAACCTGATGCCCCCCAGTGTGTGGGGCAGGGAGTGGGTATGTGGGGGAGAGAGGGTGGAACTCTGCCAGCCTACAAGGAAAAAGCCACAGTTTGCCATGGTTTTTCTCCTTTAAAGGAGAATCCATTTTTAAAGTTTGTTCATGACCCTTTCATATATTCTTGCGACCTACTTTTGGGTACTGACCCACAGGTTTAGAAATGCTGATCTAGTCCAACCCCTGCCTGAGGCAGGATCATCCCTATCTAAACGACCCTGTACAAATCCATAATCTAAGCTCTTTGTAAAACTGCTATCAACCCTGACACAACACAAGACATCACACCCTAACCAGGCACAGGTAAAGCAGGGGGATCACGGCAGCCAACATGCTGCTGCTGTAAAAGGTTGTTAATATATGCTTCCTCCCAAATCAACACCAATCTGATCACAGGGCAAAATTCCTTCCTGACCCCAAACACAGCAATCAGGCTGACCCTAAGTGGAGGGCAAGACCCTTTAGCCAACAGGTTGAAGTTCCAGCAGGAGCATTGGCACAGCCCAGTCCCAATTCCCAGACTTGGCTGCAGCCAACACCCAGTGTCTCTGAGGGAGGCTTAAAAACACCTTGACACATGTAACAGAATGGCAGGGAGGGGGTAGCCAGCAAAGCCCAGAAGCCTGGAAAATCCCCACAGCAGAACACAGGCAGAGCTACACCTAGATCATCCCTGACCAGTGCCTGTCCAACCTCTCCTTGAACCCCTTCAGTGATGGAGAGCGCGCAGCTCCCCTAGGCAGTCTAGTCCATTGCCTCACTGCTCTAACAGTGAAGAGGTTTTTCCTGATATCCAATATAAACCTACAGTCTAAAACTCTAAACCTAGTCTCCCAAGTCTAATTCCAGCCCCCTTTAAGAACCACCCAGCAATCAAGGGGTCCATACCCCACATACACGCTTTGCTCTTCATGGCCTGGGCAGGTTGCATTCAGTGCACTCCCTCCACTGGAAGCAGGTCCGTGTATTAACGAAATACACCACCACTGGGTAAAAGCTTGCCTGTCGTGGGGGAGGTGTAGGGCACTGAGATGCAGCCACCTCTGGGGTGTAATGCATTGAGGGGCTGTTTATATGGGCCTGCTTGCCAGGTGCTGAGAAGAGGCAGGCATTAAATTACCTTCTCAGCCCGCAGATGGCCTGTCTCCTCCTCCAGGCTCCGGAGCAGTTTGTCTTGGCCGCAGAGTTTGGTCAGAAGGACCTACATTGAGGGGAGAACAAGGAAGGTCACATGGGAATGACATGCAATTCCAGCTGCAGCCTCTAGATGGCACTGTGGCTGACACCACTCATTCTCAGAGGAGCTGCCCCAACCCTGCTGCTGATGTGATGCACACCCCTTAGCCAAGGTGCTGTTGAGCAAATACCCCACTGCTTGCAACACTTCCTGTGCCCCACGTCAGACTTCCTATATAATCACAGGCTGGGGTGCAGGGTTGGGGGCAGATCTCAGAACTGCTTCCCTATACCATTGCACTACCCTGAGTAGAAAACTGACAGGGGCCCCTCAGTTTTCTCTTCTCCATACTAAACAGTCACAGCTCTTTCAGCCCTTTAAGTCCTGCTTTCCAGGCCTCTGATTATTTTTGTCTCCCTGCTGGGCTCTTCCTAATCTGCCCACATCTTTCTTGAAGTACAGGGCCCCAAACTACACCCAGGGCTCCAAAGGAGGCTTCCCCAGTGCTGAATAGGGTGGAAGTGTCACTTGGTTCCCTGTCATAGGATCATAGAAAAGTTGAGCTGGAAGGGACCTCACAAGGTCTGGGGACACAGACCAACCTGGACACCTTTGTAAAGTGGGCAGACCAAAACCTGATAGCATTTACTGTAGAGAACTGCAGGGAGCACCGCCTTGGGAGGAACAACCAGCATCATACTTATAGGCTCAGCAGTGCTATACTCGCTAGAACTATGGCCAAAAGAGACTTGGAGGTCCTGATTGACCACAAAATGAACATGAGCCACCAATGCAATGCTGTGGCCAGCATAGCTAATCAAACTCTGGCATGCATCCATCAATGTATCTCTAGCAAAACCAGGGGTCCGGGACCTTCTGGTCAACCTCCTCCTGGCTCTGGCCAAGCTCACCATTTGGCTATCCAGGCGAGACGCTCTGGCCGGGAAGGTCCCTGGAGACCTTGGGGCATTTTTCCTTGGTGTCCTGCATGCACGTCTCTGGGTGGAGCATCGCTGGGTGGTAGCTACCAACACTCTAGCTGAGTTTGAGGGCCGGTGGGCGCTGTCTGGCGTGCTCTGCTCGGTGTCCCCCCAGGGAGCACTTGTTTTGGCCCTTTGACCCTGTACATGTACACCCTGTTTTCTTATGATTTGTCCCCCATAATCAGTTGAATTTTTAAAGACTCTGGCCGCCCAACCAGTGGTGGCCCCCGATTTTTAGTGGGCTGGGCCCACGGCCTTTTTAATTCAAATAGATCTAGCAAAACCAGGGACATCATCCTCCCGCTTTACTCAGCCTTGGTGAGGCCACAACTGGAGTACTGCATCCAGTTTTGGGCCCCCCACTCAGGAGGGATGTGGATATGCTCGAGAGAGTCCAGAGGAGAGCCACCCATATGATCAAAGGCCAAAAGAGCAAACCTTATGAGGAGAGGCTGAGGGACATGGGACTCTTCAGCCTGGAGAAGAGAAGGCTCAGGGGTGGCTTGGTGGCAGCCTATAAGTACATAAGAGGAGTGCATCAGGATCTGGGAGAACAGTTGTTCACCAGAGCTCCCCAAGAAATAACAAGGTCCAATGGCCACAAACTCCTAGAAGGCTGATTTAGATTGAACAAGGAAAAACTTCTTCACATTCCGAGTAGGGTGGCCATTCGTCTGGTTTTATAGAGGACAATCCAGTTTTCTGGTCCTCTGTCCTCTATCAGACGCCTTTATGTCCTCTATTTTTCAGTGCTTGGTGGCATCCTCCTCCCCCACCGACATTGCCATGGCCACCTGTGAGAGCTCCCTGCTTGCCACCACCACGCCCCCGCCACCACCACTGCCGCCGCCACTGGCAGGAGCTTGCCATGGCCCTCCAGCCTCAGGAGGCTGCGCACGGGGTGGGAGGCTGTCCTCTATTCTTGAGGTACCTCTATGGCCACCCTAACTCTGAATGTCCAGGGTCTGAAACAGACTCCTCCCGGAGGTGGTGCAAGCACCTACTCTGGACTCATTCAAAAGGCATTTGGATGTTTATCTTGCTGGGATCATTTGATCCCGGGAGCCTTCCTGCCTATGGCAAGGGGACTGGACTCGATGATTTCATGAGGTCCCTTCCAGCCCCTAATGTCTATAAAATCTATGAGGTCACAGCTAATCCAGCCCTTTGCTCAAAGAAGGATCATCCCTGACTAAACCATCCCAGCCACGTGTCTGTCCACCCTGCTCTTGAGAGCTTCCAGGGACGGAGGTTTCAGCTTCTCCAGGCAGCCTGTCCCAATGCTTGACCACCCTTAGAGTCAGAAAGTTCCTTCTCTTTTCCAACCTCAATTCCGCCTGCTGCAGCTCGAGGCCATTTATCCTAGTCCTGTCCCCTGTGGCCACTGAGAAAAGTTCATCTCTATCCTTTCCATAATTGCCCTTCAGGTATTTGAAGACTGTGACCAAATCCCATTCTGTCTTCTCTTCTCAAAAATAAACAACCCTAGTTCTTCCAGCTTTTCCTCAGCAGTCTTGCCTCCCAAGTCCCTCATCATTTTTGCTGCCCTGCACTGGACTGTTTCCAATCTATCCACATCCTTCTTGAAGCACAGGGTTCAGAACTGGACACGGTGCTCCAGGGGAAGTCTCCCCAGTCCTGAACAGAGTAGGAGAATCACTTGATTTGCAAATGATGCTACTGTTAATACAACCCAAAGGTTGACTTTTTTATAATACCACCCAGTATGCTACAGGCTTCTTTTGTAACAGGAGGAAGCCAACACACTCACATCCGTGTCACCTTCAGAGCCAGGAGTGGACAGAAAATGGCTCCTATCGTGGAGTAGTGGGGCCAGACTCCGGGGCTAGAGAGAGAGAGAGAGAGAGAGAGAGAGAGAGAGAGAAAGGGACTGAGCAGCAGAGAACCCAGGTATCTGACCCTCCCCTATTCCCTTCCACAGAGCTGGGGTCCAGGCTCCCTTGGAGGGCAGAACAGGGGGCTGCATGGAAAGGGGAAACGGAGGCAGGAAAGGGCAGTAGCAGGGGCAGGTGGGGTCCCCGTAGGCAGGGGAGGGGTACCTACCGTGTGGGTCAGCAAAGGTCTCTTCCCATGGAGGGAGGGGCGACTGGGGGGTGGGGGCAACGGCGGGAGGTGGAGGAGGCTGGAGGAGGTGGAATGAGGGGTGACCTGGGGAGAGAGTGGGGGGCACAGGGTTAGTGGCGAGAGGTGGGGGGGGAGGGGGACACAGGAAAGTGGGCAGGGGGACTCACCAGTCGGCCATGGGGGCGGGCACGAGGGGGGCCACCCCCTGGGAAAGGGAAAGCCCTGTCGGAGATCTGCAGGGAGAGGGAGAAGTCAGGAGGGCTCCCAGGAACACCCCTTCTTTGAGACCCCTCCCCCAGTCCCATGCCACAGCCCTCCAGTGCTCCCCAAGCTGCAACATCTCCTACCAATGCCTCTGACACACAGGCTTCTGCCCTGAGAAACAACCTGCCCACCAGACCCCAAACAAAGCTCCCTACCTTGACACAGCCCCAGCCCTGTTCCCTGTAGCGCAGCCCCCCACTCCAATCCTCCACAGCACAACACCCCAGACCCTGCCCCCCCACACCCCTCCCCAAGCACCCCACATTACCCGGCCCCGGTGCGGCCTCCCCAGGCTGTGGCCCGATGTGCCCGTGTTCCCCTGGAGCTCTTCTGCTGGGGTGCCTGGCCGCGCCCGGGTGGGGTGGGGGCTGCGGAGGTAGCGCCCCAGAGGCCGGGCATAGGGGTCTTCATAGGGCAGGATGTCGTAGCGCTCCGAGGGGGTCTGGGGGTGCCCCAGGGTCGACCTGCCCCTGGTCCCACCCACAGCCTGGGGATCCCCCAAGGTCTTGGAGCCTGGGGCAATGTCCATCCGACCCACAGGGGTATGGGGCCGCACCAAGGCACGGCTGTGCCAGGGGTGGGCCAGGATGGGGAGCTCTTCACAGGAGGCAGCCAGGGGGGCTGCTCGAGCTCTGCGCCGGGTCTGGGGAGGGGTGGAGGGGTTAGGGGGAGCCCCCGGGGCCTTGGAGAGCTCAACAGGGGTTGGGGGAAGGGAGTAGGAGTGGGAGGCACGGGCTGAGAGAAAGGGGGATGGGACTGGGGGGTAAGGGGATGGGTCAGACAGAGGTAGGGCAGGGGAGGGGGGCTGTTGTGGTGGGGGGGGTCTGTGGGGCTCCCCAGAAGCTGATTCGGGTTCAGAGGGTGCCTGGCCTGGGGGGGTCTGGGAGCAGAGCAAGCTAGGGAGAGGAGAAAGAGAAAGGAAAGGGTCAATAGGGGTAAAAAGTGTCTCCCGCTTCCCACAGTGCCCCCTGCTAGAGCAGCCAGGAGCCCCCTCCCCAGCCAGAGCCTGCCCCATAGCCCCTCAGCACAATGCACCCTGTCCCCCACCTCTGGAGGCCCAGGCCAGGGCTGGTGTCTCTCACCTCCGCCCAGCTGCCTCTCCTCTGCCCCATTCCCTGTTGGTGGGGCTGGGGGGCCCAGCCGTGGCGCTGTGCACAGACCCCCCATCACCATTTTCCCCGTGGCCAGCTGGGGGCAGGCTTTCTGAGGACGAGTGGACCCTGTCCTGGGGCTCTGCCAGCCGGGCGATCTCTAGGGACTCCGCGCTTGGGGCAGGTGCCAGGGCCTGAGGTGGCACAGCCTGCGTGACGTCCTCAAAGCTGGCATACAGCCTGTCCTGGGGGTGCACAGGCATGGGCAGAGCAGGGGCCCGGCTCCTGCCAGAAGGAGGGAATGTTCAACAGACAATACAGGCATCCGCGAACCCCCACATCCACTCTAACCCGCTGGACCTCACTCCCCTCCCGGAGCTGGAGAGAGAACCCGGGTGTCCTGGCTCTCAGCCCCCTGTTCTACCCCATCAGGCCTCCCTGCCCTACAAGGTGCTGCGTTCGCTCTCTGCTGCTGCCGACTGGCTCATGGCGCGGACCCAGCCGTTCATGTCCTCCTGGGTGTCAGCGCTGAAGTGGTATGTCCGCATGCCGGGGTGCTCTGCCTGGGATACAATGCGAGGGGAGCAGGTTGGTTAACAGGGGCTGTGCTAGCCAGACCCCTGGGGCAGGGCTCCTACCCCCACACCCTAATCCAGCAGACCCTACTACCATACCAGACCTGGAATTAACCCAGGTGTCCTGGCTCCCAGCCTCACAACTGTTCCAAATCCACTAGCCCCAGGTCTCCTCCCAGAGCTGAGAAAGAACCCAGGCATCCTGGCCCCCAGCTCCACCCTAACCCACCAGGCCTCATCCCCTTCCCAGAGCTGGGAAAAAACCCAGGAGTCCTGGCTTCTGGCCCCACCCTGCTCTAACCCAGCAAATGCCACTGTCCTTCCAGATCTGGGAAAGAGCCCAGGTGTCCAGGTCTCTTAAAACTGGGGATCCCCAGAGGCATGCTCAAGCTGGGGCTCAGGACAGGACCCGCCCCCCGCCCAATTAAACTGACCTTGAAGGTGAAGCGCCGGTTTTTGGCCTCCTTCGGAAGAATCCGGATCTCGTAGCTGGGCAGGAGGATGCTGCCCAAGACCATCTCCTCCCTGCTGTCTGAGGGACCCCAAAGGAAATGCATAAGTAGGATGTGATGTACTGCCTCACAGCCCCCCACAGCACCCCCTGCTGGGGATACAGCCCCCATCCCTGCCAGGTCCTACCCCCACAGTGCCCCCTGCTTGGGGGTGCCCTCCCTCCTTGGGGAGGGAGGGCACGTTACCTCGGTAATAGAAGAGGCAGTAATTAGACAGGACAAACCAACGGCGCTTCCAAAGCTTGAGGCCAGAGCTGTCCTGGAAGGAGCAGCCAGGATGCCTGGGTGAGGGGCAGGCCTGGGGAACCCCCCAGGAGAAGTGCCTTTGCCCTTCCTTTGCCTCTCACCAACCCCTTTAGGAGATCCCCGTGCCCCCCCCAGCCTCCTTTCCCTTTCTACCCCTGCCCCCTGCCCCCACCTACTCATCTTCCCTGCCCTACTTGCACCCATAAAGCCCTCTGACTCACCAGCCCCCTTAAATTACCACCCCCATATCCCACTTCCCCTCCCCCAGTCACTCCCCCCCACATACCTGCTTGTACAGCCAGCCCCGAATGACCACGGGAGAGTTAGGATCCCTCTTGATGGAGTTCCCCCTCTTCCCAAAGGTGTGGACCCTTCGCACAGAGCGAATCGGCTAGGAGGTGGGCAACAAGGGGTTAATAGGTGAATCAACCCTCCCCCACCCCGCCCTCCCCCCATACACACACACCATTAGGGGACACACACACACAAGCACTAGGAGGTATACACAGACCCCCATTAGGGGGCACACACACACCACTAGGGGGCATGTACACATGTGTGTGCATATGCACAGACACACACACACACACATACACACTTAGAGGACACATACACACATTCACACACTACTAGGAGGCTCGTGTGTGTATACACACCCCCTATTCAGGGGCATACACACACACACCACTATGTGTGTGTGCACACGCATGTGTGCACCTCTCACTAGGTGGCACCAACCTCATCCCCAGCCCCAGAGGGGCATGGGCTGGCACAGGGGGAGCAAATAGGGCAGAGGCTTTTTACCCAGCTATAGGGGAGAGGGAAGACCTGAGGAACGGGACATGAGTTGGGGACAGGCATCTCTGGCTTGCGAGGGGTAACAGTCCCCTCTTGGGCTCCAGAGGCTGCAGACGCCCCCACTCCACCACCACAACTGTGCCCCCAGCCTGGGAAAGTGCAAGGTGCCCCTTGCCCTGCCCCACGCACCTTGGCACCCAGGGTAACAGAGGAGATGGTGAGGACACTGCTGGCCTGGCTGAGGCCACTCCGAGGCCACTCCCCATCAGACATGGTGCCCAGCTGGCTTGACCCTGAAAGAGAGCACCCGGCGGGGAGATGGATCAGGGCACTACTGCAAGCAAGCTCAACACACTGGCTTCCCCAGCTAGGGGCACTGATGTAGTGAAGCTCACAGCACTGGTGGAGTCTCCAGCTGGGGGCACTGCTGTGGAGAAACTTGAAGCGCCCAGCAAACAGACAGCCTGGTATCTATCCTGACACGGGGCACAGAGGTCAGGATTGTGCGTGGGCAGGGAACAAGGCAGGCACAGGGCAGGGCACAGTGTTCCTGCCACCCCCAAGGGCGATAGGGCCTGAATGGCCCATTCATCTGTGCAGTGTGACTTGTAGGGGGTGGAGGAAGCAGGCACCCCAGGACACCATGGGGGTAGGGAATGTAAATGGGGGGAGGGCTGGGGATCATGTGCCGGGGCAGAGAGGGGCCCAGCAGACTCCTTGACAAACCCAGACCTACCCCAGGACCCCCAGCACTAAGACATGGCCCTGTCCCTGGTATATTCCAGCCCTGGGACCCAGCACCAAGACACAGCCTCATCCCCTACTATATTGCAGGCCTGGGACCCAGCACCGAAACATGGTCCTATCCCTCGCTATATTCCAGCTCTGAGACCCAGCACTAAGACACAGCCCTATTCCCTGCTATATCCCAACTGTGGGACCCCAGCAGCAAGACACAGCCCCATCTTCCCTATATCCCAGCCCTGGGAACCAGCACTGAGCCACGGCCCGGTTCCCCAGTATATCCCAGAATCTCAAATTGCCCCCTTCCCCTCCCTTACTACAAAGCTCATTCACTCAGGCAGGGAGTTGAGGCTGCTCAACTCAGTGCATGCCAGAGAAGGGCCCTGCAACCACCAGGGTGTGGCGGAGGTGGGTGGGTATGGAGTTAGGCTTGGGGAGGGGAGAGGCAACAAGAGAGCCTCTGTCTTTGTTCCAGGGCGGGCTGGCATTCAGGCACGCCAGCTGTGACCCCAGGGCCAGCTGCCTGCGGGGGTGAGCATGGAGCCAGGCATTCCTCATCTGTCACAGACCCACCCCGTCAGGGACCCACGGAGGGTCTGGACTTAACTCCTTCCCTGACATGGGTGCACTGCTGTGGAAAAGCTCACAGCAGCAGATGGGGGTGGGCACTGCTGGGGAGGAAAGATCACAGCAGCAGGGTTCTAAGTGGGGGGCTGTACTGTGTGTGTATGTGCAGGGGGGGCTCACAGAACTGGGGGAATCCTGGCTGAGGGCACTGTTATGGGGAAGCTTGCAGCATTGGTCTATTTAGATGCACAGATGGAATCCAGGGCATGAGAAACTCCCCAGCCCCTCCCAGGGGCAGCTGCAGCCCTACTCAGACCCTTGCCCACAACCTAGGCACCCCCCCAGCTCTGAGGGGTCTGAGGCATGGTGGGTTACAGTAAGGGGCTGGAGGCCTGGACGCCTGAGTCTTTATCTCAGCTCCAGGAGGGTAGTGGCATCTGCTGGGTTTTAGCAGCCAGGGCAAAGAGCCAGGACTCCTGGGTTCTCTCCCACTACAGGAACGGGGTTATAGTATGGTTGGGGGAAGGACTGGGAGCCAAGATGCCTGGGTTCCTTTCTCCCCTCAACCCCCAGTTCTCCTGTCCCATTCCTCTTCCCCGATAGCTACTCTCAGCTGGCCTCACTGCTACTCCACACAGTGCAAATCAGTTTCTGCCTCCCTCAGTTCCTGCTCCCCCCATCACCCCCCAGCCCCCAGCAACAGCCTCCTCCCCTGACTGCCAGCTTTACTGGGGCAGGAAGGCCAGGCAGCCCCCATCTAGCTCTGAAACTGAACTGGGGTCTAGTGGGGGAACATGGCAGGGGGTGAGGCTGGGAGCCAGGACCCCTGGGTTCTGTCTCAGCTCTAAGTGGGGAGTGGGATCTGGTGGGTTAGAGCTGGGATGGGGGCTGGAAGCCAGGACTCCTGAGTTTTTTCCCAGCTTGGGGAGGGGAGTAGGGTCTGGGGGGTCAGAGCATGATGGAAGGACAGGGAACCTGGACACCTGGGGTTTTTCTCCTCATGCACATTGTCCCCACCACCCCAGGAAGCTAGCGATATACCAGGAGGGAAAACCCACCCCAGAAGCCCCAGGGGGTATGCAGGGACCTTGATAGGCCTGGCTCTTACCTGGTGTCCTGGGGCCGCTCTGGCCAGAGCTGGGGGTAGGAGTGGGGAAGGGGGATGATTCTCAGTGCCGTCCCATGGGTACCACTGATCTCCACCACCTCTGCCCCCTCTGCCTCTGTCCCACCTGCTGTCTCCTTCTTCCCACGTCCCCTTGACTCCCCGTCTCCCTTCCCTGCACTGAACAAAGTCTGTCCGTCTGTCCCTGTGAATGCACCCTGGCCCGGCCCAGCTCCTTTCCACACACACCTCACTGAGTCTGTCTATCTATCTATCCGTCCCCACAGACCCCCCCATTACTGATCTCTCTTCAGCTCTATCTCTCTGCCACGCTCCCTCTATTTATTATACCTCCTCTCTCCCTCTCTCTCTCTAACCATCCATCCTTCCCAATAAACCCCTCTATCTAACTCTGTCTCCATCCACCTCCTCTATCTGTCTATCCATCCTCATGCACACCCCTCTGTCTTTCTACCCCAGGCTCTCTCTCTCAGCTGTGCCCCCCACCCCAGCCAGGAGCCAGTACCCAGATCTCCGGGGCAAGGCCTGAGCTGAGAGATTGAATTTCAGCTCTGTCTCCTCCCACGGACACATACACCAAGATGGGCGGAGGGCTTAGGCTAGGAGCGGAGGCTAATGGTTAGAGCAATGGAGGCTGGGAGCTGGGACCCCAGCTCTGGAGGGGGAGTAGGGACTATGGGTCAGAGCAAACAGGGCTGGGAGTTGAGACTCCTAGGTTCCATCCCAGCTCTGGGAGGGGAGGGAGGCTGGTGGGCTAGAGCAGGGCAGGGGTTGGGAGCCTGGATGCCTGGGTTCTGTTTCCAGAGTGGCAGTGACGAGCTGTCCAGCTGGTGCAGTCCCATCTTCCCCAGTGACTGCCCTTTCTCATCTTAAACCCTGCACAGCTGGTGCCTCCCAGTGGCTGAATGCCCTCAGGATTTCCTAGCCCTAGCACTCTCCAGCCAGGCTTTGAGGGGAGAAGGAGAGGGTGGTGCTATGCCTCTGGACCTCAGAGACCCCCTCCCCAACACATCGAGATTCAGGGACAGCATCCCTGGCCTGGAGGCCTCTGCTATAGGTCAGCGATGAGGACAACTGAGGTTGCCTGATTTCACAGAGCAGGAAGCAACTCCTACATAGAACCCCAGTGTCCTGGCCCCTGCCACCCCGCCATTAACTCACTGCTGGCCCCACGCTGCTCTCCCAGAGTCAGTAATGCCAACTTTCATGAAAAAAGTACAAGTCTTGATTTCCAAGTCAAATGGACTCATGATCTCCTGATACAGAGATCAAATCTTGGGATTTTTCTTCTGATGTGTAGAGAGCACCAAGCTGGTAATTCTGTGGAGGGGAAGGGGCAAGGGGAGAGGGAAAGGTGGGGGGGCAGATCAACGGGAGGGAGTGGGGCAGGCCCGGCAGGTGCTGGGGTGAATGGAGTCCCAGGGCCAGGGTGAATCATACAACAGAGCCATGGGCAGCTGTCCGTCCATGTGTGTCTGTCCCTCACTTCCAAGCCACAGCCTGCCCCCCCTCCCCCCAGTCCTGCTGCTGCCTCTCACTCCTGACCCACAGTACTGCACATCCTGCCAGGGCTCCAAACCCCCCACACAGCAACAGCCCCCCACACCTTCACAAATAACACCCTCCCCAAACATACACAGTTCAAAAATAGCATTTCATGATTTACATTCTAAATCTCTTAATTTTTAAGAGTTTCTCATGATTTTTGACATGATGAGGCTGCCAGTACTGCAGAGCTGGGGATAGAACCCAGCAGTCCTGGCTCCTAGTCCCACCCAGTCTGCTACATCACAGGCTATGGCATGAGGAAGCAAAAGAGAAACTAGATACATGGAAATGTGGGTGTAAAAGAAAACGCCACTGAAAAGTGAAAGTACAACTGGGACTAAAACTGAGGGGGGGGGGGTCAGGGGAAGTCCTGGACCCTTCACCCCCAAACTGGGGAAGCCCTTTGGGAACTCCCCACTGGCCTCAATCTGTACTCCCAAGACTAGATTGGACTCCAGCATCATGGCTTCCAGCCCCCTGCCCAACCCACTGGGTTTCTACTCCCCTCCCAGGGCTGGGAGAGAACCCAGGCATCCTGGCTCATATACACAGTGCTGTGTGTGTGGCCTCGTGATGTGTTGTGTATCATGGGATTACTGCCTGTTGCATTGTGCGCTGCCTTGCAGTGTGTGTGTGTCAATCCCACATGGCACTTTGTACTGTATTCCAGGACCTGCCTGAATGCTGTTGTGTAATTTGTGTTGTTGTGTTTCTGCTCTCTGGAATGGGGCAGGATGATGATTCACTTTGTGTACTCAGTGTGAGTATGAGACGTGGGTTGTGGATATGCTCCACTTGGCATGAGTTCATTCCATGTGAGGTTGCAGTCTTGTTGTGAAAGATTGTGTTTATTCCACATTTTGTGGGAGTACATCATTGCAGGGCGGTGTGATGCCTGTGTTATTACACGATGGATGTTGTTTTGGGTTGTATAGCTGGACTGTACTTTCAGGCTGCTGGTATGTGTGTGTTGGGCTGCGTGGGGAACTACATATGTGTTGGTACTGTGCTGTGTGGGGAACTGCTGTGGAGTTGTGCTGCGCTGTACTGTGTAAGGTGTTACTGTCCAATTGTATGCGTGCCAGCACTGTGTTGTGCATGCTCCTGTGGAGTTGTAGTTTACCATGTAGGATTGTGTACATGCTGGGGTTGTTACTGCAGGGTTGTGTTGAGGGGTGCCGAGCCATATGTGTATGGGTGTCAAGAGGTGTGTGGTGCTACAGTGTAGTTACATGCCAGTGTTGTGTTGTTTTGTGTGTATGTGTACTCTGCTGTGTGTGTTGCAATATCTAGAGCTGTGTATGTGTCCACATAGGCGTTGTGCTGCTCTATGGCACCGTGTATGTGCTGGGGTTGCATGGTGCTGTTGTGGATGCTATGCTGCTGTAAGGTTGTGCTGGGCTGTGTGGGGTGGTGTTGTGTTGTTCTATGTGGGTTGTATGGTGTTGTGAGGTTGTGTCCCATTGTGTTGTAGGGTTGCATTGCGTTGCACGGTGCCATATGGTGCTGCATTGTGGGCGTTGTGTGGAGTGGGTATGTGCTGAGATTGTGTTACTGTAAGTGTGCATTGTGTGGTGTTGCCCTGGGCTTGGGCCGTGCGATGTGGGGCTGTATACCTGTCAGAGTTGTGTGTTGTTGTGGAGTTGTGCCATGCTGTGGGTCTGTGTGGAGGGTGTTGTGTGGGGCTATGTGCTGGTGTTGTGTCGTGTAGTGGGTGGTATATTGTCTTGTGGGGTGGGGATGTCAGGGTTGTGTGCTGTAGTGTTGCCGTGGGGTTGTGCGGTGAGGTGCGCTGCCGTGAGGCGGGGCAGAGGCTGGGCCGTTGCTATGGAGACCGCGCTGTTGATCCCCCTCCCCCCGGGGCCGTGTGTGACTCCTTTCGTGACGTCACGCCTGACGTCACCCGGCTCTATATGTGCGGGCCGGGCCGGGCCGGCGGGCACCGACCCTTCTGCAGGCACCGAGTACAGACGCAGTATGGAGCACCTGGAGCCCGGCCCGCGCCCTCGTCCCGCCGCTGGAGCGCCGTGGCCACCGGCTGAGCCCCGGTAAGCGTCTCCCTGCGCAACACCCCGCCCCCAAAGCGGCCCCCAGCCCCCTCCTTGTTGCCCCATATTTGCCCTGATCTGGGGCTGTTCCCCTACAGCTTGCCCCCTATAGCCAATGGGGTGCCCCACTCCCCACCTCTTTCTGCACCCCTATAGTGACCCCCCCCTCCCTCTGGATTGGCCCCATATTGGGGTTTTTGCAGGCAGTGCAGTCTAGGGGTGTAGAAACTCATGGTGCACTTCCACATGCTTCTGGGGACCCCACCATTTAAGAGGTTGCCTCCTGGCCTGTTATGGGGTCTCCCCAGTCAGCATTACAGCCGGAGTACCCTCTCTCACCACCTGGGGTCCCCCCACCCATCACCTCAGAATGGGGGTGCAGCACCCCCAAGATATACCCCTGCACCCACCCACCCCCCAGGATGGCTCAAACCTGTCAGGAAAGCCAGTCTTTTCCTGCCCCCCAGCTTCTCGCAGGAGCCTGGCCGCAGCGGTGCACTAGGGGGTGTGTATGGGAGCCCCCCCGCTTCTGGAGTGGGGTGTAGCCGGCATTCCAGAGGGACTTGTGTAGTCTTGCCAGGGCGGGAACGCCCCGGGCCTGACCGCCTTGCCAGGCCATAATAGGAAACTTTGAGAGACAAAGCAGGAAACAACCCAGGCATCCTGGCTCCCAGCCATCTTGTTCTAACCCCCCCACTTCCAGACCTGAGAGACCCCAGCCATCCCAGCACCCCTCCCATCCACTCTCCAGACCCCACCCCTCTTTCTAGAACTGGGAGAGCGAGAGAGAACCCAGGCATCCTGGCTCCCAGCCCCCTGCTTGAGCCCACCAGACCCCACTCCCCTTCCCAAGCTGGAAGGGAGCCCAGGCATCCTAGCTCCTAATCCCCCATTCCTCTCCCCCACCTCCAATCCCCCCAAGGTTCTGCTCCCTTGCAAGCTGGGATAGAACCCAGGTGTCCAGGCCCCCCACCCCCCATGTCTCTCCTTGTCATGTTGTGAACTGATGGAAAGGGTTAGTGTGTGTGGAGGAGGGGGAAAGGAGGTTCAAGAGAGCCAACAGGATGGTACCAAGTACAGGGACAGGCAGGCTGGCAGCCAGGAACCTGGGTTCCCTCCCCACCTATGGGAGGGAAGTAGGGTCTGGTGTGATTTCCCTGCTCTCCTGTGGGGCAAGGCCTAGCACCCCTTCCGCCTTTCCCCTCACAAAGGAGCACTCCCCACTTCCTGGAGCCCAATGACCTAAATTCTCACCCCTCCTCCATCCATTCCAGACCAAGAGAGCCATCATGACCCCCAACTCAACTGTTGTGACCTGCAACGCAACCCTTCCATTCGTCAACCACTGCCCCACAGTGACCCACTGTGCCCAGATGGTCCACGACGCCTTCCTGGACCCAGGTAGCCTCTCGTGCAGACCCACCGTGGCTGGCAGGCTCACCATGACAGCTAAAGTCCTCCTGTGCCTGCTGAAAAGGTGGCTGAATGCCTGGCATCTGTTCCCTGCAACCATGAGGATGATGAGGAAAACGAAGGAGAGCTTCCTTCCTGCCTGCTCTGGGCCAACAGGCAGGGAGGGGAGGTTACAAAGGCCCCCTGCTCTGGATCCCACCTCTGGAAAGGGACAGAAGCTCTGGGAAAACCTGGAGAAATGTGATGATACTCCGGGAGCTGCCTTTAGCTGCCAGGAGACAGACAAACATCTGGAGAACAGTGGAGAAGGCACTGTGCCAGGCAGAGAAGAAGCCACCAGCCTCCAGGAGATGAATAAACATCTGGAAGATGCCGGAGAAGGCAGTATGCTGGCCAGAGAAGAAGCCACTGGCTTCCAGGAAACAGACAAACATTTGGAGAGGTTGGAAGATTCTAGAGAAGTCCAGAAGCAACTTCTGGAAAATCCCCAGCATTCCCAGGAAGACGGGGAACATCCTGGGATGGGTGGGGCATCCAAAGAGGCCCTCAAGGGTGGTGAAGGAGATGCCACCATCTCCTTGCTGAATGGAACAAAGGATAAGGAACCCATCGCCAAGAGCTCACTGGTCCTCTCCTTGTTCTACTGCCCCTCAGAGGAGGAGGATGGGGAGGAAGAAGATGGAGGGAGTGACTCAGGTTGGAGCGACACAGAGGAGGAAGAGGAAGCTGACTCAGAAAATGAGGAGCTGTGGAGATCTCTGAGCTGTGGGCATGACCCCTCCAACCCTCTCCACTGTTCCACAAGCAGCAGGGGCCCCAAGGCAGCTCCAGACTCCTGCTGGCCACAGAACCAGGACCAGGTCTCCCACCTAGGCATGGTACACAGCTTGGAGGCTGGGACAGCCTGTGCCTTCCAGAGCCCCTGGCCTATGAGAAGATGGGAGAGCCTCCGCAAGGTGGCCCCTCACTATTGTGAGCCAGGATCTAGGAGAGCTGAGGACCCAGTGATGACTGAGACAGCATGTGACCAGGAGGGCAACCGGGCTGCCAAGAAGGTGAGTTGGGAGCCCGGATACCTGGGTTCCATCACTGTTCTGGGAGGAGAGTGGGGTCTAATGATGTGTGGGGGGCTGTTTCGGAGCCAGGACTTCTGGGTTCTTTTTCATCCCTAGCTGCAGGCCCTGTTGCCACTGGCCAGTTTCAGGGGACGACATCTGATGCCCCTGATTTTCCCCAGGAGATGGCAGGTGCAGTGGAGTGAAATGCAAACAATTCAGCCCCTGGTGCAGCCCCTGTCTAGCTTAATCTGCAGGGCCTTCCCACTGAAAGGCCCCCCCAGCCCCACACACAATTCAGTCACAGCATGCAGCCCCCCTCCCCCAGTGCTTTTCACTCCTGACCCATAGCCCCCCAGCCCTGGGCTCCTCTGACCCCACTGTTGTCCCTCACTCCCCACCTGCAGGGCCCCTGCCAGCCCCGCCCCCACGCCTGGGGCTGGAAATAGCTGGCAATTTCCATGCAACACTTGATTGTGACCTCAGTGGATGAGTCACTCTTTCCCTCCGCCTCCCCTCCCCTCCCCTCCCCTCCCAGTGGAGCCTGCGCAGAGGAACCCAGGTGTCCTGTGTCCTGTCTTCTGGCCTGAACTGGTTCCAGCAGAAGCATGTAGGAATGAATTTTGGCTTAAAGCAGGTGGGATGGGGCAGGAACCAGATGCCTGGGTTCTAGTCCAGCTCTGGAGGGGTGGGGGAAGTGGGGTCAGGTGGGTCAGAGTAGGGGGGGCTGGGAGCCAGGACTCCTGGGTTGTATTGCTAGGTTGTGAAAGGCAGAGGGAGAGTTCATCATCCACCCGAGACTCTGGCCGTATCTGCCTAAAGGGTTGGGGGTGGGGAATAGGGCCTGGGCACTTCCCTGCTAGGAGGCACTAGTTCCAGGCTGAGGGGAGGCGAGCAGCAGGGTCTCTGCATCCATCTCACCTCCTTTGTTTCTCCTCTCAGGTTCACTTCTGCCCTGTGGTTACAGTGCACCCGCTGATAGTCTGGGACTTTGCTAGCCGCACTGCCCGCTGTGGGCCTTGGGAAGAGCTGGCCCGGGATCGGTGCCGCTTCCGCCAACGCATCGAACAGGCAGAAGTTGTCTTAGGGCCCTGCCTGGAGCCAGGACACCGTGCCAAAGCCTGGAGGAGGATCCATAAGGCCACTGAGAACCCAGGCATCCAGGAGAACCAAGCTACATCCTTTCCATCCTGCTCCACTGCAACAGAGAATCCAGGCATGTGGGACCAGCAGGCCACGTCCCTTCCACTCTGCTCCACAGGAAGAGAGAACCCAGGTATTCAGGAGGGGAGAACAGGGAGGTGCCCATCCCTCTTGTCTGGAGAAGAGGACCTAGGCATCCAGAACAGTAGACTGGGATAGGACACACATTCCCCTGCCCACCTTGTGTGGTCCATTCCCCTAGCAACTGATTCTCCAACCCAACTTTTCCACAACTGACTCCATCTCCTTCGAGGAGCCAGGACTCCTGGGTCCTGCCTCACCCCTCCAATACACAAGGCAGGATCCAGACACCTACCTCAACAGAGCAGATAGCTACAAGACAGAATACTGAGCTGGATCCAGCCTGGCATTATAAACAGCTGTTCTCAGTGGCACTGCCCAGCTGCAGTTGCATCTGAACCAGATAAGCTCCAATTGTGCATGCATGTGTATGTGTGAAGATATTTCTGAGCCCTTGGGTTCATCCCAGCTGCTCACCCCCAGAGGGAACTGGACAAAAAGAATTTTGATAAATGTGTGAAAATTACCCACTTTAAAGGGTTGGGTTTTTTTACTTGTATTTATTTGTCCAAAGCACTGACCTGCTGCTTAGATATTATATATCATGTTTTTACTGCTCCACACCTGGTGAATAAAAAGCTCCTATTTCAGTTTTTCTGGTTCTTGTTACTACTTCAAAGTCCCACATCCCAGAGCCTGGGATAAGCTACCACATTGAATTATATCTGCCATGAATTTTCTTGGGTCTAAAGAAAACTAGGGAGGCAGTGAGACTGTTTATAAGAAATGATTCTCAACCACAGTGCTGTGAGATCCATCTAAGGGTGATGCACCATATGGAGCACTGTTAGATGAGAAAACACCTGCATCTCATTCACAAGATAAAACCAAAGATTTCAAACAGGAATCTCATGTCACAAAGAAGCTGACCTGTTGTGGTCTTTCTGAGTTCTTTGCAGGAGAATTGCTGTAGTATTTTTTCATTGCTGTAGTCAAAAAACAAGTGAAAACTAAGAGCTGGCATTTCTGGAGGAGTACCTTGAGCCTAAAAAAGCTTGAGAACCACAGGTTCATAGCCTTCCTCCCCCTCCAGCCAAACAGGCCTATTTGTTATGCAAAGCGGTGGTGGGCCTATGGAAATCAAGGAAGACTAAAAGCCTCCCTCAGTTATGGATGTCACTAGAATCATAGGATCAGAGAGAAGCAGACCTGGAAGAGGCCTCCAGAGGTTATCTAGTCCAACCCCTGCTTGAGGCAGGATCATCCCTATCCAAACCTTCCTATACAAATAACCTTAAAGCTACCATCGACCCTGACATAACACAAAACATAACACCCTAACCTGCCACAGATTAAGCAGGGACCACAGCAACCAACATCCTGCTTCTGTAGAACGGTTAATGCATATGCTTCACAGATGTCAGGTAGAGGGAGGCCAACTGCCCCCCCCCAGTCTGCACCAATCCAACCACACAGTATAATTCCTTCCCAACCCCAATTACAGTGATCGGTTTGACCCTGAGCAGAGAGGCAAGACCCTGTAGCCAGGAACCTCCAGTTTGAAATCCCAGCAGAAGCATTGGCACAGCCCAGTCATAATCTCCAGCCTTGGCTGTAGCCAACATCCAATGCCTCCGAGGAAGGCTTAAAAATTCCCGGACACATGTAGCAGAGGGGAAGGCAAGGGGAGTAACCAGCAAAGCCCAGAAGCCAGGGAAATCCCCATAGCAGAACACAGGCAGAGCTATGCCTAGATCATCCCCAATGCCCAGATATATAACAAGCGAAACCAGAGGACAACATGAGAAAACAGGGATGGGAACAGGAGTAAAGGTTGCTAACAAGCACTTTGTGGGGGATGAGAGACACTGAGCAGAGCACACCAGCCAGCACCCACTGCCCCTTGAACAAGTTCAAGGGACCTGTGGATGTCACTCAGTGAAACTCTGCCCAGGGGTGTGAGTGGAAGAGTGGGAAGAAGATGGCCCCACAGTAGCCCAGGTTCTTCCCCCAGCCAGAGCCTCCTTCCTAGCTGGTAGATGGAGAGTTTGGCCAGAGCCAGAAGGAAGGTGACCAGGACATGCCAGGTCTTGGATGGCTCAGGCAACTGGTAGAGAGGTCATGGAGGGCACATGCCTCTCCCTGCCACCAGATTGGCTGCCAAAGTGGGGTGGTATTTTTACCATGCTGGCCAGTGCCGTGTTGCGGGGGGCAACACTAAGTCACAGCACAGAAGTATAGGAGTGGATTTGGGGCTTTTAGCCCACCCACAAATTGTGCGCCCCCCCCCCCCCCCAAGACTCAGGAGGCACCAGTCACCCCTGCTTGGTGAGGCCATGGATGGGAGTGTGTAAAAGAAATGGTGCAGGGAGAAATGCAGCCAGAACCTCACGGGGTGGTGGAGGAACTGGCCTGGCACACTTGAGGTAGGCCCCAAGCAGACAGGACAGCATGTCCCTTCATCCGAGTAATGCATGAAAGAATCAGGAAGAGGTGAAAGGCCCAGCAGTGTTTACAGCAGCCTTTTAAACCTATTAAGAACCCAGGACTCCTGGGCTCGGTCTTCAGGACAGTGGGGTTTGGTGGGTTAGAGCAGGTAGGCTGGGAGCCAGGATGACTGGGTTGTATCCCAGGTCTGAGTAGGAGCAGGGGCTCGGGGGTTAGAGTAGAGGAGCTGGGAGCCAGAACACCAGGGTTCTTTTACTCTCCTTGTTTATTGCTTCTTGGGCCTCAGACTCCCCACCAATGTTGAGGGCAAAACATCTGTAGCATGAATGTTCTTTGGGGCATTAACTGCCCCCTTGGCTGACTACCCAGTGACTGAGCCAGGGTGCTCATTATTGATGCCTTTTCTTTCACCTCCCTGCAGGTGGGGGGGGGGGGGGGGGGGTGGCGGCTTCAGGGATCCTGGGATGACCTGATTCTATTGGGGGTTGCTCTGGCTTGCCCCGGGGGAGCTGTGCTGATCCCTCCCTCTCCATCCCCATTGCCCTAGTCAGGTACCCAACTCTTCCTGACCCTGGGGTAGGCCTCCCTGGCCCCTTAAACACCCCAGTATCCTCTCACAAACCCTCTCACACCCTTACTTTAGCACTGCAGCTTCCTGCCAACCAGTCCCCTGCATTTCACCTGGTCCCTCCTACAGCCAAAATGAAACCCAGGAGTCCTGGCTCCCAGCACCCCCCCACCTTTAACCCCACTAGACCCCATTCCCTCCCCTGCCTGAGCAGGGATGGACCCCAGGTGTCCCTCAAGAGGGATTAGGGGTTGCTTCCCCTTGAGCACAATGCTATCAGGGAACTAAAAATCCACCACTGGGAGGGAGGGAGGGTATTCCAGTATTTAAATGTCCCTCACCAAGGGTAGGGGCAAAACTCCCTCCCAGGCATGGTTTCTCCTCTGAATTCAAGGTGGTTCAGACCCCTGGGTGCTGGGTCTCACTGTGAAACTTTTCCCCCGGATGTCAAGGGCAACACTGGACTGACACAGCTCCCCCTCAGGCTGGCCCTGTTGAACCAAGTCCCCTCCCAACCTTTTCCAGAGCCCCTCACCCAACAAGGTGTTATTTCCACACCCCAAAATCCCTCCCACAGCTCCCCTTGCTCCCAAGGGCCTCCCCCACACAACAAACAAACACAGCTGTCAACTGTGTCAACACAGTTTCCTTACTATGGGAGCCTCAGTAGGCTGAAGCCAAACCTGTTCCCATCCCCTTCCTGGGGAGCCAAAAATAAGAGGAAGAGACAGGCTGAGGCCTTAATTTATCTTTCTATTGGGTTTTGGGCTGAGATGGGACACAGCTGAGATTTTGGAGAGGGGGAAGGGGACTGGGAGCAGAAGCTGGCAATCCATTCAAAGTCACTGACTCCATCTAAAGTCATTAACCTTCCTGGCTTGTACAAAGGGTGAATGGGATTCTCTATCCACAAAGGGCCCATGTAGGTGTGAGCCTCTAACCCAAAACTGAATCAGGGAGACTCTCCCAGGGCTAAGGCTCTTCCACTCCCACCCCTGAAAAACTCCCATAATGCAACCTGCTTTTCACTGCTCAGCTGCCACCCCCAAAATCCTGTGTACCCCCCTTGCAAGCAGAGAGCCTTCCCTTGTAGAATTTGTTTTCATTGGGGTTAATACCGCATTTTGGATGGAATGGGGGTCTCAGAAGAGACCAAACTTACCCCAGACTTTAGGAAGAATGGGGCAGGGTTTTGAGTGAGGAGAATGGGTGGGACACAGCCCCTGGGGTGACAATGAAGATGAGAGGGGGGCCCCAAGGGTTTGTGGGGAAGATAGAGCAGGGGGCAAAGATCAGACCCCCCAATTAAAAGATCAGCCCTGATTTCAAGGGGTGCTAGACACTCAGGGGACCCACCCTACCCGGTTTTAGAGGGCTCTGGATTTCATCACTTTGGGCAGCAGAGATCCAGGACTCTACGGGACTGAGTGGCAGGAGGAGAGATGTAGGGGGAAAATGAAGGGTTCCCGTGGTGAGGGAGGAAGGGGGCAGTGTTAGGCCCTTGTGTAGAAGAGCCAGAGCCCTGGGCTGGTCACAGTAGCTACTGCCTCTGAAATGTGTAGGGGACCCAGCTTCAGGTAGACAGGTCAAGGCCAAGCTACCTCCTCCCCTTCCTTGCTAGACCCCAGGACTGCCTCCTACAGCCCATTATTAGGAGCTAACATTGCCCCACTAAAGCAACACAAAGGAGGTGGGTGTTGGGGGCCAGTCAAACAGAGTAGCCCTGTGCTAAGAAATGCAGGAGAAAGAAGGGGTACAGTAGATGGATGAGTTACCCATAATGCACTGCAGGACACCCCAACCACTATCAAGCCAGCTTTTACCACTGGCTTGCAAATACTGGGGGACGGAGGGAAAGTCTATGCTTACCCACAATGCACTGCAACTCCCCCCTAGTTAATTTGCAATGCAAATGTATCCAAGGGAGGAGTCAGGAGAAGAAAACTGGCAGCTGAGAGTTCCCAAAATGCAGTGCACCCACACTCCTGATGCCAGGCTAGCTCCCAGGGTGGGGAGTTGAAGAATGAAGGGGACTACCCAGGATGCAATGCAACAACAAGGGGCAGGAAGGTGGGGGCACCTTAATACCAGTGCCCCCTCCCTCCACATTACGAGGCAAATCCCCAGAGCCAGCTCAAAGTATCCCATTAAAAGGGAAGCCATGACTCAAATGTCACCCCCCAGGACCAAAAGAGGGGACTGCAAGAGCCATAACCCAGCTCTGGATTCTCTAATGGGGGTGCTGCCTCAGTAGGGTTCAGTTCACAGACGTGCCCCACTGAAGAGAGGGGGTAGGGCCACAGGCAGCTTCTCCCATTTCTAACTCCCACAGAGGGTGCTGTTTACTGCATCTGGACTTCAGGCTGAGGCGGCTGCTGTGGCTGGTTCTGGGCAGGCTCCACCTGGTTCTGCTCGGGGGCGTGGGCCAGGGTGTCAACTGGGACTGCAGACTGGGCAGGCACAGGCGGATCTGGATAGGGAACCAGAGAGACAAGTGATAGTGGCTCAGATTGACTAGACTTAACTACTGTCCCTCCCTCTTGCTCCCAACCCCTGGTACACACACCTCCCCTCCCATTTGATCAGCCAACTCTATCCCACCAGACTCTACTACCCTCCCAGAGCTGGGGGAGAACTCAGGTGTCTTGGCTCCCAGTCCCTCCGACTCTAACCTACCAAACCCTGCTCTCCTCCCAGAGCTGGGAAAACCCAGGCATCCTGAGCCCCATCTTACCAGCTTGAGCAACATGTGGGGGCTGGGGCTGGAATTTCAGCTCTCCTCCTGCCCCAGCAGGCACTGGTGCCTCCGCTTGCTGGTTTTTCCTCTGCTCCATCTGCAACACAGCCTGGGGGAAAAGGTGGGAAAGGGGAGCCGGGCATGTGTTAATTCCAAGCCAAACACCCTGTCCAGCCCCTGGCCCTGCACCCAATGGGGGGCGCAAGAACCCAGAATCAGAGGTGTAGGTATGTAGAGGCAGCATCTGCCCATACTATTCCTAAAATTACCCCCTCTAGGGGCAAACACCCCTTGCAGACAGAAGAGATGTACAAGCTTCCTTTCCTCACAACAGGGGTAACAGAACATCCCACTGCCCTACCCCACAGCTCAGCCCATAGTTCTACCGGGCCCATACCATAGCTCTACCTGTCCATCCTATAGCTACTCCTCCTTGTACAGAGGGTGAGTGGGATTCTCTCTCTCTCTCCACAAAAGGGTCCATGTGGGTGTGAGCCTGTCCACCAAGTCTCAGGGAGAGTCCCCCAGGGCTGAGCCTCTCCCCCTCCCACAGCTCGGCCCCACCCCTTCTACCCCATAGCTCCACCTGACATCTCAGCCCTGCCCGTTCCATCACATAGCTCTATTCCACACCTCAGCCCTGCTTCCTCACACTTCTCCTTTCTCATATCTTCACAGGGATCTACCTCTCAATGCCTACCCCTTACACCCTGCTGTTCCCCCTCCTACCGCCAAAGGAAGTCCCCCCATGCACTCAGCCCCCCCGCTTCCAAACAGTTCCCATCTTCCAAAGAGGGGAGGGGTGGGCAGAAGCTGACAGGAGCCCAAGGGGCAGGGGGTCCCAGAATGGGGAAGACAAGGGTGAGAGAGGCCTCCCAGCTTACATGCTGGTACTCCTTCTTCTGGGCATCAAGCTGGACCTGCCGCTCAGCCAGGTCCTGGTGCTGGCGCCGCAGCTGCTCTGCCCGCCGGCTCAGTTCGGCCTCCTGGGCTGCAAGCTCTGCCTCAAAGCGCTTGAGTTCTGCTTCAGAGTACACCTGGGTCTCATCCACCGTCTGGATGGAGTGGGGAGAGAGTCTAGATTGGAGCCCTGACCCACAAAAGCCAAGCCCAGACTGACCCTTTACAGTGCCCAACCAAACTCCTTTGTTCCCAGAGCTGGGAAAGAATCCAGGCATCCTTGCTCGTGGCTCTCCCTGCCCTAACCCACCAGCTCCCACTCCCCTCCCGGAGCTGGGGATAGAACCCAAGTGTCCTGTCTCACCATCTGATCTCTGCTTCTGCCTCCTTCCACCGCCCACCCCCGCTCACCTCCCAGCCCCCGGCTTCATTGAATTCCTTTTTCTCAGTGGACTTCAGAAACTCCTCCAGTGTCACTAGCCGGTCTTTGTTCATGTCCACCTGGGGGGAGAAGGGGGGCAGACAAGGGGGAGGGCAAGACATCAGGGATGATGACCCCTCCAAAAAATCTATATGGCCTGTGCAACCCCTATCTAGGTCCCCCCCACACCATCCTGGGGTCCCAGCAGTAGGCAATGCCTAGGGACCTCTCCCTACCCCATGGGGGCATTGCGAGACCACCAGAGGGACACTCACATTCTTCATGACGTGCTCCCGCATGCGCAGACGCTCCTCCTCCATCTCCAGCATGTCATCCTCCTCGTTCCGGGGGTCATAGACTTTCTCCAGCTGGGGTGCAGGGGGGGTTGGGGGAAGGGCAGGGCATAAGCAGCCCCCCGCCCCCCAGCTTGAAACTTCACCCTCATGTCAGCTAAGCCCCATCCTGGGCATCCCATCCAGGCCTCAGCCCCACCTACTTCCCCTACTATTGCTTAACCCTGCCCCTTCCAATCCCATAGCTCCACCCCACAGCTCAACCCCTCCTTCTATCCCACAGCTCCAGCCCCAAGTCAGCTCCAGCCCCATAGCCTTAGCCCTACTCCTTCCATCCCATAGCTCTTCCCACAGCTCAGCCTCAACCCTGCCATCCCATAGCTCCACCCTAGAGCTCAGCCCTGCCCCCTCATTTCCCTCACATCTTCCCCCTCAGCACTTACCCCCACCCCAATACACCCCCCCCCACAAACTCTATGTCCCCAGTTACCCTGGTGCCCACACTCCCTGCCAGTACCTCTGGATATCCATTGAGGTTTAGAGGAGGGTGAACGGGCTCAGCCCCACTCTGGACTTTCCACCCCCCCACCAGGTGCTCACCTCCTTGGTGAACAAGGCCTCCAACTCCTGCTCATCCAGGACCCCATCACTGTTGGTGTCTGGAAGAGAAAAGAAAGAGGGGTGAGGGGCATAAGACCAACAGGGCATGGGGCAGGGGCCCCCACTGGCTCAGGGGCTTTCCCCCCTGTAGGAGGTACGAGCCTCAAATTTCAGTCCCTCCACCTCAGAGTGGATCCAGTCTGGCCCCCCACAAAGCCTGTGCTATACAGTGACTTTCCAGGTCTCGGCTTTGGGCCAGGGGCCCTTTTATAAGAAGACAGACCACAGCAGGGCATGCTGGGAGCTAGGACACCTGAGTTAGCTCAGACTACAGAGAACTAAAAATCTCCCCTCTTCTGTCCCCCAAGAAAGAAGGGGCAGGGAGCAGCTGGGGGGGGGGGGGAGTGGCTATTAGCCCCCTCCTCCAAAACACCCCACAGGAGGGATCTACCCCTTGAACAAAGGAAGCCTCAGGGGGTGCTTATAGCACTGGAGGGGTTGGGGGATGGGACTCCTCACCGTGCAGTTTGAAGAAGGTCTTGGGGTTGAACTCATTGGGGTCCAGCCCATCAGTCTCCTCCCAAACCTCTTTCAGCTGATCCCGGCTCCCCTGTCCGGAGAGTTCAAGCAGATGGTTAGAAGAATGGGGAGAACAGAACCCAGGTGTCCTGCCTCCCAGCCCCCATGCTCTACATTGAGCCTCACAGCCCCTCAAAGGTGGCCAGCAATTCCACAGGCAAATCATGCTCATCAGGTCCTCAGCCCCTAGCCTCAGTGCCCCCCTGCCTTCTGCCAACAACCTTACAGGAGCACTGTTCTGGGACAAAAGGGCTCCAAGGTCAAGTCCCACCGTCACCCCAAGCACTTGTGAGGGAGAGGGTCCACATTAAAATGTTGCCCCCACCTTTTGTCCAGGTTCAGCCCATACCTCCCCACAACCCAAACTGCCCTTTGACCCCTGCTCACTCTACCCTCCTACCTCAGAGACAGGGAAGTCCCCAACACCAATCACCGTGGCACTTGACAGGGAGATGTAGTGTCCTTCTCCAATGAACCCGCCAAATGGGGCACAAACCCCACCCCTACACCATCCCCTTTGCCCTGGGGCACAGCTGCCTACGGCTCCCAACCCACTGGAAACATGACACATGTGGCTCCCACCGATCTCCCTATAGAGAGGAATCCCCCTCAAGCCTCAACTTGCACTGCCTCCAACACCTCCAATGCCTCCCCACTCAGCTGGATAGAGCCCCCAGCTCAACCCATGACCCAAGCTGACCCCCCCAGAAAGGAAAGCACATATCCTACCCCCCCGCCCATCCCCTCTAATGTGGGGAGGGGAGGAGCAGAGGCAGCTGGGCTGGGGGTCCTCACCGGGACGTTGACCTTGGGATGTTCGCGGTGCCGGCGCCGCAGCTCCTGGAAGCGGGCCTCCTCCTCACGTCGCTTCTCCTCATCCAGGGAGCGCAGGTACTCACGCCGCTCGTGCTCCTTCAGCATCTCATAGCGCTTGAACTCTTCATGGTGCGCAGCATCATAGTTCTCCAGGTCCTTGGTGGCCTGCAGAAGAGGGGTGGGGGATATCAGCAGGGAATCCAAGCCTGTCCAGGACCTCAGGTCCACTCCCCTCCAGCTCCCATTGGTCTAGTCTGCTGCCCCCCACAACAGCAGGAACAGAACCCATGAGTCCTGGCTCCCAGTTCCAACCCCCACCTCTCTTCCCAAAGCTGGGATAGAATACAGGTGTCCTAGCTCCTAGATCCCTCACTGCCCTAAATGCAACGTAGCCCATGACCCCTCCCCCCAGATGCAAAAGAACCCAGGAGCTCCCCTGCTCAAACCATCCAGACCCCAATCCCTCTCCATGCTGGGAATAGAACCCAGGTGTCTGGGCTCCAAACAACCCCTGCATTGAGCTGGGACAGAACCTCACTCCTCCTGCTCTAGGCCCACTGGACCCCACTCCCCCCCCCCCCTCCCAGAGCTGGGAGAGAATCCAGGTGTTCTGACTCCCAGCTTTCAACCAGCTCTGTATTCCCACCACCTGCCACATACCGCCTGGATGAGCAGCTCCAGGTCCCGGGCCTCAAAGGTGTGCTGGTTCTGGGGGTCCAAATGCTCAAACTGCTTCAGTAGCCCCAGGTGGTCAATCTGGACATCTGCGGGAGAAAAAGGGAGAGAATGAGAAAGGGGCTTTTCATTTGCAGGGGACACCAGTCCCAGGGCAGGAGACCCCAGGGGATGAGGAAGCCTCCATGTAACATAGGGGAAAATGAGGCACAACAAGCCAAGCCCTTTTAGGGTCATAATGGCTAAGCTAAGAAATGAACAGAGACATCTTGGCTCCCAACCTTCCTACTCTAACTCACCAACCCACCCCTCCAGCAGAGATGGGACAGAACCCAGGCATCCTCCTGCTCTGACCCCCAGACTCCTCTCCCCTTCCAGAGCTGGGACTGAACCCAAGCATCTTAACTCCCAGCCCACCCCTTAGCATCTAACCCACCAGAACACCCTCTCTCCTCCCAGAGCTGGGATAGAGCCCAGGAGTCGTGACTTTGCCCCTTCTGCTCTGACCCACCAGACCCTGGTCCACCTCCCTGGGCCAAGGTGGAACCCAGGCATCCAAGCACTTACTCTGCTCCATGGTGGCATCCATCTTGGCTTTGATAAGCATGCGAAGCCGTGACACCTCCTGGCGCTTCAGTTCATCCAGCTTC
This sequence comes from Alligator mississippiensis, assembly GCF_030867095.1. NCBI lineage: Eukaryota > Metazoa > Chordata > Crocodylia > Alligatoridae > Alligator > Alligator mississippiensis. The sequence goes on from NC_081828.1 coordinate 39,520,316, forward strand.
GTTCGCACGTGGTGGCTCACGAAGTCCAGCTCCTTGCTCAGTTTCCCGCTCTGCCCAAATGGGGGGGGGAGGGCCCCTGTGAGGACACCCCCCCTTCCTCACGCATGCCCTACTGCCTGGGCCAGATCAAGGCTGGGGCCCCCTAGGTCTGGGACACCCCTTTGCCCCATCATCCCTTCTTCCCACCATAAGCCAGCAGCCAGTGTCCTCTCTCCCTGCCCTGGGGTTGGATCAGGGCTAGTGTCCCCCCTAGAGAGGATAGACCCCATGTCCTGGCTCTCACCTTGATGTCCTCAGCATTGGCCGCCTGTAGCTTCTCCCGGAAGTGACTGTCCGTCTCCAACACATTAATCACCTCCTGCAGGTAGCGATGGTAATAGAGCCCCGTGTCCTGTCCAGGGAAGGAGACAGTCAAGCCCTGCCCAGCCAACCCAGCCTACCCCCTTCCCTGACCCCATTCCCCTACAGGCCCACCCAGCCTAGTACCCCAACCCCCCCACAAGTAGCCCCAGCTCAGCACCCTGCCTCCCCACCTCCCCTGGACTCACCCAAAATACCTGCACTGGTTTTCATTCTAAACACATAGAACAGGACAGTAACACCTATTCCCGACCTCTCAGCTAAGCCCCAACCCCACCAAACCCCTCCAGTTCCTCCATCCCAGGATCCCAAACCCCATGACTTGGGCTTGGCTACCACATCCCTTCTGGGAAGGAACCCAGGTAGGATCTGACCCCCACCCCTCAACACCACTCCAAGAGGCGGAGAACCCCTGCTTTCTGCCCCACTCACACTATGCCAGGCAGGGGCAGGCAGATCCCCTAGCACTGGTCTGGTACATGGCACTGCCCACATTGCATGCATCTTGCTCCTTAGGGCAAGAAGTCAAGGCCACCCTCCAGGACACTGCTCTTGCTTACATCCAATAGGTCCTGAGCATGGGCAGTCTCTGCCTGAGGCATCCACGATGAGCTCTGGGGGGTTGGGGTATACCAAGGGGCAAGCCCCATAGCATGTTCAACCACACCACCTCAACAAGCTGGAGGATACAAACAGATTTACTTCCACACAGCCTGTTGCCACCAGCTCTACATGTACTCTCCACCATCCTGTCCTCCAGTCCCAGACGTCAAGTACCAGGGCTCTCCGAGGGACTGGCTTGGGCCAAATCCTCATTTCACAAGCCACAGGGGACCTGAGCTAACAGCTGCTTCATGGAACCATCTCTACAGGCACATATCTGGTACACTTCACGGACACCCCTGACACCTTCCCCTTCTCTCAGGTGTGTCCCAGGATCTCCCTCCATCTCGAGGGCACCAGGCTGCAGCCCCTTCATCACCTCCTCAGAACCTCAGCAACAGGTTCTTGGCTGCATTTCTTCCTGCACCTGTTCTTTTATACACTCCCCACCCATGGCCCCACCAAGCCCCAGGTCCTCCTGGTCACCTTTCTCCTGGCTCTAGCTCAGCTCACCATCTACCAGACCAAGGAGGAAGCTGATTGGAGGGAACCTGGGCAACTGTAACACCACTTTCCTGTCCTTTATCTGCTCACATCTCTGGACAGTTTCACTGGGCAGCATCCACTGGCTCCTTGGACTCATTTGAAGGGCAATGGGGGCTGGACAGTGCACTCTGCTCACTGTTCCCTCTTGGAGCACTTGTTATTAACCTTTGACTGTCACTCCCATTCCTGTTCTCTCTTAAGTTGTCCCCTGGAATCAGTTGTTGTGCCCTCAGTCACCTCCCTAATTAAGGGAACCTTAAAGTTTTCCTGGTGGGCCTCAGGCCCACCATGCCATAGAACAACAAAAATGTTTGCACTCTCCTCAGTGCTTATTCCTTTCAGGGCAACATACCACTGGAACCAGTGGCTGGGAAAGTGCCATGATACCCTGTGGAACTCCCTGCCACAAGATAAAGAGAATCAAGGCCAGGGAAAGGTCTCAGGGCCCTGCCAATATCCTGGGGAAGGGAGTTCCACAAGGTAACAAAGAATCAGAGCATGGGCAACTGGTGCCATTTGAGTCGGGGTGGACACGTGCCCCTCCCCCATGGCCAATCTTGCTGGGGGGAGGGGCAGTCAACATCCTGTTTCTATAAAAGGTTGTTCATATATGCTCATGAGATCCCAGATAGGAGCCGTGCTCCCACTACAGAGGAAGAAATCCCTCACAGTCAGCACCAACCTGATCACAGAGTAAAATTCCTTCCTGACCCCAAATAGCAATCGGGCTGACCATGAGCAGAGGGGCAAGACCCTCTAGCCAGGAGCCTCCAGCTTTGAGTCCCAGCAGAAGTACTGGTACAGCCCAGTCCCAATTCCCAGCCTCAGCTGCAGCCAACACCCAGTGCCTACAAAGAAGGCTTAAAAACACCCGGCCACCTATAGCAGAAAGGATGGAGGGACGAGGGAAACCAAAGCCCAGAAGCCTTGGACATACCTACAGAAGAATGTAAGCAGAATTATGCCTAGATCATCCCCAACCAATGTCTGTCCAAGCTGTTTTTGAACCCCCCCAATGATAAGAGTCCACAGCTCCCCCAGGCAGTCTAGTCCACTGCCTCCCTGCTCTACCAGTGAAGATGTTTTTCCTGAAATCCAATACAAAAGTTACTTTACTGCGACTTCAAGCCACTGGTCTGCATCCTCCTCTCTGCAGCAATTGAGAAAAGGTGCTTTCCCTTCTCTTTAATGACAGCTCTTCAAGTATAAGCAATGCATTGTTAGACCTGGCAGATGCCTGCAGATGGTGCTAGGCTCCTATGGCTGGCTTAGCCTGGCATTAACCTGGGGAACTCCTTGCTAGAGGAAAACCACTCAGCTCTGCCCCATAGTCCAGCCTCCCTCAGGGCTCTTACTGGCGGCTCCGGGGATGCCTCCTTTGTCTTCTTCTCCTTCGACCGGTCAATGGGCACAGATGCCACAAGGCCCAGGAGGGTGGTGAGCAAGAGCCAAGAGAGCTTCATCATTCAGGGGTGCCACCTGCAGAAAAGCAGGAGGAAGAAGGAAAACAGACAGGGGAGGGTTAGAGAAGGTGGGAAATGCAGTGGAGGAGGAAATCAATAGGGGATTTTTGGGGGGGGGGGGGGAGCATGAACCTGGAGGCAATGGGTGTCAAAGAGCTGGGGAGAAAATGGGGGAAGTCATCACCTCTCTGAGAAGGGGAGCTAGGGGGCTTGGGAGAGCAGGGACTCTAAAGTGATCTCAGCATTTGGTCAGACCCTAAAGGGGTGATCTCAAGGGGAACTTTGCACTCCTCCACAGTATTGTGGGGGCTGACAGTCTAAGGCAGATGGGAGACCCCTGAAGAGGAATCAAGCCATTTCAGGGAGGGAAGGGACCCCAAGGCAAGATAAGGGGTGTGGGGGGGGGTGCTGAGGCTCTCAGGTGAATTCTAGGGGTTTGGGAGAGGGGCAGTGGGAAACTGGGAATGGGGTTGGGGCAGTGGATCCCAGGGATTGCAAGAAGGCCAGGGGATCCCAAGTGGATCCCAGGGGGGGAACTGGGGAGGGGGCTAGGGCAGGGGGTCTCCAAGTGGATCCCAGGGCTGCAGGGGTGGGGGCAGAGGGAACTCAGAGGCTGGGGCAGTGGATCCCAAGGGTCTGCAAGGGGGCCAGAGGCAACTGGAGAGGGGGCTAGGGCAGGGGGTCCAAGGTGGATCCCTGGGCTGGGGGGGGGGGGGAGGGGGACGGTGGAAACCCCCAGGCTGGGGACAGGGATGGACCCGCCTAGTGGGGGGTGGGAAGGGAGAGGCCGGGGTCCCCTTAGTAGCGGGAGGAACCCCCGAGAGGGGAGAAATCCCCGGGGAACCCACAACTCACCACGCCACCCAACGTCACCAAACGCCACAACTACTGTGAAAGCGACACTTCCTCTTCCTGCCCTTAGAAGCTCCGCCTCCTTATCTGCACGCCTGCCTCCCCCCCGCTGTAATCTGCATGGTGACCACGCCCCCTCCGATTCTGGCACGACGAATCCTCCCCCTCCAACCTATATTTGCATGCTGACCACGCCCCCCGTTCTCCACAGCTCCCCAGGCAGGTGGAGAGGGAAGGGGTCGGGAAAGATGCGGGAAGGGGTGAGGGAAGATACGACTGGGAGGGGGCAATTATAGGGTCTCCTGCCCCATACCCAACTCCTGAGGGGAAAGACCCCTGCCCCCTTTCCTCCAGGAGAACCTGTACAGCCTTTTAAGGGAAGAGGACCCACACCCTTTATTACCCTAGTGCTGCCATGGTGACCAGCATCCAATCAGGAGGCAGTACTGCCTTGGAGGGGGATGCCCTAGGAAGGCGGGGAGGAGGGGAGTCTGAATTACCCCTGGAGGTGATGACACTGCCCCCGCAAGGGGAGCAGAGAGGAGGGTGTCCTGGCTAACCCTCATGCTCACGCCAGGATGCACAGCGTGCTTGTGCATATACCCTTGCATGTAGCCTAGCCCCTGGTGAGCACACAAGCACACACACATTCTCCTGTGCACACATGCACGCACACATGCACACACACGTTCATGAGCTCACCATTACACACACTCCCCAGGGGGAGTGGGAAGGGTCTTGGATAACCCCCAATGCTCACACAAAGATGCACATGTATTCTTGTGCACCTGCCCGCGTGTGTGTTGTATGTGCCTACATTGCGCACCAGTGCCTCCGAGCACGCCTGTGTGCACACCTTAGCATGTGGCCTAGGCCCTTGTAAGCACACAGGCATGCACATGATCCCTCGTGTGCACATGCTTGTGAAAACACATATGTGTGCTTACTATTACATGCATGCACACAATCCCCAAGGGAAGCAGGAGGATCCTGGGTAACTCCCCCATACTTACACGAGGATACACATGTACACTTGTGCACCGGCCTGCATGGGTGCATTCACTCTATGGTGCACTTGTGACTCCAAGCATGCTTGTGCACACACCCTAGCATGTGGCCTAGCCCCTTATGAGCACACAGGCACATGCATGCTCCCCTCTGCGCACATGCTTGTGAAAATATGCATGCACTCACTATTATGCACACGCACGCACACACACCCCACCTGGCACTCTGCAACGTGCTGCACCTTTAAGTCCTGTCCTGGGGCTGGGCCTTAAGCTACCCAAGCTGATTAGCACAGACAAGATCCTCCATTGGGTGGGGAGTGACCTGGGTGGGGGGGAAGTGTCAAAGCCCCCCCACCCCCCAACCTGAGCTCAATCCTACCAGAGGAGAAAACAGAGCAGGATCCAGGGCCAGGATCCTCCACCCCCTACTCCACAACTGACCTAGGTATGGCAGCAGGTGGGATAGTCAAGCCCTCTGATCCCTGCCCCGCTGCCCACAAGCTGGGGGCTCTATGGAAAGAGGGGTCCTGCTGCCCCTTGCAAGTGATGTCAAAAATCTATATGAAGGGGAGCTAGAGCCCCAGGAGCTGGGAGCCAGGACGCCTGGGTTCTATCCCAGCTCTGGGAGGGCAGTTGGGGGCCAATGGCATGAGAGATGATGGGGCGGGGAGCCAGGATGCCTGGGTTCTAGCTCAGCTCTGAGAAGGAAATGGGATCTGGGGGGACTGAGCTGGGGGTGGGGCTGGGATGCCTGGGTTCTGTGTATGTGAAAGAAAGTTATAGCTAGGTCCCCCTGTGCCTCAGGTTTCCCTTTTTGCCAGCTGGAAAGGCAGCACAGCGGGTGGTGGGGCAGAGAAAATTGTAATACTCAGTGAGTCTTTTCACCCCGCAGAGCCAGCTGCTGGCAGAGACCCCCCGACTCTGAACACGTCTCAGAGGTAAAACCTGCTGGCTGTGGCAGGGTGGGCTAGGGCATGGGGAGGGACTGTTGGGGTGGCGGGGCTTGGGAGGATATATGTGAGGGGTGAGATGAAGTGGAACTGTGTTAAGGGTGTGAGGGGGACTCACATTGGTGTGGGGTATGTGTTGGAGATGGGCATCCTGGAATGGGCCATGTGCACAGTGAGTTGTGTTGGGGCAGGTTGTGTGTGTGTGTGCATGTATTTTCACATATACCTACACATATAGTATTATGCATGTGTGTGTGTATACACACACACACACATATATATGTGTGTGTATACACACACACAGAGGTATACACATGCATATGTATGCACACACGTATACATACCTATGCATACACACACACACATACGTACTTAAGTATGTACACACCCATACTTACATACATACATATGCATATACACACATACATACACAAATGTGCGTGTGTGTGTATATACACACACACATGCATGCACACATGCACATACGCATATACATGTGCATATGTATGGTATACATACACAGTCACATACATATCCATATGTATATAGATATATAGATATATGCACACACACATACATATGTGTGGATATACAGACACACATACTTTGGGGTCTTTTATGTGCAGTTGTGTAGTTAGAACTCTGTGTATTGAGGTTCTGTGTGCTGGCATGTGAGGGAGTTTGTGTGTGTGCTGATTTGTGTGTGCACATATCTGGGGCATATTTGCTATGTGTATATATAAGGAACAGGTTTGCATGTTGGAGGTGTGTATACATAGGCAGGTGTGTGTTAAGGTTCTGTGTGAAGAGGGTGGAAGTGTTTCTGTTGGTGTGCATATGCTGATTTGTGTGTGCACATACTGGGGCGGTACACACATGTGCACTGGGTATGTGCCTATGTTGGGGATGTGTGCAAGGGGTGTATATGTGGCCATGTGCATGTTGATGTGTGTTCAGGGGTGGTGTGTGTGTGATTTGGGGGGTCTACACAGGGGGCTCTTTGTGTATGTGAGTGTGTAGGGAGTAGATCAAGTGTGTGTGCTGGATGTGTACCTGTGCTGGTGTGTGTGCTCATGTTTGGGCTCTGTGTGTGTGTGTGTGTGTGTGTGTGTCTGTGTGTATAGCAGGGGGTTGACCTATATCATGCAGGAACATGGATGTGTGTGCTGGGTGTGCCCTTCTGTGTGCACACCTACATCAGGGCCCCTCATGCTTGCACGTGCCCGGCTCCCTCCCCCACCTTAATCCCTAATGAAGAACTAATCCCCTTTATCTGCTGAGGTGACCCAGGGGCACTCTGATTAGCTGTTTTCATTTCACTGATCCCTGGCACCTCCCGGGGCTGGGGGAGGGGCTGGGTTTCCTGGTTCAGGTCTCCCCCCATTGCACCCTCTAATCCCTTCTACAGGGGACAAAAGCAGACCGCCCCTGCTCTGACCTGTCCCCCCAGTCACCTGCATCCTAGTCTCTCCATCTCTCCTTAGGAGCTGTGGGTCTCCCTGCTCTGAGCCCCCTTCCCTGAAGAGATCCCCCCACAGACTCAGAAGGGGGATGCCATGGATGAAGCCTGCTGCCCCCCTGATATAAGGTAAGGATGATTCAACCCCATAGGGAGTGAGGATGCCTCCCCCCTACAGTCAGTGCTGATCCATCATGTCCTGTCCTCAGCTTTTGTGTGGTGGGGATGGGAAATGTCCCACCCCAAAGGAGGCTGCATTTCATTCTGGGTGAGGGGTCCTCATGGGTGGATCCAGGGGGGTGCCCTGGTGCACTGGAACCCCCCTTAGATTCCTGCTCCACCCAATACTTAAAACCAACCGCCTGGCAGTGGCAGCAGTTTTTCTCGTTAGGCAGCCCTGAGGGAATGAGTCCATTCTCTCCGTAGCTCATTATCATCTCCTCATCCCTGAAGAGTTTCACAGGTATTAAGGACCTTCTCTCCTTTCTAATAGTCTTGATGTTCCACTAATCACACTAACCTTCCTTCTGCAATCCTGCTGTCTGTTTCCTGCTCCTGGTAATGAAGTTCCTGTCTCAAAGCCATGCAGATTGTTATTCATTCATTTCAGTTAAGTTCTATTTGTTTTTGCTTCCATATTAAACTGCATAGTACAGCTCTGGGCCACCCACATATTAGCAAAGCTTCTAGTTTCTTTTTAAGGGGAGAAAAATGTGTATTGTGTTATATGGGATGATGAACCTCACTGCCTGCACCCCCCTTTCCAAAATCTTAAATGGATGGATCTAGGATTTTGAAAAGTGGGGAGCAGATGGTGTGGCATATTGTCAGGTATTTTTCACCAGTTAAAGAGAAACTAGATATTTTATGAATATGCTGGAGGGAGGGGTTAGCACTATATTATTCAGTTTAAGAACAAAGCAAAAGCACTACTGGAAAAGTACTACTGGAATGTACTACTGGCAAAAGTACTACTGGAATGTACACTGATATGCTAATTATATATAAATCTTAAAAAACCCACAACAAACTAGGCAAAAAATAGGCAAAATATTCCAAAGATATTGGAGCAAAACTGTAGGAGAAAGGATAGTTTGAATTGTGGAATACTAAAACCATTGAAAAGGAGAGAGAGAGTAACACCAGTGGAGTGATTAGGCAAAAAATAGTCAAAGATATTGTATCATAAATCCTGTTGTCATTAGAGTTAAACATATGTCTATTATTCAGATTTGTAAAACAAAATTCTAGCTTTCTGAAACATCTTGACAGCACCTCCAATGCTTCAGTCAGTCACTTCCACACCTGAGTTATTATGACCACATCTAAGTTAAGGTGTTTAGCTTGAACTAAAAACAATCTACAAGGCTGTGAAATAGAAAAGAGACATTACCAAGAATGGCAAACAGACAGCAAAACTGTAGAAGGGATAGACTGAATAGTGGAACATCAAGACCACTGAAAAGGAGAGAGGGTTGTTAACACCCATGGAGTGGAGAGATTAGCAGGAATCAGGCAGATAAAGATCCATGAAGTCAATTGACTCCCTCAGTGCCTGAACAGAAATGTGGTTGCCCCTCCTAGAAGCTGGCTTTAAAGTTTGGATGGAGCAGAAATCAAAATGGGGGTGCAACTGTAACATGGCATCTGGATTTGTTCCTGGGATTCCTCTATGAACAGCCTCCCTATGCACAGAGTGCCTCACCCCAGAGGCAGCTGCATCCCAGGAATGGACCAACCATCCTAGGATCCCATCCTCACAACAGTGGGATCCGCCCCTAGGGATCCTGTATGAACATCCCAGCGCCAGGGCAGGGACCAACCGTACCTGAGATCCCCTCCCATCAGTGGATGCTGATGAGGTCACAAAGCCATTGTCATGGCAATTGGAACCCCCTTGCTGTGACAGCCCCGAGCATAGCCAGCTCTAGGAGGCCGTAGTATGTACCTGGCTGGTGTGAGGATGCACCAGGGCTACTACCGTCGCCTGCCCTCCTGTCCCAACTCCCCCCTTGACACTCTGACCCTCTTCTCTTCCTGCAGCCTCACCAAGGAGGCCACCTCCTTGAGGCAGCAGAAGCTGGAGCAGCAGGTAGGGCCCTGGTGTGGTCTCCCTCCCTGCCCTACGAGATTCTGGGCGAGAGTGGCTTGGGGTAGAGAGCAGTCACCCTGTCTACTCAGGAGACTCTGGGATAGATCCTACTGGTCATCCTTCCATGTCCCAGGGCATTCTGGGACTGAAGGGTCCAGGGCTGGGGGTAGTCAGTCTGTCCTGCCCCAGAGAATTCTGGAAATGAAGGATTTGCAGCAGACAGCAGTCACCCTGTGTGCCCCAGGGGATTCTGGGATAGATCCCACTGGTCATCCCTCCCTGCCACAGGGGGATTCTGGGAATGAAGGGCTTGGGGCTGAGAGCAGTCAGTCCGTCCTGCCCAGAGGATTCTGGGACTGAGCAGCTCAGATGGAGCAACCCCGCCTTGCCCCAGGGCATTATGGGTTAGGGCAACACAGGTCCCAAGGTAGGATCTTGGTGCTAGGGTAGAGAGGGCAGTCCCTCCCTTCCCTGCCCTTGCTCACTCCTTCCTCCCCGTACCCAGCGCCGCCTCTTTGAGAAGAAGCAGCGATGGAAACGCCAGGAGCCCCTCATGGTCCGGGCCAACCCCGACTCAAAGGTTAAACAGCGCCGGGGGTGGCAGCCCGAGGAGCGCACCCCCCTCGTGGAGTCCTACAGTGAGCACAGCTTCTGCAATGGTGGGTTAGAGGGAACCCCCAAACAGAGCACCCACCAATGTGATGAGTTCTCCCCTGGCCTCTGCCCATCTTGGAGTGAGTGGGGCTCAGAGAGCAATCCCAGCCTCCTTCCACTAGCTCCACCTCTTCTGCCGTGGGTGCAATCTTGACCAATCAAGTGATACAAGTGGCAGGAATGACATTTCCCTGGCCCAACCCCATCACCTCATAAGAGAAACAAGGGGAAAGGGGGTGTGGCTTATCCTTTAGGAGGGGAGAATTAGCCCCACTCCTTCATGCAGCCACCCTCAGGGCATGAATGACAGGCTGCATCTTGCAAGTGAAGGGGTGTGGCTTAGCCATTGGGGCAGGGCTTCTAGTCTCATATTGAACATAGGGCAGTGGAGCTATTGATTCAGGAGGAGGAGCCTGATGCCCCACCCACCCTGCTCAGTACTCTGCCCAGAGGAAAGTGGCTGAATGATGTGGCACTCATGGGAGGGGCCTGTGTTGGTAGGTGTGGCTCCTAGTGATTAGGCCACACCCCCTATGAGATGACTTGTTATAGGGGACATCTAGCTGTCTTAGCCAGACGGGGTGGGGCAAATGGAAAGGGACATGTCCTACCGGTTACAGGAGGGGCTACTAACCATAAAGCCCCACCCCATCAGAGAGCAGGATCCCAGCTTGCTCCACCCAAGGGCAGAACTGGACAGTGCCAGGGGTAGAGCTAGTGCTAGGGGCAGGGCTTCTCAGCCTTAGACCCCACCCTCCCTTTGCCAGTGGGAGTTCTTGAAGAGGTGGGGCTTGCCTTTGAGAGGCAGGCCCTCAGCCAAAGCCACAGCCCCTTTCTGCTGTCAGTGATTCTCCCTGTCTGTCTGCAGGGACCAGTAACCCTAACCTGGAGTCGGTCCCTGAGGATCACCCTGCTGCTAACGTCAGGGTGAACAAGAACCAAGGGCCTGATGCCCAAGGAGAAGCCCCAGGAGTGATTTCAGGTACCCAGGCAGTGCCCACCTGGCCAGCACTGTTTGAGGGGATCTCTGTAACCACTGTGTAACCACCCAGGATGATGCTAGGGCCTTTTACTTTAACTGGAAAAGTATGGGACAAGTCAAATCTAGTTCCTCTGGCCTATTGGGATACCAGCAGTCAGACAAAACTACCAATTGTTGCTACCTACAGCAGAGATGACCAATGTACTGTCAACCCAGGGTGAGGTCTGAAGCCCTTCAGAGTTAATTAAAGCAACTTCCAGACTCCCACACCTGTTGTCTGTGTGTGTGAGGGGGTGGTTGATACAGCTCAAATTCTACTCTTGGGATCCACACCCTGATCCCTGAGATATGGCTCTTGCGGCCAGTTCAGGAGGGAAACTGAGTCATGACCTGTGACCCTTGTTCTTACCTTATTGTCCGATTGGTGTCTGAGAGCAGAGGGACACAGGCCTGTGCATCTCAGCTCACCTAAGCTGTCACTCCCCGCCCAGCTTTTCTCCCACGCAAATCCCTGTGATTCAGACTGAATTTCTGGGATCAGCCTGGCTGGGAGGAGGAAGGTTAGTGACATGCCTAGCCCTGAGATGCAGCCACTTCCCAGCACCTGCATAACCAGCCCTCCCTGATGGGCCCCACCCAATAAGTGGCTGCACCTCAGAGTGGTGTAACTACCCAGCCCCCCCCCCACCCCCGCAGCACACTGTTGTGTCTCCTCTCCCCTTTCAGATGTCTCTGATGCAGAGCTGGAACTGGCCATCCTGGAAGACACCCAGCCCATCAACAAAGCCAAAGAGGGACCGGGTGCCACCCGCAAAGGCTGGCAGGCCAAGCAGAGAAAGGGTGAGGAGGGAAGTAGGCACAGAGGGGCTGTGTTGCTGGACAACCATTGCTAGCCTCCTTGCATACTCACAAATGTGTACGTGTGTACACAGAAAGCAGTACATGGCTACCCCTGCACCGTTACCATGTTGCTATGCAACTGTATGCACACCCTGTTGCTTGGCAATTTTGTGCACACCTTGATACAAGCATCATCCAGTTGCCATGCAACCATTGCCAGACCCATCACTCTGTTGCCATGCAACAGTTATCGTACCCATCACCCCGTTGCCATTCAACCATTGCCACAACCATCACCCTGTTGCCATGCAACCATTGCCACCTCATTGTCCTGTGCCATGCAACTGTTGCCACACCATAAAATACATCTCACTATTGCCTTTTGCATACAGACCCACCTCTTGTGCAAGCTCCTCATACCCTGGGCACAACTCAGCTCTTCTGTGACTGCCATTGTTGAGGGCATACTCCCAGCCCCATTACCCAGCTGGTGCTCTCTCATTGCACTCCTTCTATGTGCCACACTTGTGCACATACATCAGCCCCCCATGCTCCCTTTCACATCTGTTGCATACTTACTCTTCTATGCACACAGGTGCTGGCTCACTCTGCCCCTCCCAGACCCGGGCTCCTTGCCCCATCCTTGTGCATTCACGTTTTCCTGCTCACACTTCTCTGCATACCCATTTGCACATGAATGCCTCCCTCCCAGACATGAAATATATGTGTGCCCTAGCATGCAAGCCCAGGAACTCACCAGGCTTCCCCTACCCCTCACTGTTGTGCCCACTGCCCTCTCTGCCCTGCAGCCCCCATTTCTGAGGCCCGATGCCTTCAGGGCTCCAGGAAGAAACCTGCATCCCTCAAGCAGCCAGAGCCAGTCCCTTCTGTCATTGTGGATTTTCGAGGTGAGAGGACCATGTTTGGGGGGGGGGGGAGGCGTGCAAGGGGATGCATGTGCAAAGCATGTGCAGGATGCACATGCCTCATGCAGCACATGTGGATGGAAATCCTGCCTTCTGGGTAACAAGTGTGTGTGCAAAGTGTGTGCACTTGTGCAAGGCATGCTTTTTGGAGGGGGTGTTGTGGAAGGAGGCAAGTATGCAAAACTGCACCCTTCTCACACTTCACGGGGGAGAACCTTTTCTCTGGGTAGCCCATGTGTGCAAATGCATGTGTGCAGATCATGCTGCCCACCGGATGTGTGCACCCAGGTTCCAGCATCCACACGGTGGGGCTTGTGCATACCGGACTCACCGTGTGACTCCATGAAAGGTGCGAGCTTGCATTTGCATGAGGCCACATTTGCACTCAAGCAGGCGTGGGAGCTCACTGAGCATGAGACATAGGTGTGCATTCACCTGCGTGTAGTGTGGTGGCTTAGGCAGCCAGATAATTCCATGTGAGCAACAAGTGTGCAGTTGCACAAGGCCCACATAGGCATGCAAGGCCACTGAGCATAGAGCACACAGGTATGTGCACAGACTGAAGGGGGCAGAAGGGTGTGCAAATTCACACAAGGGGGGGTTATGTGCAAGGGACCAGCTTAGATGAGGGTGGGGGGGTGGGATCTTCCCTGTACTGACTCCCCTCCTTTCCCCTTAGACTCCCAGGATGGCAGCGACCCAGAGCCCTCGGATGAAGCTGGAGCCGTGGGTAGTGGGTGTCCTGAGGAGTGGGACTCAAAGGAAGAAGGGGAGGGAGGGGCAGAGGAGCCATCCCAGTATCCGCAGGTACCCCCTGCTCCTGTCAAGAAGAGACGGGAAAGGACGCTTCTCCGCGGAGGTGAGGGGCTGCCTGCCTGGGGGCAGGTGGGGTGGGGGGGATACATGGGTAGATATCAGATTTTGAAAAGCAGGATGCAGATGGTGTGGGGCATTATCGCATATTTTTTCCAGTTAAAAAGAAACTAGATGCTTTATGAATGGAACAAACTGCCTAGGGAAGCTGTGCACTCTCCATCCCTGGAGGGGGTCAAGAAGAGGTTGGACAGCCAGTGGTCAGGGAAGATCTAGGTGTAGCTATGCCTATATTCTACTAGAGCAGGGATTGTCAACCAGGGGTACGCATACCCCTGGGGGTACACTTTGGAGGGCCCCAGAGGGTACGCAGAAGCAGCACGGAGAAGTCACCAGCACTTCCGGTTTTGCTCAGTGACCAGCTGCTGGGGGGCTGCCCCCTCCCCCACTCATCGACAGACTGCTGGGGGTATACTGACCAAAAAAGGTTGAAAACCCCTGTGTTATAGGGTTTTCTCAGGGTTCTGAGCTTTGCTGGTTGCCTCCTTCCCTCCCTGCCTTTCCACTACAGTATCAGGGTGTTTTTAATCCTTTCTCAGAGCCATTGGGTGTTGGCTGCAGCCAAGGCTGAGGATTGGGACTGACCTGGGCTGCTGGTTTAATTCCCACTGCGACTTAAACCCAGAGGTTTCTGGCTAGAAGGTCTTGCCCTTCCACTCAGGGTCAAACCAATCGCTGTATCTGGGGTCAGGAAGGAAATTTACTCCCTGGTCAGACTGGTGCAGACTGTGGGGGTTTTTGCTTTCTTCTGCAGCAGGGGCATGGCCTCTACCTGGGATGTCTTGACCGTATATTAACAACCTTTTAAAGCAGCAAGATGTTGACTGCCATGATCCCCCTGCTTTACCTGTGGCAAGTTCAGGTGTCATGTCTTGTCTTGTGTCAGGGTTGATAGTACTTTTACTAAGAGGTTAGAAAATGTATTTGTATAGGATGGTTTGGATAGAAATGATCTTGCCTCAGACAGAGGGTTGGTCCCTTCCAGCCCTACTTCTTTATCATTCTGTGAATATGCAAGGAGGCTAGCACTATATTATTCAGTTTAAAGTCAAAGCAAAAAAAAATATAACTACTGGAATGTGCATGGATTTACTAAATTCAATCTGAAGTTAAGAAAACACAACAAAACTAGGCAAAACATAGTCAGTAGTCCAAAGACATTGGGTCACGAGTCCTGTAGTCATTAGAGTTAAATGCATGTTTTTTGTTTGAACATGCATTCATAAAACAAAATCTAGCCTTCCTGAGCATCTTGACAACACCTTCAATGTTTCACTGCCAGCCACTTCCACACACAAGTTAATATGACCGCACCTGAGCTAAGGTTTTTAGCTAGAGCTAAAAAAAACAATCTGCAGGGAGAGGCATTACTAGGAATGGTGAACAGGCAGTAATATTGCAGAAGAAAGGATAGATTGACTAGTGGAACATAAAGACCATTAAAAAGAAGAGAGGGGTGGTAACACCTGTGGAGTGGAGAGACTAGCAGGAATTAGGGAGAGGATAATGAACCATGAAGTCAATTGATGCCCTCAGTGCTGCCTGAATAGAAATGCACTTCCCTTTCCAGGCAGTTGGTTTTAAAGTTTGGGTGGGGCAAGAATTGAAGCAGGGTGCAACTGCATCCCCCCTGGATCCACCCCTAAGGGAGCAGAGGTGGGAGGGGTACATGGGCCCCTCTCTGCTGACAGGGTCTGTGATTTGGCTCAGAGCAAAGGATTCTGGGACTTTAGCTGGAGGACCCTGGGCAGGGGCAGGGGTGTGATACATGAGTGTGCCAGGGATGTGTGACACCCTCTGGGCATGAGAGCTCAGTGTATGCACAAGTCTTACTAGTGTCCAAGGGCTCACAGCATGCAAGCCTCCATGGGTATACAAGAGTTTGCATGAGACCCACGGACTGCAGGGCACAAATGTACTGGGCTGGAAAGAGCTTGCATGCACAAGACTCATGGTGTAAAAATGCATTTTGTGCATGAGGCTCACAAGCGTGCAAGAAGTTCTGTGAGTGCAAGACCTTTCAATGGCCTAATTAAGGGTGTGAGTACAAGGCACCGGCACTGGACACCAACCAAGAGGGAGCACAAGAATAGCAGCAACCGCTGCCATCCAAAGCACAAAACACCCTGGCTACACCTCTGAGAGGTTCTCACTAGACTCACTAACATGTGAGAAACTTTCTGTGCACTCTCAGCATGCAAGGCCAGTTGTGTGCATTGCTAGCACAAGGGATTTTTCAACATGTGCAATGCCCCTATGTGTGACAGGGGGGTCACAAGCCCACGTGAACTCATTAGCACATGAGAGCCCTGTTATAAACCACCCTGGCATGTGAGAGCTCACCCTATGTATGAGAGCCACTAACACACTCCCTCATCTCTGCCCCTTCCCCCAGGGTCTCTCACCAACCGCCAACAGAGCCTGAGTGATGAGGAGGAGGAGGAAGACTTCCTTTCCCGGGTCCTGTGCCCTGCAGATGATACTGATTCCCCCGTCGTAAGCCTGACAGGTGGCCCCGGGGCTCCCCGTTCACACGGCTCTCTCATCAGGGGCTCCCTTGTGCCTGCACAAGGCTTGCACAAGTACACCTGTGTGTTACATGTCTTGTCCCTTTGCATGAGGCCTTATCTGCACCCCCCAGTCAGCAGAAAGGCCCTTCTCCACATCTTGCACAACTACCTCTCTTGCACTTGGCCCCTTGCACTAAGACATGTCTCTGTGTATGAAACAGCCCCCCCGAGTCCTCTGGCAGAAATGCTCTTCTCATGCCATGCATGGGAATAACCCCCTCTTGCATAGCTGTCCCGCTCATGGGTACCTAATCCTTTGCACCAATATGTCCTTTGCACACCCCTGACAGAAGCACCTAGTTCTCACACAACTACCTCCTTTGCACACTCCAACCTCTTGCTTGTACATGTGCCCCTTTGCCCACAGCCCATCTCCCTCACATGTCTCTGGCACTACCATCCACCATTATTCACAAGCACCAGCCTCTTGCCTGCCCCTGTGCCACTTTTTGCACCAGTCCAAGTGCCTATCTCATGTCCCTCGCATGGGCGCCGGCCTCTCACACAGCCAACCCTCTTGTGCAAAGCTCTTCCTGGTGCCTCACACCTGTGCCTCCCTCCCCCTGCTCTCCCAGCAGCTGACAGAGGATGAAGCAGGGACCCCCCCACCCCCACTGCAGGTGGATGATGTGTCAGAGTTTGTGCTGCACCCTGCACCCCAGGGGCTCACAGTGCGGTGCCGC
Source organism: Alligator mississippiensis (assembly GCF_030867095.1). Classification (NCBI taxonomy): domain Eukaryota; kingdom Metazoa; phylum Chordata; order Crocodylia; family Alligatoridae; genus Alligator; species Alligator mississippiensis. The sequence continues at coordinate 39,537,179 of NC_081828.1, forward strand.
ATCACACGGGACCGCAAAGGCGTTGACAGAGGTGTCTTCCCCTTCTACTACCTGCACCTCGAGCGTGAGGATGGCAAGAAGGTACAAGGGTGGGGGCCTATGGGGCTGCAAAGTGAAGGAGGGGACCCCTCATCTGGCCATGAGCACAGCTTGGTTGGGGCTAAGAGGGGATCCCAGCAGTAGGGGACAAGGAGTGGGGAAGGCGATTCTGGAGGGTGGATAGGGGAGCTCAATGGGGAGTCCAGTCAGCAAAAGGTGGGGGGTGCAGTACAAGGAAGTCCCTGCAGTGTCGGGGGGGTCCTATAGAAGTCCTGGCAGTGGTGTGGGGGAGGCTGGCTGGTGGGGGTCCACAGTGGCAGAAAGGTACCTGGGAGGGCCTCACCCCCTCTCATCTTGCCTGTCCCCCCTTCACACCCCACTGGCCCCACCTACAGCTGTTCCTAATGGCTGGGAGAAAGAGGAAGAAGAGCAAAACATCTAATTACCTCATGTCCCTTGACCCCATCGACCTGTCCCGCGATGGGGACAGCTTTGTCGGCAAAATCAGGTGAGGCCTCCATGCTCTCCCCACCCTCCCCGTTCCCCCCCAGAATCGGCTGCCAGCCCTGGTTCACTAGCCCCTCATCTCACGGCTGCAGATCCAACGTGCTGGGCACACGGTTTACAGTGTTCGATAATGGTGTCAATCCCAACAAGAAGCCCTTCATCCCTGAAACGGCGCAGATACGCCAGGAGCTGGGAGCCATTTGCTATGTGAGGAAGAGAAAGGGCACTGTTGAAGGGAAGCTTGCAGTGCTGGGGGGCACTGCTGAGGGGGGCTTCCAAATTGGGGCACTGCTGAGGGGGGCTTGCAGCACTGGGGGAATCACCAGCTGAAGGCACTGCTGTGGGGAAGCTCACAGCAACAGGCACTCCAGCTATGCAGAGGTGGATTTGGCCTTGGAAACAAAGGGTTAATGCACTCTCATATGTGCTCTCTCTCTCTCCTCCCTCCCCACCCCATGCCTGCTCCCCACATCAGGAGACCAATGTTTTGGGGTTCAGGGGTCCCCGGAGGATGACAGTGATAATCCCAGGCATGGACATGGACAATGAGAGGATCAGCATCCGGCCCAAAAATGTGAGTGTGACAGGGAACCCTGCCTTTTGGCACTGCTGTAGGGAAGCTCACAGCATTGAGCTGCCCCTGGCTGCGGGGCACAACACGGGGTGTCCCCTTGGGTGTAGACATGGGCAGATCTTTTGTAAAGAGAGTCCTGGAGCTATGGCTGGAGCTCTGGGGGTGGCTGCATCCCCTACTCCCTACCATCTGAAGCTAGGCCGTTCATGCTGTGGGAGCAGCAGCCCAAGGACTTATTTTAAGTCCCTGAATCAGGTAAGAATTGTCCCCTCCATCTTAGCGGCACCTCCACTCCCCCACCCACTACTGCTGCTGGCTCTGCTGTCTGCCCCAGGGATGACAGGGAACTCCAGAGCCACTCATGCTCCGCTCCAGCAGGGCTCAGCCAGAGACAGCAGCAGCAGTGGGAAAGTTCCCCGTCCCTGAGCCTACTTCCACATGACCCCCTTACTTCCACTTTGGCCCCCACATGATGGCCTCTCCCCTGGGGCAGGAACACGAGACGCTGCTGAGCCGGTACCAGAACCGGAACCTGCAGAACCTGCTGGTTCTCCAGAACAAGGTGCCGGCCTGGAACGCAGAGACCCAGTCCTACGTGCTCAACTTCCACGGCCGCGTCACCCAGGCTTCCGTCAAGAACTTCCAGATTGTGCCCGACCACGACTGTGAGTGTGTGTATTGCGGGGGGAGGCAGCTATGGGGCCTACAGGGACCAGGGATGGGGTTGGAAGGGGAAGATGGAGGCACTGCCAGTCTGGCCTTTCTGCCCCCCTTCTAGGTAACTGTAGGTCAGGGTTACTTGGTGGGTCCAGAGGCTAACACCCCCGATCCCCTCCACTGTGGTGTAGTTTGGGTGGTGCCAGGAGCAGTCAGAGTGTGCTGGGATGGATTGGAGGTTCCAGGGGGAGTTGGGGAGTGCCCAGGATATGTGGGGGCTGGGGGTGGATTGGGAGGTACGTTGGTGGGCTTGGGAGATGCCAAGGACATGGGAGTACCAGGGATATAGGGGGGCTTTTGGGATGGATTGGGGGGTGGTAGGGATATGAGGGTGCTGGGGTGGATTCAGGGGGTCCCAGGAATGTAGAATGCTGGGTGGACCGGGGTACTGGGGAGGATTGGGGTGAGTGGCACCCCCGTGTTAACTCCCATCTCCCCCCAGCTGAGTATATCGTGCTGCAGTTTGGGCGGGTGGCTCCTGACGTCTTTACCATGGACTACCGCTTCCCACTCTGCGCCCTGCAGGCCTTCGCCATCTGCCTGTCCAGCTTCGACGGGAAGCTTGCCTGTGACTAGGGGGCTGCCGCTGACCTCCAACCTCTGGCCTCCACCAATCTTGATCCCCGACTCTCACCATGAGCCAGTTTACTCTTGACCCCTGACCTCTCCCCCAGCTGTGACTTAGTCCTCCCAGGTCACCTTTGACCTCAGAGCTCTCTCCCAACGGTGACCTCTTGGACTTCTCAGGTCATCTTTGACCTCTAGCCTCACTTCAGTTCTGACCTCTTTCCAGCCTTAACCGGTCATTCTGCATCACCACTGAGCTCTGACTTTTCTCACCACCTAATCATGTGACCTCACATCTCTTCCCATAGTCCCTTCTCTGTATGACCTCATCCCCCTTGACTGTTGATCCAGCTTCTCAAACTCGACTCTGACCTTTGCCCTGGTCTCTCCCCCATTTGACATCCAACTCTCTTTGGGCCAATGGCATTGCTTCTCAGCCTCTCCCCTCCACCCCCACCAAAATGTCTCACTCCTCTCTGCTGAAGATGTGGATACCATTGCCATGATAACAGCTACCATTTTGATTGACTCAGTTTCCCTTTCCCCCTCCAAAGTAGGGGGCTCAGGGCCATGTAGGTTGAGGGGCCCTACCCATGGACTACAGAGAACCCCTGGGATTGTAGCAGGCTCTTGAGTGAAATAAAATCTACCTGGAAAGGACAAGGATGACACTGAGGGAGGGGAGGGGGCTGGACATTTTGGGTGATATTGCGGTGTCACCCTGCCCCCTACATACATTAAGGAGATCCTGGGTTGGGGGAGAGGAGACAAAATTCTGGGCCCTCTCTTGGCAGAAAAAGGGTTAAATAGCTTCCCTCTTAGATCAGCTACCCTGGGGACTTGGGGGGCGGGCGAGGGGGGATGACACCTGCGAGGGGGGATGACACCTGCCTTGGGGATCTGGGGGGGTGGGGGCATGCTGGAAGGCAGGGGTAGCGTAGTGGTGATATCCTGTGACCTCACCACATCTGCCACCCCCTTGTGATCCCCCCACACTGGCTTGTCACCCCAGCCCCCCCCCCCCCCACATCACCTTCACCCTTGTCCCCAGTCACCCCGTACAGTGGCTTCATGCCCCCAGCCCCCCCCCCCACGCTCCCCAGTCAAGCATTCCCACGGCCCCCCAACACACATCACCCACCATCTGTGACCCCCTACAAAGAGCCCCCAAACCACACCCCATCTGGTACCCCATACCACCGCCGCCTGCCCCTCCAACCCCATGACCCCCAGACCCAATCACCCCACAACCCTAGTGTTTCCCCCCACGCGGGGGGGTGGTCACTGGGGATCTGCCTGGCCTGCCTAGGGGCGACTCCAAGCCTCACCCAAGGGGTAAATACAAGCATCCCAACACTTGGCAAGAGCTGCCCTGCATAACACCCCCACACACATCTTCACCCCTCAGCCAAGACCCTTGAAGGACTTGAAGGGGGAGCCGATCAGAAGCTCACAACCAGAACCAGTCTTTGAGGGTGGTCTAGGAACAGGACACCCAAGAAAAGTGTAGGAGACTCCCTAACAGGCTAAACTAGTATGGGAGGGGGCAGATGAGGGGGTGTCCAGCACTGGCCCTGCTTCCTGCACTACAGAGACTCCCCAAAATGTAAGGGGAGCTGGGCTTACCTGGCCTGAACACCCCAAGGCCCATCTGGTCTAGTCAGGCTTCAAAACTCCCAGGGAAGCTAGGCCTCAGCCTGTTGTTGGGGTGGGGGGCAAAGGGCTTGGAGGTAGCACAGACTCTCCCCTTTCCCCTCTCTGATCCTGCTGGGCAGAAGACTGGAAAAAGAGAGTTGGAAAGGACTTGGAGGGAGGAAAGCAGCATCAAGAGAGTGGGAAGGAGGGGGGAGCTCTGCCCCCCTCCCCCACACTGGCTGTGGGGGGGTTGCTGGGAAAGTGGGATTAGAAGAGAGAGAAGGGGAGGTGGACTGGAGAGAGGGAAGGGAGGAGAAAGGGAGAGAAACAGGGAGAGGGGAGGAGGGCAGGGGGCTGGGGAGAGGGGAAGTAGGGGAAGAGGAGGATAACCTCAATAGGAGGCACCTAGGGGGTGATGCCCACCTCATCCCTCTACCTGCCCCCCCCCCCGGCCCAGTGGGCACTAATCCCCACCCCCACCTGCCGTCCGCCCCCACCGATCTGCCCCAACCCTGATCAGCTGCCTGCCCTGAGAGGGAGACACAATCCCCAAGCTCCAACCACTAGGGGGGACCTGGACCCCCTCACCCTGCCCTGCGGTGGAGGCAGGCCCCACACCCCATGATGCCATCACCTCGTGATGGGGCGTATCCCATGCTTTGCCCCAGGCGTCCTGGCAGCACCCAGCAGGGCCCCGCCACCTGTGCACCAGATCAGACATGCATCCCGGACGCAGCTCCCAGCCATGGCCCCCCAGCACCGAGCCCTGCCACAGTGCCCCCCAGCCCATGCCCCCCTGGGCCGGGCCCACGCGCTGGGGAATCTGCTCAGCTGGCAAGATCAGCCACGACTTTATCATCGCTCTGAAGACCCTCTCTGCCCAGGAGCACACGGTGGGACCCAGGTGGGGGGGAGGGGATGTCTGGGTTCTCCCCAGCTCTGGGAGGAGAGTGGGGTTGGGAGGGATGTGGGGTGGGTAGCTAGAAGCCAGGACTCCTGGGTCCTTTCCTGGCTCTGGGAGAGGAGTGGGGTCTGCAGGGGGTGTGGGGATAGAAGTGGGGAGGGGCACAGATCCCAGCTTGCATCCCCAGCTCTGGGAGGGGAGTCAGGCTTCAGGGTGTGGGATTCAGGATGCCTGGATCCTCTGCCTTTGAAGCAGGGGGATTTTTCTCTCTGCACTGGGGTCCATCTCACACCCACCCCCACCTCAGGTGGTGGCCATCGCCTCCCGTGAACTCGCCCACGCCCAGGAATATGCCCGGAAAAATGGGATCCCCCGTGCCTATGGCAGCTACAAGGAGTTGGCCAGGGATCCTGATATAGGCAAGTAGGGGTGGAAAGATGGGGGAGGTGGTACAGCCAGTGCTGGGTCAGGCTGGATGTGGGGAGGGGTGGGGGCCAATGGGGCCCCTAGCATGTAGAAGTAAAGCAATACCCAGATACCCAGGTTCTCCCCCAGCTCGAGGAGTGGAAACTGGTGGGTCACAGTGGGTGGGGGTGGAGAGGACTCCTGGGTTCTTTGCCTACTATGGGAGGGGGCAGGGTCTGATGGGGTGCAGCAGGGGGTACAGCCTGGACTCCTGGGTTCCCATCCTAGGTCTGATTGCAGGGTGGGGGGGAGAGGTCAAGGCAGGCAGGGGGAGCCCAGATGCCTGGGTTCTCTCCCAGCAGCAGGGCAGGGGGGTGAGCAGGGTCAGGAGCCCAGACACCTGGGTCCCAGCACGGCACTATTGCAGACGTGGTGTACGTGGGGGTGATCAACCCGCAGCACCTGCCCGTGGGGCGGCTGTTCCTGAGGGCCGGCAAGCCCGTGCTGCTGGAGAAGCCCCTGGGTATGAATGCAGCGGAGGTGCGGGAGCTGGTGCAGGAGGCACGGGCCAGCAACGTCTTCCTCATGGAGGTGAGACCCACCCCATGGCTCCACTGTCCCTCCCTGGACCTGCCTGCCCCAGCCACGCTATCACTGGGGGGCCCAAGAGCCCCCATCCCGGTGCCCCCCCCACTACCCCATACCCTGCCTGCCCCAGCCACGCTACCACTGGGGGGCCCAAGAGCCCCCATCCCAGTGCCCCCCCCACTACCCCAAACCCTACAGCACAGTGCCCCCAGGGTCTCCCATGACCCCAGCACAGCAGACCCACCCCATAATGTGACACCTACTAGTGTCCTCCCAAAGGCATGGTGCCCCCCTAGTGTCCCCCCAGCACAGCACCACCCAGAGCTACCACCAGCCCCACAACACAGTACCCCCAGGGTCCCCCACTACCCATAGCACAGTGCTCCCACCCCATAACACACTTTCTAGTGCCCCCCCACCATATGGTGTTCCCTTAGCACCCCCCACAGCAGTATCCCCCAGAGCCACACCCCCCCCACTGCCCGCCAGCCCTACAGCAGTTCCCACAGGGACCCCCATTCTCCACAACTTACCCACCCCATAACATGGCACCTTCTAGTGCCCCCCCAGCATCACAGTGCCCCTGCTGCCCCCCTAGCACAGCAACCTCAGCTGCACCCCACAGGACAGTGCCCCCAAGGTCCCCCACTTCCCCCAGCACAGCACAGCACAGCACAGCACAGCCACTCCATAACATAGCACTTTCTAGTGTCCCCCCCCTCCCCAACGAACAGTGCCCCTTAGTGCTGCCCCCCCCACCCCAAGCATGTCCCAGAGCCACACCCCACAGCACAGCACCCCTCTTCTGCTCCCAATGTCCGCAGGCTTTCTGGACACGGTTCTTCCCAGTGTCGGGGCGGATCCGGACACTGCTGGCCCAGGGGGCGCTGGGGCAGGTGAAGATGGTACGGGCAGCAGTGGCCATCCACATGAGCAACGTGCCACGGCTGGTAGAGAAGGACCTGGGTGGCGGTGCCCTGCTTGACCTGGGCTGCTACTGCGTCCAGTTTGCCTGCATGGTCTTTGGTGGGGAGAAGCCCCAGAGCATTCTGGCCTCAGGCTTCCTACATGAGACAGGTAAATGGCCAGGGGTGGGGGGTGTGAATTGGAAGGGCTGGGAACTGTAGGTCAGGAGTGAGGGGCACTGGCAGGGCCCCTCTGCTGTCCCCCATCACAGCTGCCCCCTCCCCTTTCCAGGTGTGGATGAAACCACCTCCATCATCCTGAACTACTCCAGGAAGCGCCAGGCCGTGCTCACATGCTCCTTCATGGTGAATCTTCCCAACCAAGCTGCCATAGCAGGCACCCAGGGCATTATTGAGGTATGTCCCCCCACCCCTCCCCCCAGGGGCAGGGGCTGTAGTGGGAAGCCAGGGATGACTGGGTTCTCGCCAGCTGGGAGCAGCTGCATCACCCAGGGGGAAGCCTCCCTTTAACTCCTTCCTCCCTCCACCTTGCATCCTGCTCAGATCCCTGACTACATGTCGAAGCCCACAGACATGCTGTTCAATGGGGAGCGCTGGGAGTGCCCCCTGCCACCCCCCTCCCAGCCCCTCAACTTCGAGAGGGACACAGGGCTGCGCTATGAAGCCCAACATGTACGGGAGTGCCTACTGCAAGGTGAGGGGCCATGGACACCTGGGTTCTGTCCCAGCTGGGATAGGGGGAGAAGAGAGTGGAGAACACCTGGGTTCTGCCCCAGGTCTGCCAGACAAGGGGGGGGGGGGGGGGGGGTGTCTAATTAGTGGGTTAGAGTAAGGAGCAAGGACAGCTAGGGTTCTCCCTGCTGCTGTTGGAGCACAGCTTGCTCTCACAGCAACTCCCAGCACAGCTCTTCCCTCTCCTCCCCCAGGCCTGAAGGAGAGCCCCGTCATGTCCCTGGCCGACAGTGAGCTGGTGGCCTCCATCCTGGATGAGGTGCGGAAGCAGCTAGGGGTGAAATACACCCAGGATCAGAGCAGCTAGGATCACCCCAGGCTGGTGAGGAAGAGGGGCAGGGACCTTTGGAATGTGATAGGGAGACTCCCCAACCCATAAAATAAACCTAGCAAAGCCAAGCTGTCTGTCCCCGTGACTCCCTGTGAGGGAAGGGAGGGAGGGCCAGGATACCTGGGTTCCTCCATGGAGCGCGCACACAAAAACAGCTCAGCAACAGGGCAGCACTCCTGGGTTCTACCAGGAAATGCACTGCCTCCCCCTCCCAATCAATGTTCAGCAGTGCCCTCCCCACCCCCCATCTAAGCAAGGGGTGTACACCAGCTTGCCCCCTCTCCCCATAACCCTATCTCCAGCTCCTGGGTTTGCTCACTACTAGGGGTGGGGCAAGTTGGCCCTGTGTTTCTTCAGACCATCTCCCCCGACCCCACAAAGTGCTGCAGACTCCCAAGATCATGAGGCCAGCTCTATATTAGAGCCCCTTGTTACAGCTATTGACCACCTTGCCTCTCTGCCCATCTCTACAGGGCCACTTAGCTGCAGGCAACAGCCAGCCCCTCCCCAGAGATGGGGGCTTCCTGACCGATTCTAAAGAAGCATCTAACCTAGCAGTGACTGTTTTTAGCAGGCAGGACAAGAAATAAAGCCCCCCACCCCATACTATTCTGATCCCCACCCTGCAGAGACTTAACAGCCTGTGCCCACAGGTGCTGGGATGGAGATGGAGGGTGGGAGCTTGAGCCTCTGGCTGCAGAGAGCAGACCATTTCCCAGCCAAGCGAAGCCACAGCTTTGAATCTGGCCGGGAGCAAGAAAAGGTTAACCCGCCTCTTAGCAGTGCTGCCTGACACCAGCTCTCAGTCCTGCCCACCCAGGGCTCAGGTCACACAGCCACTACCAACACCACTTAGGGTACACAAGCACCACAGGTTGGCCACTCCCAGTCTATGCCAGTGGTACTTAACTTATGGCCTGTGGGCTAAATCCAGCTAGTGGTACACCAGGTTGCACCCCCAAGCCATCCCCATCCTGGATCAAGCCTGAAGACTGACCTGACACATGGGATCCAGCCCACAGACTTGCCCCATGCCACTGTCCTGGGGGAAGAGGGCACAAGTATGCTGCCATCAAAGTAGTTTGGACTACATGACTTACAGAGGTCCTTTCCAGTCCAACTTCTCTATTATTTCCATCCTTGGAAAAGACACTCAAAGAGATACAAGGAAGACGACCAAGTTCCCCTGCTACAGGAAGAAAGCAAGATTTCCCTACAATCCATACAGATCTGACCAGGAGGACAAAAACTCCTTCCAGATGCAAGACATGATCAGGCTAACCCTGAGCAGATGATACCCACCCTCTTTGCAGATAGCACTGACCTAAGACCAATGCTGGCTGGGAGCTGTAATCAGTTAGGGCTGTCTAACTTAAAAGTGTCCACAGGCAGCAGGCCATGTGCCCCCTTGCCATACAGTGTGGGCCACATGCTGTACCCCTCACCATCACTGCTTGCTAGGGGGTGGGGAGACGGGGATGGACACCACCCAGACCCAGAACTCTTGGGTTCTGACAACTCTCTGGGGGCTGCCAGCTGGATGGCCTGATGTGACCCAACCTTGGTTTTCAAAAGAAGCCAGTGATGGCCCCCACCCCTCAGTTAGCTATGCTGCTGGGTAAGATATCCACACCATGGAAGAGCCCAGAGACCCTGCCACTAATCCAGAATCTTGCCCCAGCTTTTAGCTTCTGGAGTTCAACCTCTGTGCAGGGGTGTCCAATACCCAGCCTGCTCAACGGAAAGACAGAAGAGGAACCAAGATGGTTTGGAGGGTGGTTTGTTTTATTTATCAGGGTTTAGATCAAGATACCGTACTGTTTCAGCACATCTGTGTACTTAGCAATCTTGCCTTCAACGTTCTTCTCTGCTTGCTTCCTGAGTTTCTACATGGAGGGAAAATGGGAAAAAGACATGTTAGTTGCGTTTTTCAGGCATAGCTTTTTGCTTCCTGCCTATGTTTTGCCATGTTTATTTCCTGTGTTTCTGACTTTGCTGGATCCTGCACGGGGCTGGGAGGGAATTTAACTTCCTCATACTTTCTGCTATCTGACCAGGGGGGTTTTGTTAAGCCTCCTTCAGGGGCACTGGCTTTTGGGTGCAGCCAAGGCTAGGGATTAGGACTGTGCTATGTCAATGCTTCTGCTAGGACTGCAAGCTGGGAGGTTCCTGGATAGAGGGTTGCCCCCCCTTCTCCCATCCCCCTGTTCAGGGTCAAACCAATTGCCAGACCTGGGGTCAGAAAGAAGTTTTACCTTAGATGGGTACAGATTGTGGGGGTTAGCCCTTCTCTGTAGTAGGAAGTGTGGCCTTCACCTGGGATCTCTTGAGCATTAAACTTTTTATAGCACCAGGACCTTGGCTGCCATGGCCCTCCTGCTTTACTTGCAGCAGGTTTGGGTATAATGTCTTGTGTTGTGTCAGGGGTGATGATAGCTTTGCTAGCAGGTTATAAATGTTTATGGAATAGTTTAATCTGAAGAGAGATGATTCTCAGGCAGGGGGTTGGACTAGACATCTGGGAGGTCCCTTCCAGCCTCACTTCTCAATGAGTCTATGATCTCATGCTGGGCTCTGTACATTATCCAGGCCTCCTCATCAGAAGGAAAAACAGCCTCAAACTGCAGCAGGGGGAACTGAGGTTGGAGATTTGGAGGATTTCTGACTTTTAAGGGTGGTCAAGCATTGGGACAGCCTGCCTAGACAAACAGTGGCATCTCTACTCTTAGAAGTCTTCAAAAGCAGATGGGACAGACACGTGGCTGGGATGGCTTAGTCAGAGAGTATGCGATTTCATGAGGTTCCTTTCAGCCCAATTTCCTTACGTGTGGGGTTCTGATCACAATTTGTTACATGAAGGGTGTGTAAGATCACCAATTTAGTGATCAGAAGGACAGGGAGGGATCTTTGGATAGAGCATGCCTGACCTCACTGCTACTACACAGGTTGCATACCCTAAGCTTCAGCTCTGGTGTTAGGAGCAGACCTGACGTCCTGTCTCAAGATGGCTGCCTGCAGTGGGTGGTATGGCAGGGTTGGCCACTAGAGGGGTGCAGAGGGAAGCTGGTTTACAGAGCAAACTATCACTTGTGCCCCAGGTGGAGAAGGCTGCAGACAGCTGCCCCATGTAAACAGGTGCTAGAAACCTCCCTGCCTCAAGCTTTTCTCCTCACAACCAGAGGCCCCTGCCCCCCATCCCAAAGCCCCATGTTTGCAGGCCCAGAGCCAACAAAGCTCTCCAGGCCAGATCCAGCCTGGTCTATGGCAGTGCTTAGTGACCTTTTCAGGCCATGGGCTGGGAGACCCAGCTTGGGTTGGCAGCTGCTGCTTTCCCACCTCCACTAGCATCAGCTTTCATAGTCAAGGCAACCTCCTGGCCAAAAGCCCCTGCCAGATTTCTGACCCCACACGCCAGCCCCATGTTCCATATCCAGCCCACAGGGTGAGAAGTTTGGTGGTACAGCCAACAGAAGTGGTATTAGTTACCACAACAGCAGTTAATACCACTGCTCAATCCACCAGCAAATTTCTGGCCCTGTGGAGAGCCCCATAAACCAGTGGTTCCCAATCTGTAGTACACATACCACCAGTGGTACGCATTAACAGATTTATTATAATTATTTTATATGACAAAAGTTTGCTGGTGTTAGTTAAGGTTATACAGCTTTAAATTGCTGGTGAACAATCTGTCAGATTTTGGGAACCGCTGAGTATAGGCTATAAGTCAGGTATATTAAAGACAAAAGAAGGGACTAGATGGCCGTATATATCCTGATTTAAGGGACCAGACACACAGCCAGTACCTGGTATAACATGCACACTGGCACATAGCAACCTCCCCTCTCTCATGGGCCAAACTCCAGAGCAGAGCAACTTCAGGGTGATCCTGCCTCAGGCAGGGGGTTGGAACAGAGGACCTTTGGAGGTCCCTTCCAGCCCAACTTCTCTATGATTTTTATGAGAGTCACAGCTTTAAAGCCAGGTCTGCTCTACTTTTGCTACAGAACTCAAATTACTCTGTGGTTGAGCATCACATGTCTGTTCCCTTAGACAAGCCAGCAAGTAAGACATCCTATTCCTTGAGGCTTACAACAAGGATGTCACACATACAGCCTAGAGTCTCTTTATCCAGCCTGCTGGGCTACCAGGAGTTGGGGAGTGTGGCCTGTCACAGAACCCAACAGCTCTGCTTGCCTTAATACCACTGATCCCACCATCCCCACACCACTTTGGAGCCCTGGGGGTCTACACCAGGCCTAGGGAAGAGTCTGACATCCCTAGCTTAGAGGAAAGGTCTGTGTACCCCCATCTTCCCTCCAGCTTGCTTCCCTGAGGGGCTGACTATTTCTTTGGGGAAGCTGGTATGATGCCTCAGATAGTAGGACAACAAACAAGCACCTTATAGCTGAATTTTGTCCACACAACTAGTGCTCAGCAGCATGGGGATGTCTAACCCCCTCCTCCCCAACCCACATAACTTTGGCCCAGCTATGGGTTTTGATAGAGGAGTATAAATCAGTTCCCTGTGGATGGACCAGAATTCGCAGCTGAATCCTTAGGCTGGTATAAGCCAGTCACACTGTGTGTGTTAAGCAACCCTCAGACCCAAGCAACACAGCTTACTGCAAGGGAAAAAAAGTGAGTAGTTGTTCAATTCCTTTGAGTGAAATCAGCTGCCTTTGTGTAAGCATATACAGCAGTGAGAGCAGGGCAGTGTGGATGCAAACAGGCTCCCAGACAGACACTGAGCTTCCTTAGCTAAAATTCCCTGCATAAGATCACAGGACAGAGATGCATTTCTTAAGGAGGAAGAGATGCAGGTTCGGTGGCTTAAGAGAGATACACAGCTGAGTGGCAGAGGCAGGGACTGAAGAGCTGCCTGCAAAACTCACCATCAGCTTCTTCTTTTTGTTGTAATGGAGCTTGGCTTTCTCCTTGCGTTTCTCCTCCAGCGTGGCAGTGATGGCTTGGTATTTCCAACCAACCTCATGGGCCAGGCGTCCCAGGTAGGCAAACTGGAAGCGGAAAGAGAGACCAGGATAGAACCCAAGCATCCTAGCTCCCCGCCCCCCAACCACTAGCCCCCACTTCCTTCCCAGAGCAGAATCTGTCTCCCCCCCACCCATTCTAATAGCATCCAGAGCCTGTAGCACACCTCAGGGTGGTCTCAGATGGTAGTGCATGTAATAAGGTTGTCTCATAGTCGTGAAACTCAAAAAGAAGTGTGTTAGCATCATCACAGACCTCAGGGGCCAGCTCCTGGCATGATGCCTGGACATCAACTCCCCTCTGCCCCAGCTACGCCACCAGAGAAGCCAGACAAAACCACTGCACAGCTAGCAGCTCCCTAGGCCAGTCACACAACTTTGATAGCCTCTCACCAACCCTCCCACCACAGTCCCCTGCTCTCAGAGGTCTGTGGAATTCTTCTCCCAGACACCTGCAGGACTAAGAGCAGGGAAACTCCCTGCTTCATGACAACACCCTGGCACAATGTTCCAGCCAAAGAAAGGAAGAGCTTTGGGGGTGGCAGTGGGACATACATACCTTGCGGGTTGGTTTGAGGCGAACAATCTTCAGAGCTGCAGGCACCACCATGCGCTTCCTCTGCGTGGGGTGGGGGGAGAAGAGGAAGGAGAGCATCACATCAAGGAAGGGGAAGCAGGGATGGGAAGCAGGAGGTATAGGTGGCGGCATCTCAGTGTTTGAAGGATTTTCTTCTCACGAGCCATCAAACAATGTAGGTAAATTAGAGCATCACAGACGCGGGGTGGGAATGATTCTGTCCCTCCCACCCACCCGAGGGCACCATGCCTCACCTTGTCATAAGGGGGCGGGATGCCATCAAACACCTTCAGCCTCTCCAGTGCGGCCTGCCCTCGCTTGGTTTTGTGGGGCAGCATCCCTGCATGGAGAGGAGGCCTGGTTAGCAGAAGGGCAGGATGGGGTACAGAAGGCCTGTGCTGGGGCTGTCCTCTGCTCCATTCTTTCCACCAGGGGCAGTAAGGGGCATGGCTGGGGCAGTTCTCACCCTCTTCTTCACCTCCCCCTCAACAGAGGGGGGTGGGAGGGGAAGGATTCATAGGCATGCCCCTCCTTCCCAAGCCAGGAAGGGGAAGCCAGGGGGAGCACAGCCAGGGCATGTTGTACCATGGCTGTTCTCTGCCCCTCCCTGAGGGAGGCATGAGAGGGGCAGTTATGCTTCCCAGGCCACCCAGGGACCTTGCAGTGACCTCTCTAGGACTGCAGGGGTTAGAGCATTTACACTTGCTACCCCAAAGTTAGTAATCACACCCCCAGCATCTCCTCTAACCCTCCCCCCCTCCATCTTCTGACCCACCAGACTCCACAGCCCTCAGAGCTGGAATAGAACCCAGGTCCCAGACACTGAGCTCCCAGCCCCCCTGCTCCAAATCCAGCCAAACCTACTCCTCTCCCAGAGCTGGGGAAGCTCACTGAACAAAGAACCACCCCAACTGGTCCTTTAAAGGCAGATGCATCCACCCATAGGGATGTTACCTCGGACAGTCCTCCAGAAGATGCGGCTGGGGGCACGGAAATGGTACGGGCCACGGGAAGGATTAGTGTTCATCCTCTTGCGAAGGAAGGCCAGGTACTTGACTGGAATGAAAGCAGTGCCCAGGGGAGGGGTTAAGGATTAATCTATACCTCTACAGGGAGGAAGGACACCTGGGTTCCATTCTTAGCTTTGCTACAAATCTGCAGGACATAGGCATAGCCCTGGCTCATCATGCCTCAGTTTCCCCTTCACCACTCTAAATCTATACAGGTTCAGGAGCAGTGGGCAGGCACTAGATTCCACAGACCAGAAAAAGGAAGCAGCCAGCCAAGTAGAGAACACCTAATGCTAGTTCAGGGCTATATACAGGGTCCCTGTGTCCCCCCTCATCAGGGGCCACCAGCTTCCTGCACACAGGCCTCAGTTCCAAGGAGAAGTCTCTCAGCCCAACGGTTGCAAGAGGGTGAAGAATCAGCACCATGAAATGCTGTGTCCCGGCTGTGGCAGGCGGGGAAATGCTAGGCTGGAAAAGGACCTATGAGTCCTGGCTCCAAGGTCCCCTGCTTCCCACTAGAGCCAGGTCAGAATCCAGTCATTTCAGCTCCCACCCCCACTTGCAGAGGTACTTACGTTTGTTCCGGTAAAAATTTCCAGAGATGTTGATGCCCTCACATCTCACTACCACCACCTTGCGTCCTAAGAGAAGGCAAAGGGAGATAGATGGTAACAGGGTCTCTGAGCAGCGTCAGACCATACACCGGGGGGGGGGTAAGGTAGGTACATGTCAAGTAAAATTCCTAGCCCAATCAAGCGACTACAGAAAGGCACAAGGTCCAAAACTCTGAAGGCCCAGAAGGATTGAGTCAGACCTGCCTGGTGCTCCTCCAGGGGCTAACAGTTTGGCTAGGGGTGCAATCAGTGGGCCATAACTGGGGCGGTTTGCAAAAAGCAATGGACTGGGCAGACAGCAGAGCCTCGAACCATGAAGCCTCAAACCTCACCAACAGCACAGACCTCAGCATACGACTACTCTGATGACCTAACCTACAGCAATGGAACCCAGGAGTCCTGGCCTGCAACCCCCAGCCACTTCACAATGACCCACCAGACACCACCCAGCTAGGACAGAACCCAGGTGTCAGCTCCCAGCCCCAGCTTGTTCTAACCCACCCAACCCTGCTCCCCTCCCAGAGAGAACCCAAGTGCCTAGGCTGCCAGGAGCTGTCTCAGATGGTAGTGCATGGAAGAGGTGTTCTCATGGCCGTGAGACTCAAACACCGAGTTAGCATCATCACAGACTTCCCTGCTGGGCACAGACAGGGGCTCCCCCTGGCCCTACAAGGGGGGGAGAGTTTCTCCCCCACCCCCAAAATGAGACTTTAAAAAGTCTTTCAACTTTTCTCTGCATCTAACCTGGACAAAACAAACTATTCCAAACAAGAAACTTTACTACACCTTCAGGTCTCCTGCCAAATATGAATCTTCATTTCTACCTAGGAGAAGTTTTACAATCTCTGCCCTCTCCTATGTCCGACGAAAGGCAAGTGTGCACAAAAGCTTGCAAATAAGTAACGTGATTTCTTTGCAAGTCACTGGTTGGTCTAACAAAAGACATCATCTCTTCCATGCTTTTTGATGCCTTCTTCCCCCACCCCCAAACACTTACCCAGCAGGACCTGCTTAGCGACGATGGCTGCAAGGCGCCCCAAGAGGTGGCCACGGCCATCGATGACCAGAACCTGGGGGGGAGGGGGAAAGAGGTGGACGTCATTGGGGGCTAGGGGAAGAACTTGGCAGAGAAATGGAGACCAGCAGCCCCCCATTCCCACAGCTGGAGATGGAGCCCAGCTTGGTGCAGGCCTCAGGGGGCCCCAAGCCCTGCCCCTGCGGACCCCAGGGGAGCCCCCTCCTACACAAGACCTGCCTGGGACCAGATCCCCAGGCAGTGCCCCACGCGGCAACCCTTAAGCCTCCCCCGCACGGCCCGACCACATGGGCCCACCCAGGACCCCGCAGAGCCACACTGGACCGTTCCCCCAGGACCCGCCCCCACTGCCGGCTCCCCACGCGTGACCCCGCGGCCGGAGTGGAGGACGATCACGGTCCTGCACGAACCTTGAGCTCCGCCATCCTCGCCGGCCGCACAGGAAAGAGGCTCCACCCCGCGCCCGCTACGGGGTCTCCCCTTCCGGGCGGGGAAGTGCACAGGGGCGGAAGTGACCTCACAGCCGGACGGAAGTATCGAGGCCTGAGGAGCCGCACTTCGTAGCCCGGAGATTACATGGGGCCAGGGCGGAAGTGAGTGGAAGCGGGAGCCGCCATTATGGGCAAAAGAAAAGAGGGGTTGGGACCGTTAGGGGTGAAGTCGGGCGGAAGTGCAGCCTTGTCCGGCGAGGGCAGCGCCGAATGTCGTCTTAAACCCGGGCGGAAGTCGCTGCCTAGGGGGCACCATTAGAGCACGCGCCCCGGAACTACCGGTATATAAAGCGAGATTGGGGGGGGTGGAAGTAAACCTACGCCCACCTCATGTTTATTCAGATACGTGAATCACGTGCCTCTACGCACAGAGACTGCAGCCAGGATGGGGTGCGGGAGTGGGGCCCCAAAGTGACAGGGGGGCGTTCTCCATAGGGAACCCACTCCCCTCCTCCCAGCAGCAGGAGGCCTCATCACCCCTCTCCATTGCCCCCCTGACATCACAGCCAACCCCCACAAGCCCCAAGGACCCCCCATCATCATAGCCTCCTCCTAAGCCCCGCTTGCAGACCCCCAGCCTTCAGCCCACCCTGACATCATACCCAGAAAGCTCCCCTGTGATGTAACAGGCCCACCTTTTGCCCCAGCCATGATGTCACCACCTCCTAGCCTTCCAAACCGCAGCCCCATCTCCACTGCGATGTCATATCCAGCCCCTCTGACATCACAGTAATTTCTTCTGGGCCCAACCTCTGCCCTACCCTGACTGTCACAGCCCCACATCACAACCCCCCCAGGAACCTCCACCCCTGTGACCCAGAGGCCACAGCCAGACCAACCCCCCAAGAAACTCCCCAAGTCCCCTGTGACATCACAGCCCCACCCCCACCTTGATGCCCCAATGGGACAGAGACCCCAGCCCCACCCACACTGTGGCCCACTGCACAGGGAAGCATCACCCCAGACACCCACCCCTGCCATCTGTCACAGATACACACACAGGGGGTCTCCACACGCATCTTTATTGGGGTTCCTGGCGGGGCTGGGGGGGGTCAGACCCGCTCTTCAGTGTATGTCACCCCCAGCTGCTGCCACAACTAATTCATGATGGAGGCAGCCAGCTCGCTCTCGGCCAGTGGCAGGATGGGGCTCTTCAGGCCTGTCAGAGACAGTGGGATGGGTGTCAGTGTGGAGGGCATCAGAGCTGTGAGCTTCCCCCCAGCAACGCCTAAACCTGGGATCTACCAGCCAGTGCTGCGAGCTTTTCCAAACAGTGCCCTGGCCCATCACCTTTCAGCAGACACTAAGTTGAGGGGGCTGAGAGCAGGGTGGCAGTGGGCACTCCTCCAGTTTCCGATTCACTGCCAGCTCCATGGGGCACCACAGGTAATCCGGGACCTATTGTGGGAGAGACACAGCACCCCAGGGCTCAGCACAGGGGCACAGCTTGGGATCCAGGATGCCCAGTTTCCATCCCCATCTCTGGCAGGGGAGTGGGGCCTGCTGGGAGCCAGTATGCCTGGGTCTAGGCTGTCCCATTGACTTTCTCCTTCCTTTCTTACCTTAATTTCCCCTCCTGGCCTGATACCTGGAGGATGCCCTTGGTGCAGCCAACCTCTGCCTGGTTAAGCAGCTTCACCACAGTGGAGCATTTGAGCACAGCCTGGCACTTCCCTGAGTAGTTCAGGATGATGGAAGTGGTTTCATCCACACCTAGAAGGGGAGGCAGCTCCGATGGGACCCTCTATCCCCCCAGCCCTGCCAGTGTCCCTTACTTCTGACCTGCAGCCCCCAGCTCATCCCAAACCCTATGGGTGCTCCTTACTTCCACCCCCACAGCCTCATTACCAGTGGGGCACAGGAAACCTGAGGCAGTGATGGACTTGGGCTTCTCCCCGCGGAAGACCATGCAGGCAAAATGGATGACATAGCAGCCAATGTCCAGCACTGTGCTGCCACCCAACTCTTTCTCCACAATGCGTGGGACCCCTGTGATGGGAGCCTCAAACTCTTCCCTTAACAGCTTCTCTTCCCTGATCCCATCCAAAGACAAGAGCGACAGGATCTGCTGGG